>NC_137218.1:23034875-23074875 GCF_949987685.1 Ammodytes marinus | reverse complement strand
ATAAAATCAAGAGCACGTTTTAAATTTAGTGGACTTGCTCAAATTCGACAGCACCTTCCTGTATATACATACTTAAAGGTGCACCATGTAACTTTGGGTGTGTCAGAGAAGTGAACATTCTCATACCCGAGTAGGGTTGCAAAGGGTTGGAAAGTTTCCGGTAAATTTCCGGAAACCTTCCACAGGAACTTTTGCTTGGGAATTTTGGGAATATTCAAAATTGGGAATTGTAGGAATTAACTAAATTGCGGTCATTTAAATGTTTTTTTTTCATATCCAAACATAAATCTAAACATATAAACACTATGTGTTGTCATAGGCAGACATCCATGCAAACTAATACAATAAAAAAAACATTACATTTGAACAGATTTATTTGTAAGTAGAACTTTATCAAGTTTTGATTATTTTATGAACAATCAATAATTTCACTGAATAACAAAAATATGAATGTTGTGTAAAATATAACACATCTTTCTGACCCCCCCCCCCCTTTCTCCACCCCCCTGCCCCCCAGCTTAGTTGAAAACACTGCTTTTTACTGTCTAGAACGTTTGCTATGACTGAAATAACATAGTTAGAAGGATTAAGTGCATTTGGGTTGCTTCAAATTTAGTAAATTCCCGTTTATTCCCGTTAATTCCCAATATTCCCGTTAATTCCCATGGAAAGTTTCCAACTTTGAAAATTCCCGGAATTTTGCAACCCTATACCTGAGTAAACAAACTTTTTCTCCCAGGAAAATTGGATCCCTGGAACATTGTTTGGATGAAATGTAATCTTAAAAATGTATGTTTCAGGGGCGCTCGTGGTGTAGTGGAAGTTAACAGACATCCAACATACAACAAAGGTTCCTGTCCGAAGCCCAAGTGGGGATGTTGGGGTTCAGTGCATTCAATCTTGGAGCCTTCGCGGTACACCGATTAAGTAGAAAATGAAAATACATACTGACATTCTTAGTTCTCTATATAGTATAGAAAGTTACAAATGGGCAAAGTTCAAAAATACAAAGCGCTCACATACTTTCTATAGCTTTCTTTCCTTTGATAGACATTTCTGTCCTCTCTGAAGTCTCCGGGGGATTTCACCGTTTGCTACAAAGGGCAGAGGCATGATTTGCACCCAGACGGCTCTTTTCCTGCCTGGTGTGCCTAGGATAACATGTCTGCAGCAATCAGTATCAAGGAAGCAGTTGTAATAATGGCCATTTCACACCTATCTGGTAATGAGCCAATCAGAGCACCATGATGGACATGAGATGACTCAGAGGCTGATAGAGGATGTGAAATGACTTCTCTATTCTCAAAGAAGAGTGAAGAGTGGGGAAAAAAGCTAGTCTGAATATGAATTTCTTAGCAATTTTATTTTACTTCGTAATTTAAAAAAAACTCAGTATCATTTTAATCTTAGATTTCTTTCATGGAATGCAAGAGCACATTGTCAAGAAAACTTTCAGATTTTTTTTTGTCATTTCTAAAAGTAACTTCTATATTCCAAATTTAAATGTGTAATATTTCGCCACAAGGGGGCCCACGGTCAATGCAATAACACGTTTTATTTTGTAAATTGAAGGAAATATTTGTGATATTTTTAGTACGCAACTTGACAATATATACAACATTAGTTGTGTCATTGAAGTTTCAATGCTAAATCAGTACATGTTGGGCCTTTCATTCAATGAACAGGAATCTGTGTGCCTGACTGATACAACTGTTCAAAAGTACAAAGAACAGCCTACCTGGCTTGAAAGCATTTGACTGAGAACTCACAATCCCTAAAAAATTAAGTCAAATATGCAAAGTGAGACTGAAATGCAAGAAAAAGCAGGAGGGAGTAGCAAAGAGAAGAGCACCTGAGAATTAATATAATGAGTGTAGGTGTTCGTAATATATGAATATTACATTCCTGAGGAGCACTAACAAGGACATGTTTAATGTTTATTCCATTAAGACTTTTGAGTATATGTATGAGAATAGGCTGCTGTATCAAATTAACTATAGGTCTACTAAAACACAATGTTAGACAATACCAAATCACAAATTAAAAGTAATAAAAATGGCCGTCAAATGACATTTAAAACGTTGAACTAAACAAAAGAAGACTTGCAGGTGCTTACCTGATCATGTGATGGGTGAAAAGATCAGATTTAAGCTGACAGGCCACACTTTAACTTCATAATCATCATGTCACTTCACGCCATGTTAAGTAATGAGTTTGGAGCCATAGGTAGGACAGCTACTCAGATACGCTTAAATGAAAACACTTGAGGGCATTTCCCTGGCACTGTCATTAATACTGAGGCTCATGGGTAACAGATGTGGCCCAATCAAAGATGAGCATGGAGAGACCAAAATAAATCCATCACCTGGCTGAAAGGGGAGAATGAAACGTTGAATATAAAGATTGATTTGTGGGCTACGCCTCCCTTCACTTAAAGCCTCTGGAAACCTGGTCTAAAAAAGTAAAAATCAATATATGATATCAAAGTTGGGCATCTTAATATGCTTTTACAAAAATCATATTGAAAATAAATTTTCATAAATATTATATAACTTTGTTAAATAAACAGCTGTTTAACTGGCTAGAGTCTAGACTGTTTGACAGGACTGTGTGGGTGTGGCGGTATCAAACGGTCTCTATGGCAACAGTCATTATTTTTTATTATAGAACATTCGGGGCAGAGAACTCCTGTGATTGGTTCAGGCTCAAAATATCATATCAAAACATATATCATGACATAAGAACCAGAGCTAAGCCCGCCTGATCTAAACCATATTTCTATAAATGTTGTCAAGCTTAAATGACAATATCTTTACTTTGGATTGATAAATTCGCCTAACTCTTTTCAGATGCTGACTATCATGCAAGTGGAGGATTTTGTGGATTTGGGTTTACAGGGGGCTTTTATTTTAGATTTCAACTCATGGAAAAGGGATATTGGGAAGTTTTTTTCTTGTTTATCTGCAACCGATTTGGAGAAAATCAAAAATCTCCTTCCATTCTAATGATGTCATTTGGGGAGTTAGTTGCATGATAGTTGCATGACACAGTGAAAAAAACACTAGTCTGAACTCCACCAAGAGAAAATCAGAATATAAAGATTGGTACTCACACCAATATCACCAATATCCTCCCTATGTATCTCTCTGTCTAATCCAATCTCTAAGAAAATCAATTCAAGTTTTGGGGGGAAAAAGCAAATCATCCCTCTGATGGTAAGAAAACCAGGATTACAATCACAACCATTCTCTAATTACAAAAAGAAAATCTGTTTTCAAACTTCAAAATTCATGAGGCGTCAGCAAAGCCAAAAGGCACAAGAACGGTGAACGTGTGCAAATAAAAGTCTCATCTCATTACCTTTAAGTTATGTCTATACATGTCCCCCAGCATATAATGGCCCTCTCTTGATGGTACATAGATTAACACAGATCCTCACTATTTTGTTCGGATGTGCTTCCAGGAATATTAAAAGACAAAATGAGGCCACAGAAGACTTGACCCTAATGAATTTGAATGTACAAATGGAAAAAAAAAGAATCCGGGCAAGGACATCTTCGGTATTTCTTTCAATGCTATTCAAACGGACATATATTAGCATAAT
The DNA here is from genome assembly GCF_949987685.1 of Ammodytes marinus. Taxonomy (NCBI): domain Eukaryota; kingdom Metazoa; phylum Chordata; class Actinopteri; order Uranoscopiformes; family Ammodytidae; genus Ammodytes; species Ammodytes marinus. Next base: position 23,071,271 of record NC_137218.1, on the reverse strand, counting down.
AGCATTAAGTAATTTCGGATGAATAAATTAATCTCAAGGAGGTGATTGTGCATGCTGAGTTTTTGGATGAAATAACGTTCATTTTAAAAGGCAAAATGTTGTTCATGATTTTTTTTTTTTAAAAGGACTTGACAGAAGAGCGCACATGCAGGGCGACTACATATGTGATCAGAAGTAAAGTGGTGCAAAGACATTGCTGTCAAAAGAGCCGTGCCAGGGGCGCCCTTAGCTCAGTTGGTAGGGCGCCCCCCCCCCCCCCGGGCCGGGCCCAGCAGCAGACCCGGGTTCGATTCCCGCCCGCGGTCGTCCTCTGCATGTCATTCCCCTCTCTGCCCCATTTCACCTCTGTCTCTCTGCACTATCAATAAAGCAGAAAAATGCAGAAAAAAAAAGAGCTGTGCCACTGATTAATAAACATGCTCAAGTGCGTATTGAAAGCATGTGGCATTGTGTCAAGAATACACTACTGTGTGTGTGTGTGTGTGTGTGTGTGTGTGTGTGTGTGTGTGTGTGTGTGTGTGTGTGTGTGTGTGTGTGTGTGTGTGTGTGTGTGTTCATGGTGATGGAAGAACATCTATGGCTCATTGATGTCTGTTTAAAGCTATATTGCGTAACTTTTTTATATAAATTAATTCCGGTCACTTTGATACAAAGTTGTTTAAGCCTATATGAGCTCCAAAAAAACTCTCTCTGTATTTCTCAGTATGGCAGTGTCTACAAATGAATCAGATGTGAATGGCAGGCTACAAGGTATTTCAGGCGTATTTCGTCTCTCATCCTGACAGCAGATATTGACATCTGAATGACAGCTGCAGTTTTGACATTTAAGGTTAAGACTGTCCACTGTTTCCTGTCGGTGACCATTATTGGACAGCTAGTATGTACACCTCAACTAAACAATTCTCTTCCCTTTGGCCAGGTCAGGACCTCAGCGTCCACACACACACACACACACACACACACACACACACACACACACTGCCCAGATGGCAGAGCAGGCTGCAGTGACTTGACGTCCCCGAGGGAGGTCAATCAAACAGTGTCATGCAAAAGATGAAGTAAACAATGACATGATCCATCGATTGGTCTGTCAAATGTGCAATTATGGTCTCAAAATTCAATAAAAGGTCTCATTCACAGCCCAGACCCAGTGTTACAGAGTATATAGTACAAAAAAAAAATTGGTCTAAAGGCATTTTTCAAAATGAATTCGACAAAACCCTAAAATATCTCAAAAGGGCCATCATTTATTAAGCATGTATCTAATCAATGAATTCAGTAAACCAGTACTGTATATAGCTACACTGACATTATAACAATACCAGAGATACACCCTTTAGTAATTATAGGCTACAGTTCTTATAATTAGTATAATTCTCTCTCTCTATCTCTCTCTCTCTCTCTCTGCACTTATCTTTCTGAAATAAACAGCTTCTGAGATAACTGTGAGACCCAAGAGACAACTTGATTGGCTTATAAAGGAGCCTATACAATATTGTGAAATGTGTCTCAGCGATCCTAATCTCAAGTCATCAACTATAGGTGTATTTTTTCTGTTCTCCGAGTTGTCTTACTTCCATCAAAGAGTCCAAACATAATCTTCATAGGAACTCCAGCATCTCATGTATCTGTTAACAAATACAGTACATTTAAAATACCTTTTAAACAAGAACATTTGGAGAGCAATGCCCTGCTGCTGGCACAAGAGCCAGGGTCATGGGGTCATCAAAACTCAGCTCTCATGCCAACTAGCCACTTAGACCCTTTTTTTTTAACAGGAGCCCGCAAAAGCCAAAAGAGAAAGATACTGAAAGCCTTTTTCCGCTCTGCTTGCCGTAAATTGTTTGGTCTGAGTTGGTGAGGGTTCTTCAGACCAGAGCAAAGGCATTAATTAACTTCATAGAAATCGCACTCTTTTCACTGAAGGTCTCGTTGTATAATCATCAGGGGAAATTTGCATGTATGTATTTATTGTTGCTCTTATAATTGCTGTGTTGATTAAGCCTTTATTAGACAATATTCAGATTGAAATTGTCCAAGCCCCTTCCTCTTTTTTGTCTATTAAAAGAGTGTTCAGACAGGAATACTTTAGTCAAAAATAGAAGTTTATTTCAATCAGCAGAAACTTTGCAGTAATTAAGTTTGGCGGTATGGTTCTGATCCAGGATCTCCACACCCTCCGCGCGCACACGTGGAAAGCTTTAAGGCAGAGAGAGCCATCCCTCTGACCTCCATGGGGTGGAGGTGGGTTGCAAGAGCTTGCAGAGGAAGCAGCACCAGTAAGCAGGCTAGAGCAGCTTAAATAAGGGCGCCACTTTGAGTGTATGGCCAATGGGGTGCTATAGGGGCAGACTATGGCTGTCAGCTGACGTGCACAGATGACAGCCGCTTGACTCCGTACCCTGCCTGAACTAACGCTACGCTCCATTTTCACACTCTTCTTGTTTGGTTGAGAAAGTTTGGGGTCAAGGACCATGCAGGAGACCAGGGTTTGATTCCCAGTCCGAGCAAGCAGAACATTTCTGACGTTGTTTTCTGCTTTCTCTCACAGTGGCCCTATACACCATCATATTAATAAGCCCTCTTATATATTCAGTCAAAGAATTGAGAATGATCTGCCAGTGTTTGTGTGTCTCACTGGCTTGATGAAAGTCAGTAAGTGAGGTGTTGTTATTTTGTCAACCTACATTATCTTTTTTGTGAACAATTGTTTTTTAATTTACATTTACCCCTTTTTATTCACTCCTTTCATTCATCTTGCCTAGGGACAACAGATGAAAATGAGCACTTTTGCTAAAATCTGGCATTTTTACAGATGTAATTGTTACAGCTGTTCATGAAAATGCATTGTCCCTAACAAATAAATAAATAAATAAAATCTTGGTTTCAGTCTATCTACATTATCTAAATGATTTCTGACTCATTATTTCATAAAATGGCTGGTGCCTTGTAACAGCGACTTTAGGTGTTCAATTTAGCAGATTTTTCATATTGATCAGCTGCTTACATCTATCTATCTATCTATCTATCTATCTATCTATCTATCTATCTATCTATCTATCTATCTATCTATCTATCTATCTATCTATCTATCTATCTATCTATCTATCTATCTATCTATCTATCTATCTATCTATCTATCTATCTATCTATCTATCTATCTATCTATCTATCTATCCATCCACCCACCCATCCAATATGTTTCTCTGGTGTTTAGAGGAAAGTGGGCCGACCAGTAACCATGAGGTCGCTTGTTGGATCCCCGCCGGTACCGGACAGGAGGGTGTTCTTTGTAAAACTAGTGATGGCTGCTATTTCACCTACGGTGCCCACCATCTCTACCACTGTGCCCTTGAGCAGGGCACTTAACCCAGAACTGCTCCAGGGGTGCCGTACTATGGCATGGCCCTGCGCTCTAAACCCCTCCAAAGTGTGGTAGCTATCTTGAGAGTGGGTAGCCTATGAAGAACGAATTTCAATGTAGGCCTTCCTTGTTTAAATTAACAAATAAATAAAATTAACTTCTAAGGCTCAATGTTTGAACAGTGTATTTATTGATTCAATTAGCCTACTCTTGATGTAATTATCAATACAGCTGTGTTCCACTTCTGTAGGCCCATCATGTTAAAAGAGCTAGGCTAGGTAGGTACAGATCAAATACAATTGTCTGAGTTATGATTGCATACCGAATGCATTGTATGCATTGATTGCTAGTTCATAGTGGCAACCTTCACTATCCACTGCATGCCAGGGCCCCAAAATAATCCTGCAAGGGCCCCCAGATGTAAGCTATAGGACCGGCCCTGTCTGCCCCAAAAAAATGTGTGCACGGCCCATGTGCCTTTTGTGCCTATCCATTACTACGCCCAGGGCCCTGTCGATTCAACGTAAGTCGGGGTGCAAATATGACGCTTAAACTGAGTCAGTCACTTCAAACCCGTCTAGGATCCACTTTTGTAGACCTCCTGTCAGGATCCACGCCGTATTTTTCTCCATGCCTTCCGGAGTCAAAGCGCGTCACCTTCCCTCCTCCCCCTCGCCCTCCCTTAGCAACAGAGGAAACATGGCGGCGTCCAGTACCGCGGAGCATTCTCCAGAGATATCGACGCCGCTAAAAATCCCTAAAACAGAGGCGCCGTCCCCGGAGTCCGAGGACCTAAGTGACAGCAATCAATACCACTCCGACCCGTCCACGCCTAACCGCTTCTCGCCGTTGAACGTGAGCTGTTCGGGGGGTAACACGGCGGCGGGGGCGGCGGGGCGGACCGCGGCCTCATCATCCTCCAACAGCTTCACGGCTTGCCGGGGGATGTCGTGGACTCCCTCCGAGACCAACGCACTGATAGCGGTGTGGGGCAACGAGAGGCTGACGGAGGCGCGGATGCAGCAGCTGGAGGTGGCGGGTACCGTGTTCTCCGGCAAGGCCCCCGGACCGGCCATGTACGAGCGGGTCTCCAGAGCCCTGTCAGAGCTGGGCTACGAGAGGACGCCCTCCCAGTGCAGGGAGAGGATGAAGGTAAAAGGATGGAAGGTTAGGATGTGACAGTGACACACAGACACTCAATGGTACCGGTAGGCTACATGCTCATCCTCCGACAATGGCTGAGAGGCAGCTGATGGAGTTTGAATTGTGAGTTACAACCATGTTGGACAAGGAGTGGTTCGCAGTCCATTTCAGTCACTGTTAATATGCCCAGGCCCGGTGTTATGCTGACACACTGACACCGATAGCCATTAGCCCATAATGTGTCAGTCAGTTGACAGTGATACATGTCAGTTTGTAGTCGACACACCTCACTCAGGGATGTAGAATCCCACCTGTATTGTTATACCCAGATGTGATGTGTTTGAAAAGGTGGAGTCAGTGATATCGGAGAATGCTTGTTGTCAAAATCAGAAAATATATCTCCTCACAATCCGCTACCTGTTGGTACTGTGTTCGCGCTGAACAAAAAACTGGTGTTAATACAAAGCAGAGGCTCTGTAAACTGGTAAACAAAGGGGATATAAACAAAGGGGGTCCACTGTAGCTAGCAACATGCCAGTTAACAGAGCCTAGGCTGTGTATTAACAGTGGATTTGCAGGGCACATAAGCTACAGGTAGCAAGTAGATATTCACTTATTTTGACAACAATCATTCTCCAAAATCTGGAGATGCTGTAGACAGTTGTATTGTTGCACAGGTGTGCCTAAGTCTTGACACAATAAAGAGCCACCTTCCTTAATATGTGCATCTTTATCACCCAGCACAATTCCACAAATGTCACCAGTTTTGACACGTCCAAAGCAACGCACTACACCTTTAAAAATCTGATGTAAAAAGTATGTATACATCTATCTCTGCAAAGAGTAGGGGCAAGATCAAGGCGCAATGTTACGAGGAAATACATAAATATGTCGCAAGTGTATGCCTACTGCATCCTAACTAGATTATGTTTATGGTCAGATGCAGTATGTAGAATAGGAAAAAAGAAAGAGTATGCGATTTGGAACGCAGGGAAAGTTGACTGATAACTTGAACAATCCTTTTTCTCTTCCCTCCCATCCATCCATCCACACACACACACACACACCTAGACCCTGCGGCGCTGCTACAGCCGCGTGAAGGAGCACGGCATCGGCAAGAGGAAGAGCAGCTACACCATCGAGCAGCTGGAGAAGGTGTTTGGTCAGGGGGGCTGGGACTCTCAGAGCTGTGCCCCCGTGCTCATCAACAGCAGTGGACTCTATCAGGACATGGAGTCAGACGGCAGCACCTTGGGAGACTTCTCCCAGGAGGACTGGTGCAACCAAGTGTTAGACTCAGCCTTCCAGGAGGGAGACATGGAGACGGGTGAGTGGGTGGTGGGGGTGGTGTAGTGTTGTTTTTGCCGGCCTGTTTTAAGTTTAGTTTTAGTCTAGTCTTTGTGTCAAATTGTCATTTTAGTTTTTATTAGTCTTAGTCACGTTTAAACTCTTTTTAGTCTAGTCAAGTTTCAGTTGACTAAAAGTCTTGAGCTTTTTAGTCTGCTCTTAGTCAGAATTATCTGGGACTATTTTCGTGTAGTCTTAGTCAACAAAAGCTGATGACATTTAAGTCTGGTCTTAGTCAATGACTTTTGTATTTTAGTCTTTTTAGTAATGCAATTATACCCAGTTAATATAGTACAATTACCTAGTATAGTACAGCCAAAATCAAAATGTTCTTTAAGTCCCCCATTTCACAAGTCAAACAAGGTTATCTTATCTTATTATATTATTTTTACCTTATAGACTCAAGAATACATGCAATACCAGACACGGAAGACGCTCTGATTGAATTTACATCATATTTATTTGAGCTACCAAACATGTAAGAATGCCGGATTCCTCAACCTGAACAGCAGTCTGGTGGAGCTCGGACAGCTTCTCTTCATGTTTCAAAATCTCCTGTCTAATGACGTACATTTATATAAAATAAATAGGCCTAAATAAAATAGCTTCAAATGACAATGCCAGAAAAAAATGTACATTACATTCAAGTTTAATTAAGAGAAACAATGTGCTTGAATGCTAGAGCTACAATAACAGGGGTATAATGACCGTTGCTAAGGACCTACGTCATAGTTTTGATGGATAGACGTCCACAAACAGGGCTACTACTCGTTCAGAAAACAAGGAATACTTTTTCAACATGACTTTGCATGTATCAGGAGAGCAGGGAACACAGGAGTAGTGTTGTTTTTGGCGGCCTGTTTTAATTTTAGTTTTAGTCTAGTCTTTTTGTCAAACTTTAATTTTAGTTTTTATTAGTCTTAGTCACGTTTAAACTCTTTTAAGTCTAGTCAAGTTTCTGTCGACTAAATGTCTTGAGCTTTTTAGTCTTCTCTTAGTCAATATTATCTGTGACTATTTTCGTCTAGTCTCGTCACTGTCACGTGAAAAAGGTTAGTTGACGACGATATTTAGTCATACATTTTGTTGACAAAAACAACACTGGGGTGGTGGTGGTGGACAAGCAGTGGATGGATAGAAATGAACAACACACACAGAAATAATGTGGTTTGGATTGACATGTGTGATTGTTTTCCTCTTCTAGAAGAAATCCCGGTGCCTAAGACCAGAGCTCTGCAGATGCAGGCCGAGCTGTCAGAACAAACCCAGTAAGTCTTAAGTAGAACAGACTTCCCTCATGGGGGCAACAGAAGTTACGCACTGTAGCTTTTATATAAAGATCTTTGTTGTCAATTAGCCTAATCACTGCACATAGATATTGAAAAGCTAACAAAGGCAGTTGTCTGCGAGTACTCACAGGATTGATTTATATCTTGTTGCAGTTATTCCTCCCAAATTTTAATCTCAAACTGTCAGTTAAACATACAGTCGAGCAAATGATTTTAGCAAAAGATGTTAACAGTCTTGGTAAATCTCCTGTATGTATTCGTGTGCAGTACTGTATGCCACAGTGTCTTTTTATATACTACCACTGGGATTAACCAATCCACCATTTTTAATACCCTACATGTTTGAGGGCTTTAAGGAATCCCCATGACACTATAGGTGTTCTTTTGTTTTGAATTGGTCCTTAAGCCCTTACTTACTGTGTTAAAGGCGTCACAAGAGACTGAAGGATGTGATAAGTCTATCCTCTGGAGAGATACTGTTGCTTGAATATTATTCTAAAATTGAGCTTCTATAATAATGCAGTGACTTGCCTGGCAAAAAATAAATGGAGCCGAGTTCACAGAAAATATATTTATAATAAAAAAAATCAATCTTTATTTGTTTAGCACCCTTCCTACATAAAATGCAGCTCAAACTGCTTTACATGCACCAAATAAAAAAATGCAATACAAACACCTAAAAAGCATCAAACAAAACATAAGTAAAACAGGTGAAAACTGAACAAAAAGAAGCACAATGCACAAAATATAGGAAAAGTTAAAAAAAATATTAAAAAACAGTAAATAAATAGATAAAAATAATAAATGAATAAAAGCCCAATAGAAGCACAAATGCCACAGTTGCTTCCCAAACCAGGCTGAATACTTATCCACCATGTTACTGCTTGCATGACACCTTCTAACATGGAAATCGTGTATCAGTTTTATTATTATGACCGGTATGTGTCTTTGGTCCTCTTGCAGAAAGCTTGACACCATGCAGACGGTGACGCGCATCCTGGAGTCGGTGCAGCTGAAGTGGGAACACTTCCAGACGTGGACAGAGTTCTCGCGGCTGCACCTCTCCAACAAGCTGGCCATCTTCGGCGTGGGCTACGACACGCGCTGGCGCCCCGACGTGCGCTACCACCACGCAGAGATCAGCTCCCAGGTGCCTCTGGGTAAGAGGCTCAGAGAGTACTTCAACCCCGAGAAGCCCGAGGGACGCGTGGTCATGACCAAGGTGCAGAAGATGAACTGGAAGAACGTCTACTACAAGTGTCTGGACATCACCATCAGCGAGGCGCGCTGCCTGGAGCTACACATGGAGGTGGGCTGGATCCCCGTCTCCCGGTCCAGGGCGGGGGGCGGAGGCAGCAGCAGAGGCCCCTCACACTACCTCCTCCCTGGGGACATCCCCAAGACGTACGGCCTCTACGCTATAGGCTATGAGGCAGTGTCGTCTGGCGCTAACCACACCGCTAGCGCCTCTCCCTTTGGCGACAGTGAAGACTTTAGCTTACCTCAGTGCGAGCCTGAAAACGGGGCACAATCCAGTCATTCAGATGGAGAAGGTGCAGGGCACAGTGAGCGGACCACCGGGCTTAAAGTGACTTACTGTTATCTAGGCATAGCCGAGGACAGGACCATACAGCAGTGTCTCTTCCAGCACTTTCACGCCTCCGGCAAACACTATGTTCACAGCGAGCGCTCGGCCGTCACGCGTTTCCTGCAGGAGAACTGCCGCTGCGCCGTCATTGGTCAGGAGATGGAGGGGGGCGGAGACTCCTCTTCGGCTCAAGGCTTTAACGTTTACGTCAAGTTCATCGAGGTGGAGCTGGACTTCCTCTCGGCGGGCTCCCTGGTGGAGTGCCTCGAAACCGCCGTGGGTTATCCCTTGGAACACAACAACAAAGAAACGTCCTAACTGCGCTCAAGTGTTTTTTCGCATTTTAATGTAAGATGTGAGTGTTACAGCCAAGCAAGGCAACAATGGGAGGTGACCAATTATGTCTGTTATAAAAAAGCATGGATGTGTGCAAGAGTCGTATGGCATATTTCTGAAGCCTTTGAAGCCCTGGAAAGGCTATGGAATGACTATGCACAGTATTGCACATGTATTGTGAAGAAACATGGGAACAGTAGCTGAAGTATTTACAGAGCTGCAAAATCCATGAAGTATGTACTTATTATTTAAGGCTACTAGTGCACTACAAAGGTTTCTGCTGCTTGTTTTTTTTAGTGTAGATAAATGTTGCCTCATCAGGGAATGTGTGTGGGGATCGGCAATGTGACTACTGCAGTATGCATCTGTCTACCTCAGGAGAGTGTAGCGGAGGGGACCATAGCTTGTATTTATTCTGAAAAAAAAAACCTTGCCTTTACTTAGACTTAAAGTAGACTTAACGGCTGACTTATGCCTTATGTTTTGCTGGGGCTGCAACCATGGGATGCTTCCACGCAAACGAATGAGAAGAAAAGGCAAATAATCAGTATTTGCCAAAGCTACCGCAGATGGCATTTGCCAGTATTTATGGAGCTAATTTAGCACTTCAGAAACCTCACAGGCCAGTTGAAAGTTATTTCCATAGCATTTCAATTGAGCACACAAAATGACATATGACACCCTGTATCAACGGCTCTACCAACAGCGGACCCATATTAACACCAGACCACATGAAAACCTTTTGTCACACGGCTGAATCCAATTGAAAAAGGTTCCATTTTAGATTTTAAGTTCAAGTTTCTCACAGCATCTCTTGATGATCAGTGTCATACTGTACTCCGCCTGCACATGTTGTAAGCGGTCTCGGTTGTCTTTTTAGCTCTCTTGTTGAATGTGTCTTCTATAGTTCTAATGCACATTAAAATATATACATGCAGAGAATGGACCCGGGTCGGATTCAAACCCGGGTCTACTGTGAGGCCTGAGCCTCCAGGGGGGGTGGGGTGGGGGGCGCTCTAACCACTATGCCACGAGTGCCCCCAACCTCTTGTTTATTTAATTTATTTATTTTGTGCCATGGTTTTCAGCCAAAAGGAGAAATCAGTGATATTTAACTGCAGTAAAGGTATTCAGTAAGCCCTCTATGTGTGTCAGTAGCCAGTGTTGTGGAGCATATCTAGCTGCAGCTGTGGGTGGGCTTGGGGATTTCAGTAGACCGACACCACAGAGTTGATGAGTTACTAGCCCCTCCCATATACTGGTATTGTAAATGCACCAGATAACACATTGTGCCAGTGTGTGGGGTCTAGTCTACTCACAGGTGTAAAGCTTGGCTAAGAGCACTGTTCTATGGCTGATAGTAAGGTTAGGACTATACGCTGCAGGCGTTACCTCTTCCCTGACCAACAATCAAAACTGAGTTCCTGAGGTTATGTGCAATGTGCCAGGAAAAGGCCTGTGTAGAGAGAAGAATCAAAACCATGGATAAGTCCATAATGAGTATATGAAATGTACCATGTAATATCTATAATATATATATATTTAAGAATATCGATGTTCTCGAGCATTCCGGCTTTTTTGCAGACTTGCGATGTTCATTTGTTTGGTTATACAGTATATTAAAGATGAATATGATATTTTATATTTTATTGGTTGACACCATGTCTTGTACGTGATTGTTTGGACGTCACTGTCTTGTATGTTTACATGTTTGAAAAAAACAATAAATGGGGCACTCACTGTCCATTTGCCACACAGTGAACATGGGTTAGTGTGTATATGTGTTTGACCCGTGGTTAATCTTAAATTCAGTACTCTACCTAGATATGGTCAGTAAGAAAAATCTGAATTCTTCACAGTTGAATCATGCTATTCACCATCCTAAAAAACGTCATATATCAACATTTGTAAATTCAACTGAGTGAGTGTGGCGGTGCCGTACCAAGCTGTGTAGAGGTGCAGGGTGGATTTCTGGTTCACCACTTTTTTGTCCAGAGTGCAACATGATTTACAATGAAATCTTCTACAAACGTGCATTCACCACAGGAGGAATAATCCTATTGATGTTGGGTGATCCGTTGACCTTTCCCCTAGTTGTACTGAAGTAAGTATTGGATGGATTTCCATGAAGGTACAGATATTCATTTCTACCTCAGGATGAATTGTAATCAATTTGGTAATCCTCTGGCATTTCATTTCTCCCTTGCATGGGGTTTAAACTTCAATTTGTCAACAACCAAATACCTGCCAAACTAATGACACTGACATTAGCCTTAACTGTACTTTGTTTTTAATGCAAATTATCATATATTGGTATGATAACACGCTGAATTAAGATGGGGAACCTTACTGAACGTTACCATGCTTACATCCATAAATCAGCTGATATAATAGCCTTACAGAGCTGTGTTTGTTTGGTTGTACAATGTGTTTCATCTGAACCAAGTCTAGAATTAATGGCTTAGACCACCATGTGAATTGTGATTGAATATGTCAATGACTGTCAGTAAAGCATTGTGTAAATGAGTGTGTAGAGACTTGGAGGATGTAGTTTGCCTATGTGGCCAGGAGATGGCAGTAGATAGCTATTGGTGAAAATCCCCACATCGTGAACTTGAAATGACTTACATTTCAGGTCACTGTGTGAAATCAGATATATTTCTCCAAACAGGCACAAAACTAAAACAGGAATTTAAGTTCCAAAATCAATGTTGTCAAAAGCATCAAAATACATCAAACAATCAGTAGTTTCAGTCGTGAATTAAAACATGAATTGATTTTTAAAAATACAGGACAATGACTGAAAAGTTTAAAAAAATAAAAGTTGTTTTATGGGGCCAAGGCAATGGCCTATATTTACCTAATGGTAAGTCTGCCTCTGTGCAGATAGATGAGGCCTCTGACATTCAGACAACAGCCTTTACAACTGGAACCAAAATGTGAGACTTAATAGAATGAATCTAATGTACAGTATACTGCCCTTCTGTTATGAATGCCATGTATTGCTTAGTCAGTTAATATTTAATACATTCCATTTTGCCAAGCATTCACTACTTTATTTACATTGTAGGCGCCAGTCATTTCTGAAACCATTGACGTAAAATGACACATACATAATGTAAACACATATTGTATTATGCATTGCTGTTGTATTTTAATAAGCCTGTTTGCTGTTTTCACAATGTGTAATAGGTTTTTCACATGGTCATATTAAACAGGCAGGGAAATGTATACATTGTTCTCTTTTGTGCTGCAGTATATTCAACATTTCAACAACATTTTCAATGTTTTTTTCAAGTGCAGACCTATAGAGACCATCAATAAGGAATCAAATATGAAGCCAAATAAAACAAAGTCACCATAAGTGTCCTCTGCTAATGCGCTGTGTGTACAGTATGTGTGCACACAGTGTGTCCATAAGAAGAATAAGAAGGGCAGTATAAGCAGGTCTCTGGCCTTTGAACCAACTCTACAGTATCTAGGGCAGGGAGGATAACCCACATACAGTATAAGCCAATGATACTTTTTTATGCAGTGTTCACGTTTGTACCCTTCAGAGTTTAATCTGAGATAATCTGCTCATAAAACAATAGATTCTCACATGGTGGTCCTCAACACTTAATAATCTGCTTTAAAGGTGCAGTCAGCAATTCTGGAAAATGCATGCTGTCAAAATCAGTGAATATCTCCTCACGATCCACTACCTGTCTGTACTGTGTGTGTTCACTGAAAAACATGGCCTAGTTCATTCACAGCCTATAGGCTCTGTAAATGGGCACCTTGCTAGCAACGGTGGGCCCCCAGTTTACAGAGCCTAGGCTGCGTATTAACAACACTGGATTTTATTTCACCGTGCACTTTCAAAACGTACAGGTAGTGGATCGTGAGGAGGTATTCACTGGTTTTAGCAAATAAATATTTTGACAACAAGCGTTCTCCACGTTTAATCTTATAATTTTCTCAAAGCAGTCTTGTATTCGCCCCGATTTGAATGACTGAACATCTTTTGCATGGGCGGTAAAATTCCACTGCACATCAGATCAGCTCTCCTGCCTCTGACACACAGCCCGTGGGGAGTGTCACTCTGGATTGTCTTGAATGGCACGAGCAAACACTGTCGGCTGCATAATTATAGTGACTACCATTGTACCTGAGACCTCGGTTAATACCTTCTACCTGAATATGAATGCAGTACTTTTCCTCGTTTCTATTTCCACTTTCTATGAATATTTTAAACTAGCATCAAAAAGCGTGCCATGATAAGTGCGGCATGCAATGTCAGATGTATTAAACCCTTTTTGGAAAATATCTCGAATGTTAAGCGCTACATTTGAATGACTCAGTCCTCCTAGCATTTATATGAATGGCTATGGTTGTATGGAAATATGCACTGTTGAAATGTGCCTATTTAGGAAATACTTTTTGTATACAAAAAATGGATCTGCAGAATTATATCTGGAGATACAGTTCATGTTAGCCTCAGCCTGGCACCGCCCGCCTACCTACTCCCGCTCAATTTTAATTTCCCTTCGATGGTCTGGTAGGACCAGGCTAAGTAGCCTACATGTGGCATTTTTGCCACGATTACTCTTTTTTATTTAACTTTACTTAAATAGGTAATCTAATTGTGATATTATGGATAATTCAGGGTACGTTATGTGACGTTTTCTGATATGATTTTTTTTTATTCATGATAATCTAAAAAAAATGTGTTCTTTGACATTGACTACTGTTGCTGCTGTAACCCAGCTACATAAAATAGTGGCAGATATCGGGATTAGAGGTAAATACATCACATACTGTATATACTGTAGCTGCTACTTGTCAATGTGTCCATTGAATCATCTATTTGTATTTGAAATATGAGAAAGAAAACATCTTTAATGTGCGATTACTTAGACCATCATGAGCCATATATTTGGCCTCCAGGTGTCAGGATTTGCTCATCATTTGACCAGACACAGTTTTGTCATTTATAAGATTACATTTTTTATTTTATTTATTATTTTTTATTTAACCTTTATTTAACCAGAGTCCTGGCCAAGGCAGGCAGCAGCACAGTTCCACAGCTACAGACAATAATTTAAAAACAACAGAGAACATAGAAATAGAGTCACAGTCAGAACATCATCAAACAAAGCATGTACAGACAGAAGAGCCAGCTTCAACATCATTCAGAAGGGATTTAAACCTGTTTAGAGAGACCAGCTCCTTAAGTTTTAGTGCATTTTGCAGCTTCTTCCATGAAAAAGGAGCAGCATAACTAAATGTCCTTTTCCCCAGTTCAGTACGGACTCTAGGCACAGTCAGTTAGAACAATTTGTAAGAGCGGAGCTGATACGTTCCTTGGAATTAGATACTTCAAGCGGTCAAGAATCCACTATGACCCTCTCTCTGCCCCAATGATTGTTGAAGCACGTTAATACACAACAGGCTTCTTCTGACAGCCACCACTCAATGTTGTAGATTCCAGCCAGAGGCCCACATGCAATTTACAGCAACACGACAAAAAGCCCATCCCCATAAGGCTGGGACCCTGTCCGCTTCTTTGGATTTAATCGCACGAGTAACCCTTGTTCACCTTCATAATTGAGCAGTCCTTTTGCATTAGCCTCAGCCCCTGTTGCTCAGGCAACTGGGGCAACCTTAGCAAATGAAATAAAGGGGTCTGAGCACCTCCCAGAGCACAGGTCAGTCCATATTTCTTTACATCAAGGTGTGTGTGTGTGTGTGTGTGTGTGTGTGTGTGTGTGTGTGTGTGTGTGTGTGTGTGTGTGTGTGTGTGTGTGTGTGTTTGATGTGGGGGAAAGGCACACCTTGGGAATTCCCGTCAAGCTGAGTCCAGTGTGTTTCTGTTTTTCAGACCCACACCTCTTCACACATGACAGAACAGGAGACTGGGGGGGGGGGGGAAGGATGGAGCTTTGATTGTGTGGGGTCTCTAAATAGACTTATCGACGGAAAAGCTTGAGCCAGTGTGTTTCTAAAGCTGCAGTGCGGAACTTTTTTATATAAATTAATGTGTGTTACATTCACGCAATCGCCAAAGGGGTTGAGACAAAGTTGATTAAGCCCATCAGCTCCACAAAACTCTCTCTGTATTTCTCAGTATGGCAGCGTTTACAAACTGGTGTCAACTCCTGACACTGGCGCAAGAAGAGCTCAAGAAGCGCTTACGGAAATGTTTCAGTTGTTGATTCTACTACCAAGAAAAAACATGGACGTGGAGCAGAAGATATAAAATCCATACGAAATCACAGAAGGCTTACTGCATGTAAAATTCAACAACAGTGTCTCAGAATTCCTCACGGGAGCGACAGAAGTTACGCACTATAGCTTTAAACTGAGGAGTGGCACACTAGTATGCCTGCCTAGAGTTTGGGCTTGCCTTCTCATCTTATTTAGAGGCAAATTCAGGTCATAACGGGTCAGTCAGGGGTGACATGTCTTCAACGGGATGGCGTTTATTGGATTTTGTTTTATAATCTGTCTGTTTATTTTCTGTTGCGTATGAGACATTGTTTGGGGGGGAAATGCTTTTCCCAAAGGTATTAGGGAGGCAGGCTCTGTTGCTATTTTTAAACAGCACTTTTTAAGACATAATCTTTTTAAACTATCCTGTCCCAGCAGCACCAGGTCAAATGTGCATGCTGAACATGCCTAGATGCAATTCATTTTTCTACTCTGCCTTGTATTATTTTAAAGGTGCTATAAGCGGAATGGTTCTTTTAGCTAACTTCCTGTCAGTTACTGCAGTTAGCAGTCCCCTCGCTCGTCCCTACGTCACCACATTAATGCACTGCGGTCTTCAAGCAGTTATCTAGCATCATCTCAGATCCATAAGTGTGATAAAACATGATAAAAACCATCAAAACAGACTTTTTTTTTTAACAGATTTTTACCTGCTCCGCCATTGTAGGCGAATAAATCGCTTTAAATATAGCCTATATGAATATCATGTCTAAATTTGAGCTGCATTTCTTGTATGCAAGCTGCTATACAAATTAATACAAATTATGAGTATAGCCTGATTATTAGGCCTATTATAACAGACTTAACAATATAATCATATGTCTCATTGTACAGTCACTCTATCATGTTTTGTGCTTGTGCTACTCTTTCGTTTTTTCTTTTATTCAATTATATTTAAAATAATATTAAAGACTAATATGAGAAGTCGTCTTTGCACCTGCACATTACGCTGTGAACCCAGAAGACAGGTGTATCTGCGTCAAACTACAAACTGTTAGCGACGAACTAACGGATGTGAGTATAATTTGCTTTCAAAATAAGAGCTGGCGGGTCAAAGGAAAGGGTTCACCGAGACGATGTCAATATAAAATTTGTTTTATTTTGAAGCTAGTGTTAAAGGAAAAAAATAACATTGAGATGAAATTGACGTGCGCGCTCGCTCGCAAAGGTGCTACTACTCTCTCCCTCCCTCTCTCTCTCTCTCTCTCTCTTTCTCTCTCTCTCTCTCTCTCTCTCTCTCTCTCTCTCGCTCTCTCTCTCTCTCTCTCTCTCTCTCTCTCGGGAGAGAAGGACACAGGATGACAACTTGCAGAGTTGGACTCGCCGCCGTCTCAATAACACGGACATTGGCGACGCAGCTGAGCGTTAATAGCAGGAGTAGTCGAGTCGGGGAACCAATTTGCACTTCAATTTATTAGCGCAAAAGTCAGGTAAAGAAAAAAGCGGAATTCCTGCTACGCCGTAGGATTGGACGTTTTCTTTTCCACCCTCCACATTCCCTCACCTGAAGCACCTTCTACCTTTCTTCTTTTTCCCCCCTGGCTGGCTGGCTGGCTGGCTGCCTGTCTGTCTGCCTGCCTGTCTTGTCTACTGCCTGGAGAGTGAAGGGGAAAGCACTTGACGGACTTTTGAAGAGGTTTGCCCGAGGCGAAACAGAGCACACATCTCTGTATAGAAAGCTTTTGGGTTGAGAGAGGGACACTGACACTGGGACAAGTGGCAACAGAAAAGAACCATGGAGGTCTTCAGTGGCACTTGGAGGAAACTTACTCTGCTCTCGTTCACCGTGATGTGGGGGCTCTCAGGTCAGTCAACAACTTCTTTCTTTATTCTTTCTTTCTTTCTTTTTTTTAACACGTTTTCTCATTTTTCCTCTTTATTGTTATCCGCTGGACAAAGACAATTGGCCACCTAAACTGACAAACTAGGCTATCACACACAATGCAAAAGTCCTATTTTGTTGTAGGCCTATATAAAATTGCTTACATGAAAATATAAATATTGGGCACAATCAATGACGTCACACCTTACCTTTAAACAGCAATACAAGTGTTTTAGTGTGCAGCCTATTCGAGTTTTTTAGTTTTTTGTATTAATTTTTTTACATACACCAAATAACACACGTACTCACATAGGCCCACGCCCACCTTAATGTTTCAGATATCCATTTGACTATATGATGTGCATGCATTTAACATTTTTAGACTTATTTTTATCACTGAGAGAACATTTTTATCCAGCGCGTTTGCCCATGTATGCGTGTATCTACAGTAGGCCTACTGCCTATTCAGTGTTTGATTGACACACCAAATAACACACACACACACACACACACACACACACACACACTCACATACAGTATGCCTGCCTTTATATTCAGATTCAGATATTTTGTAAAGTAAAGCACGTACGTTGATTTTCACTAATGATGTGTGCATTCATTACAACAGACTCATTTTAGACTCGTTTTATCACTGAAATGACATTTCTATCATTTTTTTTCTGCCCATTTTAGCCCCTATGCTTTCAGAAATATCTCCAGACATTCCATTCTTCCACACATTGCGTGTATTTCTTAAGATGAATGGCATTGAAACGTTCCTGGCATATTTCCACCACAGTTAAATAGGCCTAACTGATGAGAAAAATGAATAGAAGAGCTCCCTTTGTGGGGGGATCTTCTCCTGCACGTGTGACACTGTATGGAAAGTGGGGAGTGGGAGGTGTGTGTGTGTGTGTGTGTGTGTGTGTGTGTGTGTGTGTGTGTGTGTGTGTGTGTGTGTGTGTGTGTGTGTGTGTGTGTGTGTGTGTGTGTGTGTGTGTGTGTGGTGGGGGGAGATTTTAAGCCTGAAACACCTGTTTGTTTTTCCACAGGATTTGAAACAAGTGTGTTACACATGATTATGTCTTCCAGGGAAGAATAATCCGTTTATAGGCTGCTACAACATTGGCTCAGCCGTCACTCTCTCTCTCTCTCTCTCTCTCTCTCTCTCTCTCTCTCTCTCTCTCTCTCTCTCTCTCTCTCTCTCTAGCAATACGTATTATAAACTCCTACTTCCACTGATGGCTGTTACAGTACACACACACACACACACACACACACACACACACACACACACACACACAGCCTACTTTCACACCCACCATCATCTCTTTGATTTGAAGAGAGAAATTGGGGCACGGGTGTTTTGCAAATGTTTTTTAGGGAATGTGAAGTTGTTGTAAATGATTCATTCAGGTAAAAAAAAAATGTGAACAGTCTAAAAAAAAGGGAGATCCGGCTTACACTTTACAGCAAAGGACGATTATAATTCTTCATGATACTATATCCAAAAATATGTTAGACAAATTGTACTTTATTTTTTTGAGAGTTTTATAAAACCTCGAGTACAATTGTGTCCATTAGACCTCATGCCTGGAGGTCATATTCAGGCGCATTTGACAGAAAAATCACCTCTACAAAACAAGGCTTTGCTCTAAGTTCATATTCATCTCGCCATACATTTTGAATCATCGTTCAATCGTTCCTTAACTACACTCTGGGCATCAACAGAAACTACATTTTTGGTGGATGGCACTCACGAACGCCACTGTCATGCACTATTAACTCAGCGTTAATATCCATTAAAGTCAGTGGGCTCCATCTGCTTCAGGTGGGTGCGTATGAGTTCCAGCAAACGGGCCAAGGCGACTTTCCATTTGGTCTGTGACTGCATGTGAGACATGACAGCGAGCGAGAGAGCTTTAAACGTGTCTTGAATTTGCTCTCGGCTGCTCAGAGCCTGACTGTGTGAGAACTTTTCAGCGTTCTTGTTGCCAAAACAATGGCATGCGCTGACGCAGGCAATCTCAGGCTGGTCTTCTACACCCAGAGGGGAGGAGGGGTTTTACCTGAGAAATGCCACAGACCCCTATGATGACATCATGGTTTTCGACTACCTATTAAAGGTGAAGTCAGCAATTCTGGAGATTGCCTGTTGTCAAAAAACACTTTTTGTCAAAAAGAGTGAATATCTTCTCAAAATCCACTACATGTCCGTACTTTGTGTTTGCTGAAAAACAACCTTGTGTTAATACACATCGGAGGCCCTCCAAACGGACATGTACACAAAGGGTAAGTACTGTATGGGGGGCCCACTGCAACATGCCCGGTTACAGAGCCTAGGCTGTATATTAACACTGGATTTTTTTCTTCAGTGCACATACAGTACAGACAGGTAAGGGATCACTGATGTTGACAGAAAGCGATTTTGACAACAAGCCTTCTCCAGAATAGCTGACTACACCTTTAAGGCATTTTGCTAGTTATGCCTCTGAGTGAGTGACTAATCATGTGGAGTTTAACAGCAGGCTGTGATTGGTTGTCACACACACACACGCGCGCGCACACACACACACACACACACACACACACACACACACACACACACACACACACAGCACAGCACAGCACACAACAGGACGACACAAACCCAGTAGCTGACCTTGACCTCGACATTTGACTCACCATCAATCGCCCTGCAGGTGTGTCCTGAAAACACAGAGTGGTCAAGATACAGAGGGAGGAAGCGTTCATGAATAGCAGCCGGCGGTGACAGGAAAGCCTGGCTGCTCCGAGGCTCCCATGTAGCCCACAGCGTTACAGCAGGAAGTCAGCAAGCCACAAACAAGACCTCATTGGCTGTTTTGGTTCAAAAATCACAGCAGCTGAGAACGCTATCAAACTGTAGGTGGCAAGAGAAATTGATGGGCAGTCGTGGTCACGTTTTGAAAAAAAAGGCTACACATGTTATTTTTTTAAATTGAGGGCTCCAATGATGTTTGACTCACTCGCTTGCATACTCAGTATTTTGGTATTTTTACCACATATTTTCTTAATGTGTCTAATTTACTTCTATAGTACATCCTTTTGTTTGTGTGATTTGACTGTTGGTCGGACAAAGCATGACATTTAATGAAACCAGTTTGGGCTCTAAGAGATTGCGATGGTCATTTTTTTCAGTTTGATGGACCAGTCAGTTAAAGGTGGAGTCAGCAATTCAGGAGATTATTGTTGTCCAAATCCCTTCTTGTCAAAATCGGTGAAAATCCCCTGACGATCCCATAGCTGTCCGTACTGTGTGTGCGCTGAGAGAGAAAAAATCCAATGATTTCACACATCCTACGCTCTGTAGACGGGTTTGTTGCTAGCTATGGTGGGCCCCTTTGTTTACATACCCTTTGTTAAAATTCCAGGTTACAGAGCCTAGGCTGTGTATTAACACCATATTTTTTTTCAGTGCATAAACAGTATACAGACAGGTAGTGGATAGTGAGGATATATTGTCACTGATTTTGACAACAAGCATTCTCCAGAATCGCTGACTCCACCTTTAACAATGAATGAATTCATCAAAATAAATGATTAGTACCACATTGGTTTAAAGCAAGAGCAGTAAACACACAGTATTGTGAGTTTAAATTCAAGCTTAACCGTGGCCGTCCGCTGAACTTGAACGCTGTCCTCTCTTCAGTTCATTGTTTCTACATTTTGTACATGAAGCTTACGCACCATACTAGTCAACTGTGTTACTGAGTCACGTGAACCCATTAAGATTGTCTCAATGACGTGGTGTTTGGATCAGCTAATGTGATTACATTAGCCAAGGTTCAATAGGCTAATTAAGCACTGTATTGTAATTGCTTCAATGAATAGCCCTTCGGTCATTTGTTCTTAGGCGAGTCAACTCACCAAATCCCATACGGGGGAAATTTCATATATGTATTTTTTGTATTATTTCATTCAAATGGTGCTTAAGATATCCTTGTCTGTCGCTATAGGATTTTATTCTTAGACGTGTCTTGTTCAGACCCTCTAATCCATGTTATATTATGGACATATTCAGTCTCTAAATGACTCAAAGTCAGGTCAGATTGTCAGTTTCGTTGGTATATTTGCCCCAGATAGTAGTAAAGCTGTTTGAGTGATGGCATCGTCACTTGATTCCCCAAGTGGAAATGTGCATAACCCCAATTTGTACTATCTTTAGATGTTCCCAGCTCAAATAAAATGGACAGAGGAGTGCAATGGAAAGAACTACTTTTTTTATACCTCGCAGCTTTGTGTTGCATTGTGCAGTGTGTGTGTGTGTGTGTGTGTGTGTGTGTGTGTGTGTGTGTGTGGCTGTGTGTGTGTGTGTGTGTGTGTGCGCAAGAAGTGATAAGATGCATTTACATGAGCACATGCGGTAATCTTGAGGCTACACATTCCTTATCCAAGGCCATTTGTTCATGGCAACCATGTTAAAGCCATATACCTTACCTCTGTCTTGACCAACCACAGTTCAATTCATCTTCTATTCGGGACACGACACACCATCCTGCAAAAGAACATCTTCATTTGTTTTCCAGGTCTGTCCGTCAATGGACTTTACTTATTTAACAAGGTCAATCCATACGTGCCTCAAAGGCTTCATTTTAATGGGGGGGGGGGGGGGGGCTATGTCGCTGCTGCTGACTTTCCATAGCGGCTCTCAGTGTTCCAGGGTATTGAATGAGACGGTTACAACAAGCTTTATTTTTAGATGCGTGTATTGTTTTAATACAGAGGCCACTTAGGCCACTGAGCCTTCCCCCCATTATAACACAACCATATCTTCAAGCTTGGCATACTGACACACTCTCTACTGTGTGTATGTGACAACATTGGTTTGCTTCCTGTCTCGCTCGCTATTGTTACCCCTGACAAGCACTGCATCTCAAAATAAATATATATTATATACGTCCCCCAGGAGAGTGCCAAAGGGAGAGTCGTGGAATGCAGTTCACCCAACTCGCACAACTATGCCCTTATCTCTAATTGGCTATTTCTTAGAATAATACCAAATGGATGTGCGCCAAATCCCCCTTTCCCCCTCTTTGAGCCAGGATTAGGGGGCGGTTTGAAGCCCGCGCTCCTCATGTATGTGTCCCCGACAACTGGTGGAATTTTGATTTGAGGCAGGAGATAGAGGGATTTAACCTTCCATACGTAATGACACAGAAATACAACGGTGCACTTTTTCCGCGAGGCAGTTTGCTGTCCAATCGTCAGCAGCACGTGTACCAGTGCCTCTTGTAATCCTGTGTATTTACACCCATTACCACCATGTACAAGGCCCAAGAACAAGAACCCAAAGGGAGATTAGTGCCGGGTCAACATCACAGCGATGGGTCAAGAGAGAGGCTTCCTATCCACAAACAATACCACATTCTTTGCGGTTATTTTTCATCTCTTTCTGTATTTCATTGGAATCAATTTGTTTCTTTGTGGTCATTTGCTGTTTCTTTGTAACAACTCTGCATCTCTTTTCTAGTAATATTATTTTATATTTTAAGTCATTTGATCAATTTCCTAAAGAAAATGTTAACAGTCACTCAAAACAGAGGCTCTGACATACACAATCGTACCTCAATCTTAGTGTGAGTCTAATAATACCGCAATTAGGCCTGGGGTTGTGTACACCTTAATCTAATTATATTACCTTAATTAAAGTTTTTTTACAGGATTAATTCAGTGATTAAAGAATGTGGAGCATGGCGGTATTAGCTGCATCTTTAAAAAAGACAGCTTTGACCTCCAAAGACCATGTTCAGCGCTAACCATCGGAGGTTTAGAAAAGTTCCGACATTTCTTGCCCCACATTCACTGACTATTTTTAAGCATACACAAACATTCATATTTTTAACCTCGAGATGAGATGAACTGTGGGAAAGTGTCATAACTTGTTGCTCCGGAGGCGTGTTGTTACTGTCACATTTGAAATGCACGAAAATGGTAATTTGCGACTATACCCTCAAAGTGAGAGTGCGCGATTGATTAGGTGAATGTTTTGCAAGCCGTGACATGCATGTCGTCAGGATGTGCGACATATGTTATGGTTGTCCCTTTTTCCTGGTCTTTTTTTTTCTTCTTCTCTGATTTCCAATCTCCATCCATGGACCCAGAAGGAAAGAAGGCCTCCCCTCAGGGGTCATGAGAAAGCCACTGGG
Organism: Ammodytes marinus; assembly: GCF_949987685.1. Lineage (NCBI taxonomy): Eukaryota > Metazoa > Chordata > Actinopteri > Uranoscopiformes > Ammodytidae > Ammodytes > Ammodytes marinus. The sequence continues at coordinate 23,047,942 of NC_137218.1, read as the reverse complement.
CGACTTTCCCAAACACTGGGCCCTGGCCTAGGGAATCTTAAAGGCACAGACACACATACTTCCTCAAGTCATCATTCTGTCCCCTGCCTCATCACCCCCCCCCCCCTCCTCCCCTTGAAAAGCAAGAATCCAACATCAGCCAACTAACACACACACATGGGCAGAGTTATTGAATATGGCTGTTGACATTTCTTTTGTCCAAACCATGAGTGATTGGTTGCCCTAGAAAGATGCCTGTGAGCTCTTGATAGAAATCTCTGGTGGACAGTAAAACATGTTTCTTGTGTATTGTTTTGCCCACGGGCTAAATAAACAAGAGCTATTCCCAGCTGATGTTTGCTTGGTGATTCCATTTATGGATCAAAATAGTTTTTTTCCCCCCTCAACAAAAAGGCATTATGCATATAAATAAATACAAGACGTATATAGTATATTTATAGAGACATTTCTGTATGGGCTTGTATAGTCATAGTCTATAGTCATAAAAAATGCCATGGGCTGCTGAAATGGCACACACAGAACAAGACTGGAATGTCAGCTATTCGTACCCAATTCCTAATTAATGTTTGGCTATGGAGCTACTGTAGCCAGGCTTTTGACAGTACACGGACTAATGACTACTTCCAGCAGAGATAGCCACAAGAGGCTCATCAGGTGGTTCTTTAAGGACAGTCTAGCTGCTCTGCTCCTCTCTTAACCCCTCGGCTTCACATCATGTCAAAAAACCTCTTTCCCTATCTTCTTCTAGACAGAGTATGATAGCAACCCTCTAATAATAACTAAAGATAGGTCACTGAACTGTTGAAAGATCCCAATGACATGGTAAAGCTATATATGTAAATTCCTGGCACCTGCCCTTCATAGTCAGAAACTTGTTGCCCCTGTCTTTAAAGCATGCCGAAGCGCCCATGTTTACAGAACACAGTGGAAAGTGGACAGAGGTTGTGCCAACAATCAATTTTTTTTAAATTTTTGGATGACATAAAAGAACATTGCTGATTAAAATGTCAAGAGTCCACGCGGGTTAGTCACAAATCATGTGAATCGTACTCACATACATGGTTTAGGATTACAATGACGCAGCAGTATATCTAGCCCACCGTAGATTAAACTAGGCATCTCTTAAGCTAAATATGTCATAACGTCCTGAAGTGCTCAACTACAGTGACTGCAGTTATCAGTCCCCTCCCTCGTCCCTACAGCACCAGATTAACACGCGGCGGTCTTCACCAGACAGTATTGCGATGGAGAGCATTGAGTTGATTTTTTGTCGTTTTTCTGCCACAGCTGTTTGAACAAGCACTTTAAGCCAACTGTACAATATCTGTTCAATAGTACAATATCAATTCACATTTGAAATTTAAAAGAATGTCCCAGCAACATTTATCAGTTTTCTAATATTCCTAAATGAGTCTTTTCCCTGTATAACAGAGTTGTTTTTCTTGAACACCCAGTACAGTTATCTAATGGCTTTTGAAAGGGTCTCCTAAGGTCAAGGTTTTGTTGAATTTCCCCTAACCCCACAGGGGACTGATACCAAAAAGAGGGTTTTTTTCAAGAGCCCTGCTAGTGCCAAAGGCTACGTAGCCTATCATGTAGCCTTCCGGTTAGCCAAGACTACACACACACCACCGCTGCTGTGTGTAAGACGCAGTTTGCTTCCAGTGGCGCTGACAGATGTTGCGAGCAGTAGTCAACAACAGCCTCTTCAACCACATATCCTTATGACCTGTCCTTCAAAAAAAAAGGAAAGTTAATAAAGCTGTGGACAGACGGGAATTGAGGGCATGGGCTTAGACAAGATGGGCTGTGTCATTCTGACTTGGAGGTACTTAGGTGGGGGGCGGGGGGCGGGGGGCGGGGGCTAGAGGACGTTGACATAATCCTGGTTTTCCTGTCGAAGTGTTTGGCCAGCTCATCATAATCACTATCAAATATCCGTTTGTCAGCTGATGCATTTAATGCCGTATTTATTCCAATCCCTTCCTTCCTTTCTTTCTTTCTTTTTTTTTCTTTCTTTCTAAGTCCATCCACACCATAGACTGTATATAAAAGAGGTTGACACGTACGCAGGTATTTCTGTAACCGTACCTTTTTCATTGTGGTTGGGCCTTCTGTACACACGCAAACATCCCTACCAGACACTCAAACCGCAGCATTTTAAAAAGTCTGACCAAAGTGGACATTATGGAAAACTCTGTATTTCATGTATTTGTGGGGACAGGGAAACCGCTTGCATCGTGACCTCAATTTGCACATGGCAATTGTTTACATCTGAGAATGCGCCACATTGCTCCTTAGAGATCCTTCTAACCAGGTCTTAAATGAACAGTTGCAGCCGATCATTGAGACGGACAGGTCTGCGATTGCTTTTGAATGTTAACGCACCATATAGGACAGCTGCTACATTTAACATTTTGTGATCAACACTTATTTACATACATGGACAGAACCTACTTAGATACAAAGGGAGATACAATCCTGGTGTCATTCCATTTCATTTTTTCATTTTTCAGAACTCATTTAAAACCCAAACTCATTTATTTTTGAACAAATGTACTTGTACTGTAGAGGCAGCTTTGTAGCAGCAGGCTAGTCATATGACTATATTGTGTATCAGACTAATACAGTATGTTTGCATGCACACACACATAGGCTATACTATGTTTACACCAACAGTGCCAAGTAGTCCGTTTGCCATTGACACAGCACTGACCCCCTGTGTGCGCTGAAAAAAAAAACTTCTTTGGCATTAGCAGAAGTATAATCAGAGTGGCCCGACGATAGCCTTGTCGGATGGCGTAATTGCGTGTGAGGTGACACTGGCAGCAGGCAGCTAAGTGGAAAAAAAGTCATTATAAGTCACACACACTATTAAGCCCAGGCTCTTTGGGGCATCTGAGCTATAGTGGTGTTCTCAGTGAGGCAGAACCGGTGAAGACGTGCCGTTGTAAAGGTTGATGCTACTTGTCTAGGCTCTACGGGAGGTATGTTTGATGGACCTTTCAAAACTAAGTCATTTCCATATATCAAGCCCCGGGAATGGCAGTGGGCTTGTTGCATTAAATGACATATACACACACACACACATGGGAAAGAGACTTGCTCAGAGAGGTATCACATAGAGATGCTCGGTGTTGCTCAATTTGAGTAATGCATTAAAAAAGCAGGACTTAGTCGGTTTGGCAAGAGTTAAGAGGAGATAGCAAGAGGCCCTCTGGTGAGACTGTAGCACCGTAAAAAAAAACCAAGCCATTCATTTTTCTTACTGGAAAAATAAAGTGCCAATCAAATCATGCATCACCCGCCACTACCCACAGACAAACTGTAAGTTCCACCAAATGCATAGATGTATTTCAAAGAAACAGGGAGCACCCATACGGTGACATTGTATACATGATTACAACATAACAGACCATACGTAACGATATGTAAATTTCAGTGATGAGGCACAAGATATCATACATCAATAAACGTGGCAAATATTTAAAAAAGACAGTCAAAAATGTTGACAAAAATCCCTTAATCCGCTGTTGTGGTGAGTAATGCTACCCCTCCTGTACAAAGACACCCATTTCCCCTTGATGGAAGGTTCACTATAGTAGTGGAAATGCTCCGGATTGTTCTCTCCATCACCTTATATCCAGAGCAGCGTGGCATTGGTGAAACACTCAGTGTAATTGGCCACTAATAAAGCTCTACTAAAAAACATTTTATTGCGCACCTTCGAAATGTAACAAAGGCAATGCTTTGGCCGCCAAATGAATAAAACACCTTCCCTCAGTCTGAGCGTTACCTCACTATTAATTGAGGAAACTAGAGCTGCTTCCATTAGACGTACCAGTGTGTCTCACAAAACACAGGTGCCATTCACACAGTCCAGGAGGAGTGTCACCATCTGCCAGTATGATAAATGATTGCACTATTGATCAGCAGCATATTAAAAAGCACCATTTCCAGGTAGTCCTTTCAGGGTGTGAGAGAGAGAGAGAGAGTCTAACTGTTTTTAAATGATCAGCCAGGCACAGAGGCAATCCACACAACTAGAGCAGTGCACTCTACGCATTTACAGGGCTCAGCTCACCTATACGTGATATGAAATATGATTATAACATGAAAGGTCTAGTGGTAACCCAGGGTTTCCTGCAGTCCAAATATTTTTTTTTCTTTTTTGCACATATGAAAAGACATTTTAGATCAATAAAAAAGGAACAAGATAAGTATAGTATAGTGAAAAAATAAATAAAAATAAAGCAAAGACCTGAAATGTGCAGGACGAACCCAAAAAAAAACACAAGGGCTTTTCGGGTGGCCCTCCAAAGACAAAACACTCAACAGAAAGGCAAATAAAGTATTAAAAAGCCTAACATAGCTAATCCTTAAAGTCTCTCTGCCCTACTGCATGGTACACTAGCAGCTCTATCGATCCCCGTTATCTTCTCCAGCTCATGCCTGTGATGTTCTAGAGGGCAGGACCTCCTGTCATCTCTCCACCACTGACTCGCTGAATTGAATGTTCCTCCACACTCCCTCCCCACACTAATGCAATTTCATTTCTTAACATTTGTTGGCGATGGAAAGGCAAAATAATAATATAATAATAATAAATAATCATTTTCATTTTGTATCTACAGACAGTATACAGCTGTGCTCACAAACATCTCAGTATGTCTATTATCTACGCTTTTAAATCTCCACCCCCTTCCTCTTCCTCTTCCTCTTCCTCCTTGCCCTCATCTTTCCCTCTTCATCTCTTGGTCCAGCCCTCCTCTCCTCTCCTTCATCCATCTCTCCTGAGGGCTGCAGCTCCGGCATCTCATCAACATCAGTGTCTGGGGTCAGCCGCGAGGGTTAGAGCATTAGAGGGGGGGGGGGGGGGTCTGTGTGTGTGTTTTTCAATCCTTTCTCGTTGTGTTTTATGTGGTTTTAAGGTGAGACACGGGCACAGCAGGCACAAAACATTGTTTTTTTTTCAAGCACATGGTCCACATTGAGATGAGGCTACTTTGCTTCCCGCGTCTTCTTTCATACTAACATAGATAAAAGGTCCAAAATGAACATTAAGGTGTTTATTGGACTAAACCTTGTCTGTGTTCGTCTTTACATTTCTCCAATCCTAACCAGCATTTCACGGCCATTATTATTCCAAATAGATTTTTTTCAATAATCTGAACCAAAGATCTCAACATTTGCATATGTATTCAAACATTTAAAAAAAAATGGAACACGAAGAATATTTGTTTTAATGTACGTCATCAACTGGCAAAGTTTCATGATGATATCCATCTAAGTAAAACATGTTGAGTTTGAGTTAGTCTACATACTGAACCCTCACTCCACAGCCTCAGGTTTTTATGCATTTCTTTTTCTTTCTCTAAAATCATTCCTCCATCTATCTCTCCCTCCATCTCCCTCCTCAGTTCACTGATCCCTTCCTCCCTGGGTGGTGTGTATGTAATTATAAGCTGTTATCTATTTTTCCGTCACACACAACTACACTCCGGAGAGGGCTTGGGTTGATGTCATTATCTGCGATAATGGCTCAGAGGTGCAGTCCCCCCCCCCCCCCCCCACCCCCCCATCAACCCTCCCTCCACCGTCTTCACAGCGCTCTCCACCATATACAGTATAATTGCTATTTATTGAAAATATCTCCCTCACCCTGTACTCTCAGGGTGTACTCTCATGGCTAATGCACCCTCTCCCACAGACAGTCATGGGAGTGGATATGTTTTAATACGCCGCTAATATGCTGAGGGATCCCCGCCAACACTCACATAATTGGATTTCTCTCAACTCTTCAACAGCCCTTAGAGGAAAAAAGAGTTTTCATCAGATTGAATACCAAAGTCCTTTTAACAAACTCTTTCACAACCAACCTGTAATTGGCACAAGTCCTGCACATCAAATGACCGAAATATGAAGATTGACAGAAGGCTTTTCTGATCTGACCCCCCCACGTCAACAAGACAGTATCATTTCTCTGTTCATCTTAATGTAGAAGAGCATAGATAGACAATGACAGTAAACAAATAACAGTAAAACAATACAATCTATATTCTTTAAAGGATTGGATAACATACTGCATAATAAGGTGCTAAGGTGCTATATTGAGCAAAAAAATAGGTGCTAGGCACTGTAGTAATTACCTTTTGGGATAGTTAAGCTTGTGTATTGCATGTGTATTCACTAGGGGGAAATTGACATACTGTATCTTGCACTTTGCCCTGGGAGCCCTCTGGGAACTCTGACTTGAAGAGACAAGATGACATGCCTGTCTGGGCTCCATAGAATCGATTCAGCCTTCTTTAAGACCTGGCAATAAAGAGTGTGTTAGTGACAAGGAGGACTGTTGCTCACACCTTAACAGTAACCCAGTCTTTATTTGTTTTGGGCATTCAGGCTGCCATACCAGGTTAAAACTGACTCAATCAATATAAATTTAAAAAAGCATCATTACTTCATGCTCAATATCAAACATGTACCTTAAGGCATCGAAGGCAATACATCCAAGTGTCGGAAATTAATTTACAAAGATAATTGTCGCTTCCAACTATATCCACTCCCTGGCCTTTTGAGGTCACGTTTACTGTAGATTTGAGCATCAAACGGAAGAAATCAGACTTGAATTGTTAAAAAAAAAAAAATGCTTTGGGTCACATGCACATGATTATGGTCTAAGTGACGAAAAGGACCTCAAGAAATATCTTTTTGGTCACTTTTTTTCAATTGACTGATTCAGTTGTACCCCTTTTGAAGGAGTGTCCTTTTCCAGGTGGGCTGTTTCAATTGGGTTGTTGTTTCTGTCCTCCCTGATAAACTTCCCCTCACTCCTGGTAAATCCCCTCACAAGAGCCTTGATATCCGGCTGCTCAGGTCCAGCTGTCCCCCACACTCAGCCATTGTTAATTGTGAAAGTCACCGAGGATCTGCGAGCCCACGGAGAGGCTGCTGGATCAGTTTCCTCACGGCGAGTGTCTGACGCAAGTTCTATTTTCTGATTCTCCAGTCAAAGAACAATGGCACATAGAAAAAAAAGCTGTCACGCAAGACTACAAGACTGGACAGGAAAGTACAGTACAGGAGGAAATACTAACTTTAATAGAGGGTCTATGCACTGTGTTGAATGCTAGGCTCTTTCTGAATGTCACCGTTGCCTTTTGCTGTGTCCCATGCCTTCCATGTATCTGTATGCAGCAAGCGCTATAGTGTACACACACACACACACACAGGCTCTGATCTACAGTACAGAGGCTCAGAAAAGCCCCCTTAATCTCCCCCTGCACATGTGTTTGAAGAGGTGGAAGTCTCTGCGCTAAATGCTAAACAGGATCTATCAGGATTAATTCGGTGCAGTTTAGCGCGTATATATTGCTGACTCTGTTTCAGGGCTGATGTGGCGGCTGCTGTAATGCTCACCACTTCAACCACACACAGTGACAGATTTTCTCTAATGTCGCACGCAGAGTTTTCTCCCTGAGTCACTCTTGCTAAACCTGGGCCATTTCATTATTTATTTCTTTATTTCTCACAGAAAGTGAAAGAGAGAAAGCCTTTAATGTGGAGCATCCTATTGATATTTGGAGCGTTCATTAGTGACTGGTCATTACGTTCACCGATTTCCCGAGGCCAACCATCCGCGAGAGCCCATTAACCCCTGTCGTTAAGAGTAATTAGCCACAAGTGCTCACTTTTTTTTTTTTTGAGCGGATATTTTAACTCACTCTGTGGATTGTTTATGTGGATGTGTGCATGAAGTCCTCAAGGCAATTGGCTGTCTACATTAGGCAGGCAATTGACCCATCGGTGCTCTATTTCTGTAATCCCAAGAAACTTGAAGTCCTGTATGCAGGGACGTGGATTTGACTCAGTTTAAAGGTGGAGTCTGGAGAATGCCAGTTGTCAAAATCACTTTTTTTCAAAATCCGTGAAAATCTCATCACAATCCCATACTTGTTTGTACTGTGTGTGTGCTGAAAACAAATCTTGTGTTACTACACAGCCTAGACTCTGTAAACTGGAAGGGGGCCACCGTAGCTAGCCACATGCCCGTTTACAGAGCCTAGGCTGTGCATTAACATCGGATTTTTCTCAGCCTGCACACAGTACGGACATTTAGCGGATCATGAGGAGATATTCACTGATTTGACTAAATGTGATTTTTTTAACATTTATATTAAATGAAGGGATATAAATATAAAAGGGGAAAAGGATGAAACATCACAGCTATGAGGGATCCTGTCAGATGGGTAAAGGTCAGGGCTTAATTGTATGTATGAATGGACATTTTATACGCGGGTACATACATACACAAAGGCCTTATTAAATGTCTTCATTACACTGTCATGTCAAATGAAAATCCTCATTCAGATGCAACATGTTTCTTGTCCCTCTGCAACCCACTTGCTTAGCCGCGTGCACCCCCACACCGTTGCCACGACGCTCCCGCCAATCCCCTCAATGGGGACACTTTAATCATGATGACAGATTCATATATCTCCACCCCCTTCATCCACACACACACACACACACACACACACACACACACACACACACACACACACACACACACACACACACACACACACACACACACACACACACACACACAAGTCTCCCCCACTCACTTTAATGCACATCCATTGGGAGGACCAAAGGCAAGCCGCGTCTGATCTATAATCGCTCTCTCTCTCGAGTTTCGAGCCGCCTCTGCTATCACGATCATCAGGAAAATAACTTCAACAGATTCAGTTTAATAACAGCGGTTAGGCATGCACACCACAGGAATACTAGTCTCTGTCTCATCTCCCCCTCCCTGATGCTACCTGTCAGCAAGCAAGACAACGCACAGGAGAAACCATCTCAACTCCCCTAGACCGCCCAAACTTGTCGCTCATCTGTCTCTTACCTCTCCGCCCCGTGTTAAAAATAGGCCGGAGCTGTCAAGTGCCAACCTCCATTTTTTTCCTGTCGTTCTTTCGTTCTATCGTTCTACCCCTCCCTACCTCCTCCTCCCTCTTTTACTCACTTTCTCCAGGTGTTCGCGGTTTGCCGGCTGCAGCTATGTTTTTTTTTTTTTTTTTTTTAAACTGCGCACGGCTCGTCATTATAAACTGTTTCTCCCAATCCTCTCCCTGTCTGTCATGGTTGATATGTCGTAGCGGCGTACACAACAAGATCAAAAAGAAAAAGAAATGTAAAGATAAAAAGGCACGATATGAAATGCAGGCGCACGGCCGCATCTCTGACGCTCTGATGTCAGTTCAGTGTCAGCTTAAACCAAAGTCTTATATCCGAGCGTGATCTACATTTCTACCTTCCTCATTTCCAAAAACCAATGTGTTCTGCCAAAGGTTTACAGCTTGCAATATGTACTATTTGCCATGGCTGAAACCTGATGAACATGTGTCTCAGTCAAACTGAACAACATCACTAAACTGTCCTGTGTGCTTGTGGGACTCATATGTTATGTTGCGCTCTATATTTTTTTCCATTTTATGGCATAAAATATGTCTGCGCAGTTTCCTTCATGTATGCATGCCTACTGTATTTAATTCTAAAATTACATTAAATGCGAAAAAGAGTGCAACATAACATGGTACACAAATAAGTCCCAACAAGCACCCAGGACCGTTTAGTAATGTTGTAAAGTGTATGTCCTGACTGTCTGCAGATGCATGCTAACTCTCTCATTGACAACCAGTATTTGTGATAAGCTAATTAGCGATGAGCGACCTTTGCTGATCATTTCTTCCTAACAATTGCACGTACAGTTCAAGGAATGGTTTCTGTTGCCTTGTCTTGAAACAGAGAGTGAGGCAACAAGCTAAAAATATACAGTGTTGAACTATTCCTTTAAGAATGCAAATCAGACAATCAAAGTGAGGTAGGAATGTCCGGGGCTTTGGTGGGGATCGTGATTAGACCGTAGTCCTTCATCAGACTTCTGTTTATGTTTCTCCATCAAAGTTTGGGGACAGGACTTATGCAATCAACATCACACATGCATACCTTGTGTTGTGATAAGGCTATAGGCGTGTTCGCTGTGTGTACTTGTGAAGATCTCTGTGAACCCACAGCGCGCAGATACAAACACACATGCACACACACATGTACACGCACAGAATTTTAATCCGTGATCTTTATCACTAACGGAGGGCTCATTTATCTTCCCTTCACGCTTGATGAATGGGTTTGGTAAATAGTCACGCGTGTGTGTCCGCATGTCCGGACAGATATGTGTGTGTAATCAATTTTAAATGTCTATTGAAATGACCTGCCCTAGCGAGGTAGTGGTGTTTAGACTAATGCTGTTTTCCAGTGACTTCCTTTTCTCTAATATGTTAAGGCAAGTAGGCAGGTGATAATGACCAGATGAACCCTGTGAACCAGCCTATATTTTATCTCATCAGTCTTACAAAGTGTGCTCAAAGATAGCAGAGAAAAGAGGGACGCTGGGCAATTTGCATGAAATCAGTTAATCAATCATACCTTCAAAACAGGATCCGTTGAATTAAAATCAAATAAACTATGTCTGCAAATTGTCATTTTATTTTAAGTTTGTGAAGTATTAAAATACATTTATAAAAAAGAACAGATCATGAGAGATTTAGTGTGTTAAAGTGTGTGTGTGTGTGTGTGTGTGTGTGTGTGTGTGTGTGTGTGTGTGTGTGTGTGTGTGTGTGTGTGTGTGTGTGTGTGTGTGTGTGCGTGTGTGCGTGTGTGCGACTGTGCGTGCGTGCGTGCAAGCGAGTGAGCTCCTTCCTGTGTAGCACCTTCTCATTACCTGCTGAGATTGCGGTGACACTGAGTGCACAGGTTGGTTTGTCTTTGCCCTGCTTTAGCTCTTATAGTGGTGTGATGTCAGCTCCAGGTTAGATACACTGAGTCGTCGCGTGACACCATCCAATTCTCTTTAATAAATCATAAACCCACACAAAATACAGTTGTAGAAATGCCAGTGGTTGGTGTTAAAAAACAGGAATATTTTCAATGTTACAGTGGAGGTGATTGGAGGATAAGAAAATAGGTGAAACACACAGTCACAGTGGTCCAGGTTTTGGGTGCCTTGATCCAGCGCATGGACTTTTAACCCTATTAAGTGATATGGGTCATTTGTAATGCTCTGTGCTGCACTTGAGAAAGCAGCTCTCCTAATAGCCTGCAGCATGCTCTTGCGCATGCATAAACTGCTTCGAGTTGCACACTGGGTAAAAAAAACAAGATTATCCAGGAACCTACGTCAAGGTCAAGCTCTGCCGCAAATCTGTCACTTCAAGTCTTATTTGATCAAATAATATATATATTTTTTTAGCTTCATCTCAAGTATGGAATTTCAATCACTTGATAACAGAGGGGGAGATGTTTGAAGATGATCTGTAGCATTTCATGTGAAGTCAATGACCTTTGACCCCCCTTTTCAGACCATGCTGTGAGTGGTTTCCATCTGACGTTAACAGACAGTTGATGTCTATTTCTCATGGTCAGCCTCTTGACCATGTCCATGCTCAATTATTTTATTAATAATTCAAAAAAATAATAGTTAATACTTAGCAGACTGCTGTCTCCTGTGTTAAAGGTGAAGTGAGCAGTTTATTTATGTTAATATAAGTGTTAAATCGCTCTTTATTCATACAGTGATCACTCTCATAATGTGCGCGTTTCATAAAGCCGACTTCTCAGTCAGCTGCTCTGCATGTAATCGGCGAATAAACGTTTCGAGGGATCCCGAAATGAATATCAAATCACAAGAGAGAACGCTACAAACCGACACCCATCTCACTCATGGTCTCACTGCCGGTGCACGCCAGAGCGACACATGGGTGAATGTTTATGCGCTACAATGGCTGAGCAGGTAAAAATCCTTCCCAATGTCTGTTTTGATGGTTTTTATCATGTTTTTATCACACTTATGGATCTGAGATGATGCTAGATAACTCGCTGCTTGAAGACCGCAGTGCATTAATGTGGTGACGTAGAGACGAGCGAGGGGACTGCAGTAACTGACAGGAAGTTAGCTAAAAGAACCATTCCGCTTACAGCACCTTTAATGTCCAATGTTGTGTTGACCCATCCATCCCCTGCTCTCCATTCCTACACAGACCGTATCGCTCTATAACAGTGTCACCTGACTGACTCCTTTGTTCTTCGTGAACCAGAGTCATATTTCCTACCGCTGGGGAACATGGCACTTCAACGTTACCCAGTCTTCTATGAGAAATGTAATGAGAACTCCTTTCTTACTGATGGGGAAGTTTTTAATATTTCCTTTTGTTTTATTATTTTTTCTCGCTGAAGTCATTTAAAGCTCCAAAACTAGGAAGATTTTATTGAAAAAGAATACAGCATCTACAGAATCTACTGAACACCACCTTTACTATTCCCTGTATGCTTCACAAAGTCCAATAAAAGGAATTTTCAGACGACTACCTTTCGACCCAACTTCAGTGGACAACTTCAAACTGCTCGATCAAAGAGAGATATGTTTTATTGAGGGACACACCTTCTAGTTTGCTTCCTTGGTTGGCACCAGATGCCAGTATGAAATGTTGGTTGGTTTTTTCAACAGGTCCGGTTCTCCTTTCACACCTATCGTTTCCTCTGGTCTGAATCAGTTGGTGAAGTGAACCAAAACGCAGTAGCATAAGCCATGTGAGAACTTTCTTGTCACTCATTGGTCGAATGTGTTACGTTATCCCTGAAATGCTCTACAATTGGTCAGAATTTTTGTGCAGGAAAACTAACAGGAAGTAGATCATCTTCCTCATCCCATAACTCATAGCGTAGCTGGCTATAGGAGCTTGTTACTCAGTGCTTCCTGCAGTTCGGTGGACTCACATTCTCCTCACAAACGAGTTGGTTTGGAAGCGTACCCGAGACCACCTCTTCAACAAGGTCTCGGTATGCTTGTTTGGTCCTCTTTTAGTGCGATTGCTGTGTTATCACCTGGGCAAACAAACTGCAAAATAGATGGAGACGAACACGAGTTCTTTTCAACCCAAACCAAACACGACAGGTGTGAAAGCGCCTTTAATTAAGAGTTTTAAGACTTCTTGTGAGTGAAGGTG
>NC_137218.1:23019875-23032375 GCF_949987685.1 Ammodytes marinus | reverse complement strand
CTTTTTACCACTAGATGAATGCTTGTGCTTGTTTGCTGCTCTTTTGCACTACAGTATTTTCTGCTAATTCCTAATGTATCTCAAACACAAGATGGTTTGTAATGATAAATAGTAATACATTATGTTTTTTGTGTTGATATTCTGAACTAAAGTGGTGATAAAGAGTGTCCATGTGCTCAGAATGTGATCTTATTTTTGGGACAGATCCTAGTATTCATTCTCAAAAAAAGAGATATGCTATCAGGATTAGTGATACTTTTGTTATACTTTTGTTCTTAAAACATAATCATAGTTGACTTAATACAAATCGATAACTGAACATTTAACAAAGGGACACAGGATTAGACCTATTTGGATAGTCCAATGTGACATGAAGCAAATACTTCTTATCTGCCATGGCCAAGCCTGTACCTCCTTGTCTGTCTTCTCTGCTAAGTTGTTTGTTTAACAGCTAAACAACATGACAGGGTAATGGCTGCCACCCTCGGGACCTACTGGGCAGATCAAGTGCCAACAACTCACTTCCGAAGGCCAGAGCAAGATATCGCTATCACCACTGTCCATCACATAATTAGATAAAGGATACAGACTTTTTTAATTTTATGATTTAAAAAAGTTATATGTACAGGTCTTAAAAATGCATTTACGTAATGTTTTTAAGAACAAAATTTAGCATAAATCGGAAAATTAACAGCAGAGGGGCACAACCGTTTGTAATAACCTTCCTAGCAGTGCTAAGAAAGACAGTGGGAAGTTTAGTAGATGTAAGTGTTTTAGAAGTTGAGATGTTTGGATCAGACTTGTAAAAACTCATGTTGTGATAATGGCCGTTAAAGATGGTTGTAAAGGAGAAATATGCAGAACCAAACAGACAAGGTTAAGTCAAATGAACACCTAAATATAATTTTTTTTTTTTTTTTTAAGATATTTTTTGGGCATTTTTATGCTTTATTTGACAGTGCAGAGAGACAGAGGTGAAATGGGGCAGAGAGGGGAGTGACATGCAGAGAACGACCGCGGGTGGGAATCGAACCCGGGTCTGCTGCTGGGCCCGGCCCGGGAGGGGGACGCCTTACCGACTGAGCTAAAGGCGCCCCCCTAAATATACATTTTTGACCCTTTTATTTATAAAAGTACGAGATGAGACATGTTATGGAAGCAAAATAGACAAACATCTCAAAATGGACTGGGCAGATCAAGTGCAAACAAACTGAACTTTGGAGGCCATAGCAGGATACCGCTATCACCTCCATCCATCACATAATTACTAGCCCTTCTCCCAACGGATGCTAGCTGTCACTGGGACGATCGTTGTTTTTGAGGGTATAGACGCACAACCCATTGTCCCCAATAGCATAGGGCCTCTTAGGAGGGACAGCTAGGACTGAGTGCTTGATAGTTCCTTGGAAGGAGAGTGTCCTACATAATACATGGGTGGCTGTTATTTTCAACTGTCAGCCGTCATTGTCGTCCGTGCCCTGTCAGCACAAAATTGTAGTGTGTGTTCGCAGATTGCTGTTTTTGGTCTCTACTATACTTAAAAACGGTCTCGCCCTTAATACTCTCTCAGTTTTTTCAACCATGTTTTACTGTATTTCATGGTGTTATGGAAATGGAGACGTGAGACCCATTGGCCTCCATTAACTGGCCCTGTCTCCAGAGTGGTGTGTGGAACCTGCTTTGTGAATGGAGGCGGTAGGTGCTTGTGACAAAGATATAGCCCCCCTCACTGTCAGGCCACTCAGGAGAATGAGAGAGAAAGTGGCCCAGCTCTGGAGCACATGCATTATTTCACACAGCGAGTGACAAGCCCAGCACACAGGCACAAATGCCAGCAGACGTCGGGGTGTCGTTCAGTGGGAGGTGTGTGTGGGTTGATGTGTGGATGTCCGCGTGTGTGTCTGTGTGTGTGTGTCTGTGTGTGTGTGTGTGTGTGTGTGTGTGTGTGTGTGTGTGTCTGTGTGTGTGTGTGTGTGTGTGTGTGTGTGTGTGTGTGTGTGTGTGTGTATGTGTGTGTGTATTTTCCCAGTTTAAAGCCACTGCTCCTGTGAATGCTCGCAGAATACAATATCTTTCACAGCCAAATAACCTAGATTAGGACATGATGTCAGGGTTTATTGAAGCTGGTGGAAAAACTCTTTGGAAGCCTCTTTTAGTGAAAGATGAGTGTGCTAGAACAAGGGCGGTTGCCACTAGGTCTACACAAGGTGTAGACAGAATAACACACAAAACAAGATGCAAATTAAAGGTGGAGTAAGTGATTCTGGAGAATGCTTGTTGTCAAAATCGCTTTTTGTCAAAATCAGTGAATATATTCCTCGCTATCTGCTACCTGTCTGTACTGCGTGTGCGCTGATAAGACTAGGTTCTGTAAACTGGTATGTAAATGAAGAGTATGTAAAAGGTGGCCTTACTATATAGCTATAGCAACAAGCTCGCTTACAGAGCCGAGGCTGTGTATTAACATTTGATTAAGGGCACACACAGTTCGGAAAAAAAGCTATTTGTTCAAAGCGCTCTACCTGCCCCTGCACCGGTCTATAAAGGCCCATTTCCTTGAGGAGTAACTCATTGACTTGAGATGACAATATGATGCATCATTAGGCTGTGGCTGATGTGGTGATTTGCACTATAATAGAGGATCTAATGGCTAAACTAAAGCAGTTATTCTTACTTCATCAGTGTGCACCCATCACTTTCATTGAACATGCTTTTTGGTGTTGATGGATTGCTTCATCTACAGAGTGTGACCAGAGCTTTGGTTTGATTACTATTTAATTACTCCCTTATTCATTTATTTATATTGGTCATTTGGTCACAACATTATATGTCATTTATCTAAGTGTTTTTTGATTTATAAAATAAATAAAAAAACTCTTTATCCAGCATCTTAATTTAATTTTTTATTAAAGAGATGCAAACGTATGCATAAATAAGTTATATATTGCCAAATTTGCATATTCATTCAGACATTTTTAAAAAAACGTAATACAAAAAATAATTGTATGTCAGTTATCAACTGGCAAAGTGTCATGATTGATTATAACCATCATTTAGAGCCCTATACACCTGCAGTGTATCTTAATATTTGTGTAACGGTACTGTGTGGAAATGCACTTCAATTCACAGTGAGATCTACCTGTGCACACAGTTCCCCTTTGATATTCACTAGACCTTGAAAAGCACAATGCTGCTGCTTCCCTATCAGTCTCCCCCCTATTCCATTTATTCTGACTAAAACCTGCTGATAAAAACACAGGGAAATAGGCAGATAGAGAGTGAAGAGAGAAAAAAAAAGAATTGGAGAGATAGAGAAAATGAAACTGTATTCACAGAGACAGGAAAAAGATGGGAGCCGTCTATCCCGCTAGCATTGCCGATTAGACAGGAAAGGCTTTCTCTGTGTGTGTGTGTGTGTGTGTGTGTGTGTGTGTGTGTGTGTGTGTGTGTGTGTGTGTGTGTGTGTGCGTGCGCGTGCGTGTGTGTGTGCGTGCGTGTGTGCGTGCGTGCGTGCGCGCGTGTGTGTGTGTGTGTGTGCTCGCTTGGATGTGTGTATCCATGCATGTGTGTGTGTGTGTGTGTGTGTGTGTGTGTGTGTGTACATGCCTGACTTTATGTGTATTTGTCCCCATCTGACCATATATGTGTGTATTTGCGTGTAACATCCTAGCCTACTTCCTCTTTCCCCTCGTGACATTCCCCACTTCCCGTCAGCGCGGCCTGCTGCTCCCAGATAAGGCCTTCCAGAACATTCCTCCTTCCTGTCCACACTCTAGCACCAATCCCAGCCCACCAGTGATCAATTCCAACGATAACCACCAAAAGTAGAAAGAAAAGATACATTCTGTGTTCTCCACATCTCAATTGTAAAGGCGCGAGGCTGGCGGCAAATAATAATATATTTTTCCTGTTGTAGCATAGTGGAACGTAACAAGCTACCCTGTGGATTTGGTGAGAATGTTGTATGGAGAAGTTGCCTTGGAGTAAGGGGTGTGCAATGTCGTCTAGCATAATATCTGTGCAAAATGACAATATTGAGTTTGTCACTCATTTTGCAAGCTAGGAGGCCTACAATACAAGGCTTTTAGAAACACATCATTGATGGTTCTGTTACACATTTTTAATAGATCGAAAATATTTCCACTAATTGTCAAAATCTAAATAAATATCGAGATTTATTTTTAGTAAGTATTGCACACGCCTACGTAGAGTCTACTGGATTGAAGTGGGACAGACCTCAGTTGCTCAGCCAGCGTGGATCTATATTTCGTAATCTTTTGTGGGTGGTGGCTATATTAAGGTGCAGGGAGGCTGTGCATTGAAAGTGAACCAGTCCTTAGTCCTTGTTGTTGAGCAGGGATTGTTCTTTTAGCCAGTGTTACAGGCAGCGGCACCACGCCCATCCTTCCTGCAACTGGATCCCTGTGGTGGTAGCTGGAGAAGGGACGGAGGGTTTTAACACACGGGGAGAGTATGGGTGTGTGTGTGTGTGTGTGTGTGTGTGTGTGTGTGTGTGTGTGTGTGTGTGTGTGTGTGTGTGTGTGTGTGTGTGTGTGTGTGTGTGTGTGACTTGCCTTCTCCTGTTTCTGTGTGTGCACGAGTTTTCAGGTGCCCGGTAACTGGAGTCAGGCCCCGCTGTCCTTTCCCCTGAGGGATTCTGGGTAGTGGAGCAGGCCGCAGCACAAACAATGGCTCGATTTAGAAATGGGGAGGCTCTATCTAATACCTGGAAAGTGTGGGGTTATTTAGCAGCGGCTTTAACAGAGACTTTGGGAAGTTGTTTGCGTAGCCTGTTGCTTTGAAGAAGTGGAGGTGATTGTTAGCTAGCAGACAGGTGAAGTGGATAGAGGGGTGTTTGGTTCACTGAGCTCATAAACGTGCAAGTAGCATAGCATTGCGACCCATGAAAATACTTGCCTGACATTTAAATAAAATTGACATTTCACTTTGCTTAATTATTCATTTGACAAATGGTTTGGAGAAGGTTGCGATGGTGCAGGGAATAGATGACATGCAACACGAACGCAGAATGTTTGAGTTGTGCGAAAATATCTATGAGAAACTACATAAATAAATAAAAAATACAACAAAAAAGAACTGTAAACTGACTACAGAGACCTAGCAATCCACAAATGATTCCGCCTCACACAAGGAACATTACATTATGTTATACATATATGCAATTATTGCTTTTTGTCTGCATGGCTAGAGCACAGAATCCCCCTCAACTAATTGTTATTCAATGTAATCACCAGGGACGCATATAAATTAACATCAATATGAATTATGTAAAATCTGTCAAATTTTTTAATTTACATTCAAGTCTATACCCGACCCATTATACACTCCCTGATTCTATATATTATTAGTTATATCAACATATATGGATTGCCACCCACCACTTCACAGACCTTAAATATACCACATCATTTATGTTTGTGCAAAAATCCAGGTTAGTGCAGTGTGTAAGAGCAAAGGCTGACTCATAACATAATGTATTAATGCTGGCACGGGATCATGAAAAGACTCTCTAGACACCTGTTGGCGATTTCTTTCAGGTTAAAATGGTAATGCATTTTTAATTCAAAGCCCCCAGTCTGACTCTTCTATATCAGCTGTCACCAAGTCACACACTGAAACTTTAAACACCCTGTCAGACTGATTAGCAAAGCATTGATCACACACATCAGTGTATTCTCCCCTTATGATGTCATAAAGGGAAGAAAATCTGGGCTGGGGTTTTTAAACACAGGTTCACAGAAAGGTGGAGGTTGAGAAAAAGAGAGAGGGTAGTTTTTTTCTCATATTTTAGGAGTCTCTAGTCATACCGGGTGCCTTTTAAAATTTGCACAATAGGTCTTAATAGATGGATACCTGTCTATTAACACACATTTTATAAATATACAGTATATATATGAATCAATGACTGAGCTACCCGAATTTTAGAAAAACAATATGTATTTTACTTTGATGCTGACCCATTCTACGTATGATTTAAAGGTGGAGATAGTTGTACAGACCTGTTTTATTCCGAAAATAGCTCTCAGTATTGGGGAAGTAATTCATATTTTGCCTCTTACAGCCTCCGATATCTTGCCTAACCTCTCGTCTGTGTGCTCAGGTCACAGCCGCTATGTCGTCTGCTCCAGCTGACACAACAGTTCACGTCACACCAATTCTCACATAACCTCGCGGGTTACCTTTTGCTCTCACAGTCCAATTTATGATTAAAGCACAACTTTTCTCTGTGAACTGTTGACCCCTTTGTGTGATCTTCGAGACCTGCTGTTTTTAAAAAGGCTCACTGCAGGGAATATCAATGGCACCATTAACCTTAGACTCCGTGCAATACACATGATCAAGGTAATGTTATTTTTTTTCGTCGTTTTTTTTTCTCTCAAAATGTCCTCTTTAATGTTCACCTGTTTTCCCTCTTCTATACGCTTTACAATTTGGTAGTACAGTGCAATATCTGTGTGATGGTGTTTACCACTGCAATTCGTCTTTTCTTAAATCTTTTTTATGTCTTTTGTAGGGCTGTCAAGCGATTAAAAAAATGTATCTAATTAATTACAGGCTCTGTGATTAATCAATCTAAATTAATCGCATACTTATATGACACTTTTATGCCTGTTTATAAACAACTGTAGGCCTATAGGCTACCGTTCGTCTCTCTCTCTCTCTGTCTCTCTCTCTCTCGCTGTCTCTCGTAACTTCTGTCTCTTCCCCTCAGCCAGGCTTCTACATTAAATAGCCTACATTTAGGAACTACTAGCGCCGAAAAAAAACACAAAAAAACAAACAGGCTAAATGAGGCAAACACACACACACACACACACACACACAAAGGAGGAAAAAAGACAGGCATATGCTAGGAAGAGTGAGAGGGGGTGGGTGCCCGTTTAGACGATCGCAACTAGCAAACAAAAGTGAGACACGAGGAAGATTGAGAGACACTGCGGAGAATAACATAAGACGTATTACCTTCATGCTTATTTGCCCGGAGCAGCCCATAACACATCCATAGAGCCCTCGGCCCCTTTCCCCTGCTTCTTTCTTTACTCTTTAATCCCGTGTGGGTCGTGCCCGCAAGCTACAGGTGCAGCTCCGCTATCGCCTCACCTCTTTTGCACCGGGTCAAAGGGCAATATAGAAGTGCGATTAATCTGCGTTCATTTTTTTAATCGCGTTCATTTTTCTGTGATTAATTAATCGAAATGTATTTGACAGCCCTAGTCTTTTGATTTTGAAACACGTCTTAACTTTCCCTTAGGCATAGAGGATGCAGTAAAAAAAATCTAAATAACGGTGACTGAGTACTCCTCAATGACAGTGGTAAGAGTCTGACAAGATTATCAAACTTTTAAAGCTAAGCTTCGATTTCATTTCCACCACGTCACCCATCCCTTTTCTTTGATGCCTTGTGTCCAAATTCGCTCCACTATACAATTAAATAACCCTGGCTATCATGGACATTTTTTATGAATATTACAAAACTGTTTAAACAACAAGGGCACACGATGAAGGCTTTGCTGCACCTATACCAAAGTCATTCACTGCTGTTAGCACATGACACTCGGCTAATTGCTCATCTTTTGCATCTGTTATAGCTATCATATCGTTAGTGGTCCCGCTCTAATGATGGTCCACCACTGTCCACCACTTTGATCCAGGATAAAACAGCTCAACTGTTTGATGAATTGCCCTGACATTTATGTTCTGCACAAGATGAGTTGTTCTAACTTAGGGGAGCCATTGACTTCTCATCAAGCGCCATCATCTGGTCAAACATCTGCTTTAGGTTAATGACCAAATCCCAGCGAAACTAATGACATTGCCTTCAACCTCTGCTGTACTTTGTGCATAGTGCTGATAAGTGAATGTTAGCATGCTCACTGACTCCCTAATCTAATATGGTCGACTTGGTGAATATTTAGCCTTTCAGCTCACACACAGTATACGGACAAGTTAGCGGATAGTGAGGAGATATTCACTGACTACACCTTTTAAGCATGACAGAGCTGATAGCATGGCTTTAGACTCCTGCTGCCATTTAAAGCTGCTGTAATACACACACACACACACACACACACACACACACACACACACACACACACACACACACAAACACACACACCATGTCTGTTATATGAATACACACAATATCAGCACTCCCAACACAGGTTCATGTGGATGTAGTTCACTTTGATTGACACTTTTAAATATAGGCTGTTATGGCTCATGCATATATGCATAGATCAAGTCTTTATCTAGCTTTATTTAATGATAACTGACACTCACGATATGCCCAGCACACACACACACACACACACACACACACACACACACACACACACACACACACACACACACACACACACAACTCTACAGTATATTTTGTTTCCTTTTTTTCTCTACTGCATCATATATATTTTATTTTTTATCATTTTCAGAGAAAAACCTTAACATTCCTCTTACTCGTTTCATTTTTCATCTTCTTTAATCTCAATAAAAAAAAGCCTCGGGGGTTGACAGGCTGAAGGCTCGCCCGGTGATTGATAGCGCTTGGACAACAACGCAACAAGGCTGTTGGTCCCTATAACTGTGAGCCGTATACCGTAGCTAGCGGCTAATATTTCTCAGCGTGAGTTTGATTTCAATCAGTGACATGTTTACAGGCAGTCACTTCTTTTTATTTACGACCGGTACTATTGGGAAGTTTTCATCTGTTAACATGTGTTAGCGAGGTGGATGTGAGTGCATATAGTTCAGTGTCGCGCTGTATATTTTGACGCCCAGTCCATCTGCTATTACACCAACCCCTCCACCCCTCCACCTCTGCTGCACCAGATGTGTTTGTGTGTCTTTGGGGGGGGGAGCCTTACCTTTTAGCACAGCCTTTGAACACTGATAGGATTAGGTGGTGTTGGAAGGCTTAGCACAGCTTCGCCATCTAACCCAATCAACTCTGAGTGCAGCGAGAGATGAGAGGAACATGCTACCATGCCGTCAGACATCTCTCTGTCCAATCACGCTTTTCATGTTGCATCCCACAAGTGCACAGAAAATCATGGAATGCATTTCGCACTACAGCATGTAGGGAGGTTTTTCTCTGGTTAATTCAAATGTAATGGCGTTATAAATCAAACACCGTTATAAATAGTTGTAATGATTGAGTCTCGTATTGGCCCTTGAGTGTAGGTCTACCTTGCATGTCAGTCACTCATTCTGTGGTCCTATAGCTTGTGTATATATACCTTTAATAACAGCTCACCTGTACATGTCTTCTTATAATTGCAACCAAAAGAATGCTTAGTAGTTAGTTACATGACTTAAAATAGTGATAATTCATACAGAGGTACAGTGTGAAGTGTTCTACTCAGTGAAAGCAGCAAGAGATTGAGTTGAATGTTGAGACTGTGCGGTGGTCAGTGTCACTAATACTAACTACTACATCGCCAGTCGTGCTGTAATGTCAGTCTTTGTGTGAGTGATAGGGGCTATAGTAGGATAATTATAATATCTTTAGCAACAACCATCATTATAGCATAAATATAGCTTATCTCCCCAGGCGCTCATTCTATACCCTATGCACAATCATAAGCTGACCACAACCCCCTGTGAGTCAAACCAACTGCATGCGACTATATCATTAAGTGGGCACAGTTGCTATTATTATACATATTCATTAATTACGGCGATGGGGACTATCATTGCGACATATTAGCTGCAACTCACTCCTCAAGACATTGTGTTGGCTCCTGGCTTTAAACATGATACAGTCATCACAGTCCAGTTGTATGTGTAGTGTCTAAATGATGAGTGATAGCCACAAAATCCACCACATAGTGGTAACATCAGTTGGCTACAGACAGACTGAGCCAGAGAGTGTCTTCTTATTTTTAATTTTTATTGTAAGTATTATAAGTGATGATATGTACTGGTCATAAAACATGCATTGTAGTAAATAGTGTATTCATTGAGTTATGTGAACTTTACACTAATAAGCGTAAGGGATAAATTTGTGCTAAATCCTGTGGAACATGTCAGGTCAGGTTTTCTTTTGGAGCACTTGATGTGTATGCTGCTCATAGATTAAATGCTTTTCCTTTAGCTCTTAACTGTCACTTCTAAAGCCACAGTTACATTAAGATGCAAATAAATAGCACTTTTCATCCCAGTTTAAAGGCTCTTATGAGGTTTGGCATAAGTACGCAATACAGTAAACAAAAGCTTTGTTTGAACTACTACATGGACCACGTCAATGCCATCCGTGGGCGTGGGCGTTTCAAACGGTCTCCACGGCAACAGTCAGTGCTTCTATTGGACGTTCGGGCAGAGAACTGCCGTGATAGGTTCAACTTACTTATTGCGTAATAAGAACCAGAGCATAGCCACCCTTCATTTGAATCGTATTTCTGTAAAGTCGATCAAAATTACATGACAATATCTTTTAATTTGGATTGTCAAATGTGCCTCACACTTTTAAGATGCTTACTTACATGCAACCAACTCCCCAGATCACATACATAGTTAGAATGATTTTGTGGATTTGGGTTTCCAGGGGCTTTAAGTCTTTGCTCCTAGTCCTCCTAGAGCTGACACTGAGCAAACTAGTCATTTATCCGTAAACAATTCCTGGCAGTTAACAGCTCCATCAGATAAGGATTGTCCCTACGAATGATCCATTTGCAAGTGTAGCTCTTTTGATACGTAGCTTCGCTTGAGATTTCAAGGGAATGTTCCCTGTTTTTCTGGCTGTCTCAAGAGGCTGACACTCAACAAACATATACCCCCACTCACACCCATTTAAATCTTCAGGTGTTTTTTATTTTTTTTCCATTTCAACTTGGATCCACTGTGGACAATACATGGACAGAGGCTGGAGGGGATATCACATAAGCAAACAGCAAAATAACCACTTCCTCTGGGGACAGTGAACTTTGCTTGTCACTTCCCGCCTCCAAGAGCTCTTTTGTTTGTCTTTGATACCCCCCCACCCCCCCACCCCCTCCCTCCCCCCACTCACACACACTCTCTGTGGAATCACTAATTAGGACATGCTATGTCTTCTGTCGAAGAAGGGGAGACAGGATGTTATCAGAGGATGCCGAGGACGCACTAGCACGGCATGATGACGTGGTGAGGCTACACGTAACCACTGACTGAAAGTTAATCAGCTGGTGACTCTGTATGTTGGATAACTAAGCTTTTCTCCCGTTTTCACCTCTCAAAGACATGCCAGACCCCCGTGTGGCAAGAGTGGTTGTCTTGTGTCACACTTTAGAAAAGAGACCGGTAAATATGAGTCCATCACATCTTCTGGAAACGTTAGATAATTTAATAGGTTGATACTGAAAATCATTTGGAAATCAAACCCTTCATACAGTATATATGGGAATATTTTTCTGTGCCATGTTTTCAATCTCTATGGTAAGTTAAGCTAACTATATCCTAGCTCTGTACTCATATTATAGACAATGGGTGAGGTATCCATCTTCTCAGCCCACATTTCCAAAAATGGGAAACTATTCCTTTAAAAGCTTAAACTTCCATCCAAAGTTGTCACAAGAAGCATTTGCAATTTTGTCCTTGACTGGGCTGCGCCATAAGACAGACGTCACATATCCCGTCTTTTTTTTCTTCCGAATGTTCGACCTCATTGTTGCACCGCTCTTGACAGAAACATACTGAATTTGCACTATTCCCAAATTCCCCTTCTAATCGTCTGTAAGAGGCTTAATCCCTGTGTAAAGATAACAGGCTGTGTCTGTGTGTCCTGTGGCTGTGAAAACATGTTTACCGAGAGTGTCGCTAAAGTGTTGCTGTGACACGATGCACCGGAGAGAAGCACTATACGGTATTTCTGAGAATGCAGAATGTAATGCAGGCCCTCATGCAGGCCTGTCTCACGCTCTCTCTGTGTTGTGGTTAAATTCTCATTTTACAAACCTTTTCAAAACCACCGCATCTCTTTATTTAAGAGCACCTATTATGCTTTTTCAACTTGTATGACCTATAAACATTGTTATAATGATTTATAGTCATGTTTAACCATACTAAAGTGTCAAGTAATGACTTACATGCATTTAGACGTATTCCCTGCTGACCGTCTGGGGTGCGATTCACTTGTTCAAATTTCCGGGATTGATCTACGTGGATCAATCCGGATTTTTCCATGTATGGTAATGCTGCAACGTGCTCAGGCACGCTCCGGCCATGCCCCAACCTACCTGCTCAAATCTGAGTGGGGTTGGCAGGAGGGGGGCGAGGGGGCGGAGAAGGACAAAGCCGAGTGTTGACAGGGAATGCTGAATGCGCCTATATGAGAGGAAGAGTTTCCTGAAAATCGACATAGTTTTTTGTGCTGTGATTCGTGTCAGGTTGCTCTATAGGAGTCATTTATGAGAAATTAAGACCAGAAAAGTAGTACAATAGGAGATCTTTAAGGGCTCTCATCATTATCATTGTCTCCAATCTGCTGTTTGGCACTATTATAC
>NC_137218.1:22559875-23014875 GCF_949987685.1 Ammodytes marinus | reverse complement strand
CCAGTCCTACTTTTAATCAACGACAGAAGAAGAGTTTATTACTTCTGCTGTTTTTTTCTAAAGCTGGATTGAAATTGAGGTGCCATTGTTCCTGCCACTGGATAAGACTGATGGAGCCGGATTTAACATGGTTGGCTTTTTATCAGCAGTATATGCGTTCAATAGCACCCTAGAGCTCCGTCAATAGACAGATTTGCAGTAATATCTTCTCTCCAGTAAAGTTCCCATGGTGTCTTTCTTCATCAGATGGAGGGGGCCGCTCCAATTAACCAAAGCGTTCTGTTCTGGCTCGAGGCTCAGCTGCTATCACAAACCTGTACATCACACTGGCACATAGAAACGGCTGTGTTAGAATATGAGAACAGATATATGATGATATGAGAATTAGAATGGTGTTATTCGTTAAGCACATGAAATATGCAGGAGTGTGACGGTTGTAAGAACTTCAGTTTCATCTTTTCTCTGCACTTACGAGTTTGTTTTTCACCAAAAACATTGTAATTTAGTTTTAACAATACTGGGAGGACGACAAGGATCTTTTAAAAGGATGGTGTTGTGTGATTACAATCATGTAACTATGTTTTTATAGTACTGATAATGGTGTGTTGATATGAATGAGGAGTACGGAGGAATTTTTTCAGTATACAACTAGAGATTTGACTGATTTCTAACTATTATTTCTACGTCTTCATGCTGTCTTGGGTGATCACTTACAGAGAAAGCCAAATCTTTTTTTATAAGAATGTCCGGTACTAATAATGAATTAATATGTTCTTCAAATGAACTTGTATTAGAGTATGACCAGTCATATAAAATAAATTATTATTTTTTTTCTAACAACAAGTCACAGAGTCTTCTTCCATGCTATTGGCTCTGTCAGTGCGGTTACATGGCACAACTAGATTGGATTATCACATATATCGAACAAGACACTCGAACGGACCGTGTCACTTGTCTGAGTATACATGGCCTTTCAGAAATCGGATAAATGTCCGATGCATGGCTGTCTCCACTATGCTAGGTGGCGCTGTAGCCCTTTCAACCATGCTTTCAACACGTGGTTTTAGAGCCACGTCCGCTTCTCTTCCGTCAATAACCCATGGTGTAGCCTATCACGCGCAGGCACACAAGCACAGAACGAGAAGTCCGATATGCGATATCCGATCCCTGTATACATGCAGAGAGAAAGCCGACAATGAACAAATTATCTAGGTGTTCTTATCCGACTTCTCTTGTCCGTTATTGTGCCGATTTGTGTCCGAAGTAGATCGGATAAAGGTGTTTACATGCAGGTTAAAAGTCCTGTTGAGGTCTTATTCGTTTAGTTATCCGATTATGAGTCTGCATGTAAATGCACTGTGTGAGGCTGTACAGTCACATAGGCATTAAATGTTAATGCCAAGGACGCCTACCTGGTCACTATGGCAACTTATGGCAATGCTTTGGTGTGTTCTCCATCCAGGTTAATATACGGCTTAAGAAGAAAGGAACACAAACTTGTATTTAATACCTTGGTTAAACATGATTACAGCTCAATTCAATCTAATCACCAGGATGCCACATGGATGCTGTTATGAAGGTCACTCGCTACATGGCCCACACACATTATAATGTAGTATGTAAACAGCCACTCTGTGTGAACATGATAAATACTTCACACACTATCACACAGCACGTGCAAGGACAACAGTGAAGGAGAGTCTACATATCACCTTACGTTCACTTCAGTCAGTGTACAGGCAAGCGTTCAGTATGCATCCCCAAGACAATATCAGCTGTCTGTCAAGCAAGACTGTGAGAGTCCTGCATTGAAGATGTGTATCATAGGTGGATGGAAATTAACTTGTGCTTGAACACACACACACATAGCTGGTAAACATACACACAAACACACACACACACACCAGTGACCCTCAAGACCCCATACTATCTCTGTTTTCCCCCAATTAACCAGATGCTCCCTTCCTCCTCTCATCTCTCTCTCTCTCTCTCTCTCTCTCTCTCTCTCTCTCTCTCTCTCTCTCTCTCTCTCTCTCTCTCAGCTGGTGAGTGGCTGGTAGTTTTGCGGCTTGAGGACAGAGATGACAAAGTCTTCTATCCAAGAGTCCCACCGCTGTCTCTCCTTTAATTATAGCGGAAAGAAGGGCGATCGCACAGTTATCAGATGATGAGCCCTGCCTCGGTCTCTAGCCCTGAGCCCTTTTTTTGTGAGCGAGAAGCGGTCTGTGTGTGTGTGTGTGTGTGTGTACTTATACATGTGTCTTAGCGGGGACCATTGTAATCTTTTAACCATGAGAGTGAGGACATTTTTGGAAAGTGAGGACATTTTTCCTGGTCTCATTTCCTCAAAGGGTTGTTTGAGGGTGTGTGTGCGTGTGTACATGTGTGTGTGCATGCTTGCGTGCGTTTGAGCACTTGTAAGATTCAGAAGACAACTAAAGTGAGTAATGGGGTTACGTGTGCATACTACAGTATTTATTGTGTGGGAGGAAAGGTGGCTCACCACCAATAGGAACACAGCTTATATCTGCCCCTGAGGGCCCCCTAGTGGGTTAATCCAACCGTGCCCTGTGTCAAACACACCAGGGCAACTCCATTTGGATTTGATCTACAATAGATTCCTGCATTTTCTTTGCTGTTTCAAGTGGTTTTTATTTCATCCTTCGTCCTTCCGTTTCATCCTACAGTTTGTTTGTACCAGACATCAAATGTAAAAGCTTTTGCCCCAAGGGGAACTTGAGCGACTGTTTTTCTCTGGATGATTTTTAAACAGATGTTTGGAGCAGATTTGATTGCATGTTGACGGTACCACTGTTTCAGTTAGTTAGTCTTTCTTGTTGCGTCTGCTCTCACTTTATTCTTATCTATTATTCATGATGAAATGCTTTTATTCTCTCTGTGTAAATGCGCTGCTAATGTTGCACATGACAGAAAGGCCCTGGGCCTCGGCAGAACTCAACTGAACTACAATTAAATCCAATCTACATATCTTAAATACAAAGTGACAGTTTTTAAATCAGGCAGAAGGTTATAGGTCACTGCCTGTAAGACGTTTAATTATTTATACATTCATCATTTCAATTAAAAACAATAAAATTTGTATTCGTTGAATGTACGTATATGTTAAAGGCTTGTTACTACGTTTATTCATATCCAGAGTCATATAATATAGCCACCATGTTTATATTGGCACATGTTGCCTTTTCTCATTTTGCCTTTTAACTGAATCCAATGTTCTTAATATGTGCTTTGAAATATTCATACACACTGGACTACACATTAGAGGTAAAGGGTGAAAGTGAAGGCATAACGTGTTATAGCTGTGAATGTGTGATGTAAATTGTGTGGTTGACTAAATAATTCACTGCTAAATAGAATGAAGATGTATTGTATGTGAAGGCTTAACCAATGTCCATAACATCAGTAACTATTAATAGGTTTTGATCATCTATTCCAATCTTAATTTGAATGGGTAGAGACTAGAGCAAGTTAGGACCACAACCTAGGGATGTAAAACAAATACTGTATACTGAATTTACCTGCTCTGATAGGATATGAACAACAATTGAATTATTGCAGTAACATTCCCACTCACCCCATACAATGGACTAAATTTGGCTTGACACGTTGCATCTCTTCTTAGTGTCACATCACAGAAACACACAGACATCATACATCCACATAAGTGTAATAATTTTCTCTTTTTTATGATATTCTAAAATTATGTCAAATAAAAATACAAATGGATTACCTTAGAATGAGGTAATGTGATGTTGATCGTACAGTGTGAACTGGAAACGCCAGCAGCCAAAGCAGCAGGTCTTTCCATTGTGTCAGTGTGGCACCATGTAAACAAATGTGTTGGCTGAAAACAGAAGCTGTAGTTTAAGTTAGAGTTCAATATATGAGACATTCTGCCCACTTGTATTTTCCACTGTTAGAACCTTGTGAAAGTCACTCTCAAATTCAACTTGTGCCTTATGATATCTGATTAATGTAGGTGTATGGTTCAAATATCTTATTTTGGGAACCATACATATACAAAGACCCATTAGAGTTAGTCAGTTTAATCAACTAAACATATAGAAACATATATTAGCTTAACATTGCAATTCCACCCCTATTAACACCATTTTGTAAGGACTCTAGGATATGCTAATAGTTGCGAATAGAGTGACAGCCTATGCACAAGCATAGAAGTATGTCAGTTAGAAATAACTCAAACTTGAGACTTGATGAACCTGCCTGAAAGCTTCTGTAACACTCCAGAGCCCTGTCAGCTTCTTGACAAACGATGAGACGGCTCTATGCAGACGATCATGTAATTATTAACAGCGTGGGATGCTTTCTTTTTGATCTGATCTAGCTGCTGATAGGTACACTCACACATGTTTTTCTCTCTCACTTTGATGGCAGAAGAACATCCCAATCCAAAATCAGATCTGGGGGGAAAATTGGGATAATCTCTGTCCCATGAGTTAGTTTTAGGAATTTATCTCCACCCAGCCTCCAGAGAGTAGGACTCAGTGGTTCTCTCTACAGGGACATCTTTGCAACACTGCACTACTTCTCACACTGCTGATCATCAAGATTATATCATCCTTCCTTCCCCTCATCTTTTCTCCTTCTCCGCCTTTTATCGCTACCCTTCCTGTCATCCTCTAGTCTCTCACTCTCATTCTTTAAAGAGACTGCAGTTCCTTCTTCACATATGACATTAGAAACAGATAGATGTAGAAAAGAAAAGAAAGAAAACTCTAAACTTCTTTATCAGTGGCATTCTCCATCTATTCCTTCCATACTTCTCCAACAATTTGGAGGGCAAGGGCTCAAGCGAAAAAAAGGTTTTATGTAAATTGGACTGGATTAGCTTGATTGCTAGCGAGTACAGACCAGAGGTTAATAATGACAAAATTAGATCTGAGTCAAACTAACTGACCTACATACAGTATTTTGTAGCAGTGCAGGAAAAGTTGTGAAGTTCATTTGATAGTGCGGGGCATGTTGATTGCTTCCCAAATTGATAAGGCATATTCTTACACTACAATACATTCCTTTCTTTATATTTGATAGAATTAAAAATATATATATATTTTTTTTAAAGGGCACTTTTTGGCTCTGGGGGCACAAGGGCAGGGGTTCAAGCCCCCCTTGGGTCCTATGGGCACGTGCTTGCTTCAGCAGTTTATTTAAGAGAAGCTGATAACGCTCGTAGAGGAAGTGACTGACCCACTCCACCCATCTTTTGAGCATGAAGGGACGCTGGTTGAGGTGGCCCTCATACAGGAGGTTGCTAGGCGTGTCTGCTTTATCTACCAGGAGGCCTGTAATAAGTAAACAGGCTCATCTGAAGAGTTTCCTGTAATTAGGAGATTGGAAAAATAACAGAAACGCACGGCAAACTATTTTTCATCAAGGGACAGTACAGGCCTCTGTTGTGCCTCCATAACGCTCAGAGCAAAGCCGGCCAACTCATGTGTACAATATACACTTGGCTCTGAGTGTCATACCCCAGGAATTAGCTGACCGTCTCGTCACATGTTTTCTCGACACTGACATGTTGGCTCATATCCTATCAACATATTTGTACTGCACTGATAGTCCTTAAGTACATCATGATTTGGACTGAAGCATGAGTAATGTGGCCTTTTTGGTTGCTTTCCAAAGAAACGGCTCAATTTAAGTGTCACTCTCAAAAACAATGAAACTGGTGAAAGAGTTTATCGTGAGTAAAATTTTTAGTTTTTAAGTGTAATAGTGGAAATGTGAGTAACATCCTGGCCTGTTGAACAGAATTTCCCTTGAATTGGTGCCGTTATCTAAAAAGGTTTGAGAACCGCTGCTTTAAAGGTACAGTGTGTAATGAAATCATATTTTGGCGTCATCTAAGTGTTGACAGTTCTAGATTGTAACGCTCCATTGCTAACGCCTGCCTTTGGGAGAATGTACAGAAGCTACGGAGGCCTTCAAGGACAAGAAGCTAGTTATTCTAGATGACATCCTCCACCGCTGCCTCAAGTCTTGCCACAATATCAAGTGATGAGGTGAAGATGTATTTTAGTTAGTATTTAGTATTGAGGGGCATATCAGGCAGACACTCACCATATATAAAATCGAGTAAAGCCATTAAGTTTGTCCGTTCTGTGCTACTGTAGAAACATGGCGGTACGCCCCGTTTCTATGTACTGTATATATAAAACGCTTGTTCTAAGGTATAACAATTTAATGAAAACTGATAGTAGAATTATTTCAACAAACAACCCAAGTGTTTGAATAAAATAATTTGAGTCAGGCTTCTTCAAAAGCAGGTGAAGTTTACTTGTTTCAGCATACAAGGGTCAAACAATCAATGCATCACAAGTCTTACATTGTTAAGCATACATGGATTGAGACAACGTTTGAACAGAAATAGCAGAGGTTATATGTCCAAAAAATAGGCGTATACACACTTGTTTGTGTGTCCAGGTCTTGCAAGGGAGATGATACAATTGCACTAATAGTGCAATAAGTCCTTGAACAGAATGTGCTGTGTGTTTCACATCTTGATGTGTGACGAGGCAGTTTTACTTCTTAAGAAAAACATGTTTACCACAGTGTTTGTACAACAGAGTTCAATGTGAGGTGAATAGAATGATAGCATTAATATGTTATACAATCATAGAGAAATAGATTTCGTTAACAAAAACATACTAAATTCCCTTGAAGCCCACTATACAGTCATGTTGCCAAATATCCACATCCTAAATTCTTGACCAGCCTTGAAGTCATGTCCCAAGTTCACACTCACCTACAGTATACGGCGAGGGAGGTGAAAAAAGACCTGGCCACCTTACCATGAAACCCCTGCTTAAATCAGACTTAGTGAACTGTCCCTCAGTTCCCGAGAGCCACCCAGACCTCATTACTGCCTTCATTCACCTCACTGTGAACCAACTCGTTCCCATCTGCCCCCACATCAGTCACCATGGAATATTTAAAGCCAATCGTCACATGGCCCGCACAGTGGATTTCAGAGCTGCCACAGTGGGAAGAAAGATTAAGCCTCGCTGACCAAATTAAGAGCAAACTGAGTGACTATTATGAATATGACCCCTGAGTGCCTTTGTTCATTTCTCTATGTATCCCTCCTTTTTTCCCATCCATCCCTCCCTCCCTCCCTCCATACATTCATTCATCTTTTCCTCCCAGTGGGGTGCACTCTCAATCAGCATCAGGGCGGATTGCTGTCAGGAAATCTTCTTAAAGCAACACTTGGCAAGATTTTTATGAAGAAAAAAAACTAATAATAAGCCAGTCTGATCAGGCTCAAATCATGAAGAGCAGCCCCATCCACACTAATGAGGAGCTGAAGCCTTGGCCCAATTTAATCCTGATGTGTGTAGATGTCTGGATGATCACTGAAGTCTTGTATGGTCACAACAACTGTAGGCCTTCTGACCCCACAATGAACCTTAAAGGAATAATTATACATTTTGGGGAATTTACTATGTCTCCATGATTATGTAACCTGGAAAAATGTGTGCCACTCTATCCGTCCATTAAACATGAAGCTACTGCCAGGGGGACAGTTAGCTAAAGTCCAACGCAAAACCCCCATAAAAGCACAACTATTTTATTTTTACACTTTGGCTTTACAATTTAAACTAACAACATATTATGTGAGCTTGTACTTTTTGATAATAGCGGACTTTTGGTTTGGGCTAGTGGTTTCCACCTGCTTTTAGTCTTCATGCTAAGCTCATTAGCTGCTAACTGTACAGCTTCAAATTTCACATACAGACACATGGATGGTGTCAATGTTGCTCATTTAGTTCTCGACACAAAACAGTGTATTTCCCAAAATATTGAACTGGTCTTATGTTTGACTGACCTATACTTGCATTTTTTCTTTGACAAGAGTGTGAACATTTGAATGCAGGCTGCTTTTGTTTTAAGAATACAGGTCATGTTTGTGTTTGTGATTGTGGGTCTTTTATAGCATCTACCTTCTTTTTTATGCAATAAGATCCAGTCAGCCCTTCATTCATCCATCCCTCTCTCTCAGACCAAGAGCAGCCTCTCAATGGAATCTGTAACAGGCTTACTGCAATCATCAGATACCTGCTCCACACAGACACATTATGTTTATGTTTAATCCTCTTTGTATCATCTTTACGTGCCCACTGATTCATCCATCCATCCATCTATGTATCCATCCATCTGTCCATCCATCTGTCCATCCATCCATCCCTCCAGCCACCTTATTTTCCCCTTCCTCTCCACCTCTCTCCACCTCTAATCATTACATCATTTTGTCTTTATCAGAGCCAAGGTTTTTAGAGGAGTAATGGCCGACACACTCTTGGTCTCTCTCATCAAAGTCATTTAATCTAGTCTATCCGCCTCCACACTGATGGAGAATCTGATACCTACACCTACTCTCTGTGGAGATCCCTTTACAGGGGACATTGTTGTACTTAAACTCATTTATAGCTGTAGTGCTGAGTGGGCGTAGGGAGGCGTGTTCATTAGAAAATTACATGACATCATTCATTTCAAATGACATCTTACAAATGAAAACTAAAAAAAAACATTAGTTATTAATATTATTTCTTTATTAAAATGTCTAGAACCAGACAAGATGTCCTGGTGTATTTAAGAATGTCTAACTGTCTATGCTTATTTATTATTTAAGCAGCTATAATTTGTATTTATGTTGATAAAAAATGTATAAATGTACAGTATATTGATTACAGTTATGAACCGACAGAGAATTCAGAATCAGAATCAGAATCAGAAAAAGCTTTATTTATCCCAAGAAGGGCAATTTAGTTTACAGTTCCAGTTCGCAGTAAAAAATCATTTGAATAAATACTGTAAAAAGCAGTACGAGGTAGAAAATAACATAAATAGACAAACAGCAGTCCAACACACAAATTCAACTCACATTCATTTCAACTCAACCTGTCAGAACAACCACAGCTACACTGGTGCTCTCCACCTACTCCTGACCCTTGTGATCATTCAGTAACCTGATGGCTGCAGGAATAAAAGAGTGCGAGTACCTCACTGTTCTTGCCCTGATTGAAAGATAGCGCCGCCCGGAGGGCAATAGTGTGAATTCCTCACTGAGGACATGGTCAGGCTGACTCATAATGCATTTGGCTTTCTGGACGGCATGTTTGTTCCACAATGAACGTATGCTCTTCAGCTGGATTCCAGTGATCTTTGAACAGATCTTTACAATGTTATTTAAGCTGTTCTGGTCCTTCACTGACAGACAGTTAAACCAGCATGTAAATGAAAAAGTTAAAAGACTCTCAATGAAAGACTGATAAAAAGTTCTCAAAATAACTTTGGAGACACTGAAAGAGTTGAATTATCACATGCATCTGCAGCTCTCCTTGGCTTTATGGAGCTTTATACAGATGCTGTACAATTTTAAATCAATAAAAATATGTACACTCTCTTTGCTGATAACCTGCTGGTCCACCATTGTCACTCTCCTAACCCTTATATTGTGTTTTAGAGGAAAGCAATGATTAAGCAAGCAGGACAGTTGGCAGCAAGCCCGAGGCGTCTATGGGAATACTGTGAAACTTCAATACCCAAAAGTCATGTACCATGACATTGGAACAAGTTTCTTCTTTGAGTTGTCTGGCCTGTGCACAGAGAGTGAAGGGGTTCTGAGTCTTGGACAGAAAAGAGTACTGGATATGTTTGCGCTTTCTTTTGATTGCATCACTTCCTATATACAGTATCTGGAGAAATGTACTTTTCAGTTGCGGTTGTGACCCAAACAATGGCACTAATTAGGAGCACTGTTGCGGTACAGTGAAGTAGGCCGCTACAGTATGCGTGGTGCAAGTGCGTGTAAAAAATCTTGTGTGTGGCCACTATTCTTGGCTTTAAGTGTAGTAGGATGGAGAGTGTTTGTGCATGTAAGTGGATGCCGTATATATCCATGGGTTTTGCTTTAGGGCTCTCATGAAGTCTGTGTCAATCAAACTATTTAGCACACATAAAATCACAGAAATCCCATACATTTTTAATAGTGTGGATAAAACTGCCAGATTTCTTCATTGCATGCCTTCTTATGAACACACAAACACAGTTAGTGCTGGCAGCTATACGAGACTGATGGTCATTGAACCGGTTACACCTTTTTCTCAGTATTGGATTTGTTAAAAGGAATAATGGTTGAGGAGACGGAGGAGTGTGAACGACAAAGATATATCCTGTGTGGGTGAGAGGTGGAAAGGTTATAGATGAGAGAGAGAGAGAGAGAGAGAGTGTGTGTGTGTGTGTGTGTGTGTGTGTGTGTGTGGGTGTGTGTGTGTGTGTGTGTGTGTGTGTGTGTGTGTGTGTGTGTGTGTGTGTTTGCGGGTGTGTGTTTGTGCCTCCAATAATCATCTTCTTTTATAATAAATGTATATGTCTGAATATCTGTTATGATTGCTTTGTTAGACAGAGGAGCACAAGGGCAGATTTACAAGCGAATATGATTTTAAACAGAAAAAAACACGTAAATATAACCGTGCAGAAAGTATAGATGTTTCTGTGAGGAATAGATGTGCTTTGGCTCCCTGCTGCCCCCCTGTGGCCATACATGCACAGTGCTTTTTACTCTGCCCTTTAAGTTCAGGCAAACTAAACTTTAGTTACTTCTTTAGCTTGCCACTTCACAGCGCAAGATGGGTTCTTTTCCAGTGATATTTGTTTTATTAAAGGTGGAGCGATCAATTCCGGAGAACGCTTGATGTCTAAATCACTTTTTGTCAAAATCAGTGAATATCTTCTCACAATTGCTACCTGGCCATACTGTGTGTGTGTGTCGAAAAAAATCCAGTGTTAATACACAGCCTAGGCTCTGTAAAAATGCTTGTTGCTAGCTATGGTGGGCCCCCTTGCTTAAATACCCTTTGTCTAGTTTTATCAAAGTTGAATGACTGATGACATACATTTCAGAACACGTTGCTACTGCGTCATTTTTGCAAGTACAGTTTGAAATGCCGTTATGAATACTGTTTTCATCGATAATGATGTTTTGCAGATGGTGGGTCGCACTGACAGTTCTCCTTTTTCTCTTCCCTCCCTTCTCTCAATGCAGGTATTCTGGCCCAGATCCAGATCCAGAGCAGCCTGGATGCGATCAAGGGTGATAGGGTTGTGCTGAGGGCCTCGTACAGGCAGCCGTCAGGAGGGGACCTGAGCACCAACGTGGTCCTATGGAACTATGTCTCTAACAGCACACAGCTGGTAAGGAGCCGTACAAAATGTCGTGAATGAAAGATAATAATGGATTGGATTTATATAGCGCTTTTCAAGGCACTCAAAGACGCTTTACAGGGTTCCAGGTTCCATAATGGGGTGACTGACATCTTGCTCCATACGTGTGTTGGGAAAAAAAAATTCTAAGGTCACTGAGGTCAGCTCAGGTGGAAGGAGATTTCAGGAGACTTGGGATGACTTATGAAGCAATGTTTATTCAAGCCTGTCGAGGGTTTTGCCATTCAGTTCTGACACACACTTTCCGAGGGCAGTGTTTTAAACCTTAGGATATCTCTAAAGGCACCAGGCTTGGGAGTGAAGCGTACCAAAGTTTTAGGTCTCTACGGAGATGAGACTTTATCTAATACAGCTGACCTCACAGTGACTTCCAACAAAGCTCAACTGATTGTCTGAGGGATAGACGGACACATAAGACAGGCAATAAATGTTTTGTTTAGTTTTGTTTATTTGGGTCATTTTCCAATTTATAAAGCATACACTGGGTCAAGATTTTAAAAAAAAGAAATATCAATGAACATAAAATGAATACTTTTAGCATTAAAAAAGGATAAAAATCAAGAAAAACTAAAATATAAACCAAGAAACAAGATATGTAATACATCTTATATTAATCATTAATATTAACTATCCTAAAGACCTAAGATTCTTTCACAATATGCAATAAATATTTACAACCCAGCGTTTTTTTTTTTTTTTTTTTTTTTTTACTTTTTACTTTGCCGTCTGTGGCTATAATATATGGGATTACAGTTATGAAGGATCTTTTGATTTTTGTATACTGATAATCTGGGAGAGCTCTTCTTTTGTAAACCCCTTGGAAATTAATCCAAGACAAAAAGGCTTAAAGCTCTCAAACCGGCACTGTATTCATTCTTTCCTACTTAAATACTCACTACTGTAGAGGGGGGGGGGGATTCAGCATTAGACACAACAAAAACACTCAAAATACCTTTATGTTATTAGGAGAAATGTGTTTTTATTTTATCAAAGCCCTTAGAAAATCATTGCCCAGGTTAGACATGAGGGAGGGGGATCTGCGTAACACACAAACACACACACGCACACACACACACACACACACACACACACACACACACACCTCAAATCTGTGTTGTGTGTTTTTTTAAATGTTATCTACTGGCCGTGGCCCGGTTTACATCTCTGCCCAGGTCAGATTATTTGGTTGTATAGATGGATGAACCCAAAAGAGGATCAGAGAATCCAAAAGAAAAAACTCAGAGAACTGGAAAAGACACGGTTGATTAAAAAGTGGGGCTTTTGTTTTCATGTGCCTGGACGGCCTCCAGTCCCTCACTCCCCCCACGCTTTACTGTCATTTGTTGCCAAAAAAAAGATGAATAAAAATGGACAAATGTACTACAACCTCAAAGCCAAGTGTAGAGGTAACGGTCGCTGTAGAGTTTTTAGTGTGTTAAGGTTAATAGGCACATGAAGCCATACACATGGTGTTCGCCCACAATGCAGGAAATGAAGTGTTTGAGGCTTGATCATATTTTAGTGGAGGACCCCCAGACCTCCCACTTATAATGTGTCCACCCCCGATGTTGAAACGTAACATAAGCCCTTGATCTTATGTGAACTTCTGTCATTAAGCCACACTGTTGACCTGAGATGCCCCTTCTAAAACCATCTTGACCATTTCTATCCAGGACTGATGCAAGGTCAGTTGCTGCCCTAAAACTTTTATTGTAGTACTCTCACCCCCTCTACCATTGCTTCATTGAATTAGTGCCATTTGTTTGGGCTATGTATTGGTTCTTTCGGTGTGCATGCAACACCATGCATGCTGTATATATTTCAGGTGTAGGGCTGAGTCCAGTGTACGATTAAACAAAAAAATTGCTATGGGATTTGCATTGGCTCCTGGTATTTAGAAGAGCATGTTTATTTACCACTTTATGCTGGCACATACGGCAATGGTTCTTGTCGTATGTGCCGCAGTAGTTATTCAAATATAAAAATGCAACATCTAGTTTGGATTTCCTTTGTTGCCTGAGCAGTCTCTGCCTGCCTTGGTGTTCGAACCACATTATGTGACATCCCATTTAACGCAAATCCGCCCCAAAACTGGTACAATACAAGTCTGTTAAACCCAAGGTTAATGGACATAAGCCACAAATATATGTAGCACAAGATTATATGAGAATACTTAATCGATGGATGACATTGTGTGCGCCTATACTCCGTAAAACCCTGTAATGCATTCTACTAAATGTTCGAGAAATGCTGAACAATCAAAAGGTTTTCCTGGGCAAGAAATGTTAGGATTAAATAGTCCCTCTGGAGGCTGGTTCTTCTGTTGGGCACAAATATGGACCAATACTTGAGGCTATATCCTCAATTGTTGCCTCACAAGCCTACTTATTTTTTTGCTGTTTGTTTATGGCTCACACATTGTGATCTTAACGTCCTGTCCAGATCATCTCCTACTCCCAGGGTTCCATTATGCTGGGCAGCTCTCAGTTTCGAGGCCGGGTTGGTTTCACATCCACCATGCCGTCACAGGACATCTCTCTCTACATCAACGGCACACAGGAGGAAGACTCGGGACAATACCTCATCCAGGTCATCAGTCAAACCAACCCCGGCTTCACTGCTGATCTTATGCTGGACGTGAAGGGTAA
Organism: Ammodytes marinus; assembly: GCF_949987685.1. Classification (NCBI taxonomy): domain Eukaryota; kingdom Metazoa; phylum Chordata; class Actinopteri; order Uranoscopiformes; family Ammodytidae; genus Ammodytes; species Ammodytes marinus. The sequence goes on along the minus strand of NC_137218.1, from coordinate 23,000,959 downwards.
GAAGACAAATTAAACTAAAAATGTTGACTTAAAGGTGCACTGTGTAGTTTTTAGGCTCCAAGGGGATTTGTTTACATTTACAAAACATATTTACTCCACATGTAGTTCTTAGTATGGAATAATTCAATCATCATAACTAAACCTGTGGCCACCTGGAACCAAACCTTCAACTGAAATATGTTTGTCAACCAAACTGTGGGCACTGCTGAGTGAAACAGTAACTTTCAAGGTAGCTTATACCTCAAACTGAGTTCCAATGATCCAATTTACATTCGAGTTTAAGTTTTTTTTATTCAGTTTTGAGAATATACCTTAGGAGATTTTCACTTCTCTGACACACCCAAAGTTACATACTGCACCTTTAAGGAAGATTGAACTACATTGCATGTTGTATAATAAATTAATGTCTTATAACAAAATAAAAAATAAATGTGTAATCCCTTGTCCTCAGTTCCTCCGGCTGTTCCTAAGTGCTCACTATCAGGGAAGCCGGTGCTGAAGGGCAATGTGACTCTGAGCTGCACATCCAGCACTGGGAAGCCCATTCCTATGTACAAGTGGAGGAAAACCAGTCCAGCCAATGAGGTCTTCTTCTCACCCATGCTCAGTGAGTGAACCCTGCACATTAACTGACCCATTTATGTCTGTATATATGATGTATGTAAGTAAAAATACACATGGAATAATGCATATTTGACTGTTGTGTCTTAGATGAGAAGGCCGGCACTCTGAGGCTGAGCAACCTGAGCAAGAACATGTCAGGAAAGTACATGTGCACAGCCAGCAACACAGCGGGGGAAGAGACATGCTCCATCAACCTGGAAATCATCAGCTGTACGTATAGCACACAACACTGCAAACAATGAGCATTATACAGACAATAGGGAAATATGTTGTTTTAATGTTCATTATGAAGCAATCCCCTATCTAACATACTCATTTAAGACTTTTGCTTGAATGTCTCCTCATTATCCACTACCTGCCTGTACTATATGTTTGCTGAAAAAAAAGTGTTAATACACAGCCTAAGCTCTGTAAACGGGCATGTAAACAAAGGGGCCCAGCATAGCTAGCAACATCCCCGTTTACAGAGCCTAGGCTGTGTATTAACACTGGATTTTATTTCAGCGAACAAACTGTACGAACAGGTAGCGGATGATGAGGAGATATTCAGTGATTTTGACAACAAGCATTCTCCAGATTCACTGACTCCAGCCTATCCTAAAAACAATGTATGCTGTGTAGACATACAGTATGCTCATTAGTGACATGTAACCATCAATCATTTGTCCCATGATTCCCCCTGCAGCCACTAACGTCGGGAAGATAGTTGGCGCCACATTGGGCTCAGTGATCGGCTTCATCATCATCTTCCTCATCTGCCTCTTCTTTGTCATGAAGAGGCGCCAATACAACGAGGACGACATGGCCAACGAAATCAAGTGAGCTTATGTCATTTTCTTTCAAAGTTATAACATAATGATTTTCTATTTTTTTCAAAGTAGCTAAGATGAACTTTTAAATAGTCCGGAAACAGTCAAATGTTTTCTGTGATGATCATGAATTACATGTAGCAGCAAAGAACGCTATTTTTATATAGTTTTTCTAAATGCCTTTTCCGGGTACGCTAACCTAGAAACAACAGCTGGCGTTGTAAAAACACTACCACTTTTGTCCAGAGGGGCAGCTAGGATGAACACAAACTGAAAGTTCCTTGTAGCCACTCTGTACATGGGCAATTTGGATAAAACAAAGACAGACTATGGAATTTGGATAATTTTTTTTCAAGTTTTCCGATGAGTGAAATGCAGCCGTATAGGACCGCGATACCAATAGTGGATTTGATCGTTCCCATCTATTTTTCTTTCATAGTTACGCAGTCTTGCTTTATTTTATTATTTTATTTTATTTATTTTTTATTTGACAGAGACAGTGCATATTAATAAACATGTCTGAAAATATAGCAGATTTAGCCAGAAGGTTTTAGTTTCCATCTAGCTTGAAGTTGTTGTGTGTGCACTATAGTGAACTGACCGTGTGTATCCATAATATCCCATCACCTCCAGGGAGGACGCTCAGGCTCCCAAGCGCGTCTCCTGGGCCAAGAGCGGCATGGGCTCAGACATCATCTCTAAGAACGGCACCCTGTCCTCCATGGGCTCCAGCCCACGACACAGCGAACCCCCCCTCCACCACCACACCAACAACCACCACGACCACCACAACAACCAACATCCCCCCCAGCACCTGCAGCAGTACCCCCAGCGGCCGCCCTCCGACACGGCCTCCATCATCACCGCCACGGGCAGCATGGCGGGCTACCGGCCGTCGTCGCGCCACCAAGGAGCCTCCAGCCCCAATCACTACGGCTACAACAACAACCACCACCACGAGGCCAGCAGCGCCAACGGGAGCTCCCTGCCCAGGCCAGAGCGCTACGGCCAGCTGCCCCAGGCCCAGACCCTGCCCCAGGCCTACAACCAAGCCCAGTTTCAGGCTCAGTTCCAGCCCGCCACGCCCTCCCCACAACCGCCCCCCCTGCTTCCCATTTCCTCCGGAGTCACAGCCTCCAACATCGCTCGCATGGGAGGGGTGCCCATCATGGTGCCCGCTCAGAACCAGGCCGGTTCTTTGGTCTAACTAACCGCCCACCGCCTGCCAAATATACAAGTGCTGGCAAAACAATGCTGTTGTGACAAAAAAATAAACAGTGGAATGCTGTCCATTGATGCTCTCAGAAAGTGTTTTTTAAAGCTATAGTGCGTACCTTTTTCATATAAATGAATGTTGAAATTCAAGTTGTCCAAACAAACAAGCTGACACAAAGTTGATTAAGCTTATCAGCTCCACAAATTTCTACCTGTATTTCTCAGTATGGCAGCATTTACATACGGGTGTCACCACTGGCGCAGGAGCTCAGAACAATCCCAAGAAGCGCCCTTGAAATGTTTCAGATGTTGATCCTACTGCTGTGAAAAAAGCTGGACGTACAGCAGAAGGTAGAAAATTCATGCACAATTACCGAAGGCTTACCTCATGTAGCTTCGCAGACAGTGGTGTTGTAATGACTCACAATTCATCATGGGTGTGATAGAAGTTACGCACTATAGCTTTAAAGGGAACTATTTAGCAAAGAATTACAGTAGATTCACTTATTGGCGCTTGCTTTCGCACAAAGAAGCTTTCATGGCGAGACTTTCGAACACAGACTGTTTACTTGTTTTAAGTATACTTAAGTCTTTTATATTCTGTAAACATTGCAAACTATGTATAGATGTGATTTTCATACATTTGTCCAGTATCATCTTTTCTACTTAAACAATGCATTTCTAATGTTTTATTTTTGTTGTTGTATAAAAAAATATATATATTTCCTCCTGCCATACTGTTTCCACAAAGTGTAGAGCAAAAGCATCGCCACTGGGGGGCTTTCATGAGTACACAAGAGTCACACGTGAAAAGACAGATGGAATGAGACTAGGGTTATGCAGGTCTGTTGTACTTCATCCATTATTGTTTATTGAAGAGCTATACCTATAAGGGAGGCATTATCAAGACCAAAATAGGTTTAGGACTGTTCAGAAGGGAGAATAATGCTCAAAGGGAAGATAGTGAGGACTGGCTGTAGTAAAAAAAATATCTAGAAATTAGGATATTTCTGCATTTATGGAAAGAAAACTACGATAACAATATATATAATGTTGGCTTTTGTGGCTTTATTTCTGTTAGTGGTTCGGCTTATGACATGCCATATGACTCAAAGAGAAGTTAGCAATATTTCTTTGTTAATATTCATGTTAAATCACTGTATATTCATATAGCAATCCCTTGCTACATTTGCAGTTCATAGCACAGGTCTCCCAGTCATTTCGGCTTTGCAGTTATTGCCAGATAAAATTTAGAGTATCCCTCTCGTTTTTATCCAATCAGGAGACAGAGCGCTATAAAGAGGCACTATCTGACGAAGACGGCTGTGTGCTCATGTGGTGGTGACGTAGGGACAAGGGAGGGGACTGCTAACTGCAGTCACTGACAGGAAGTTAGCTTAAAGGACCATACTGCTTACTTCTCCTTCAAAGTTTAGGAAAAGCTCATTATAATATAGAGCACTGTTCAGAACTGCAATATGGTGGCCCTGCTGACACATTAGTTGCATACATACTCTCTCATAAACACTTGAGCTGTAGTCATTTAAAGTTGCCTGCAGAATTGAATTGTAAATATGCTATTTATTTTCTGTGAAGTGTGTGACATATAGCATTGCATATTGTGGGGCCACGGGTCTGTATGGAACATATGATACAGGTGATACGTTTGCCTGAACCAAAGATTATACTTTATGGAGCGCTTCTTCAATTCAACATGCTCTCTTTAAAAGCTATTCATTTTCAAGTGCAGTTGAATGGGGGAAGACTATGTTTCAATTTACAATGACATGGAAGCATTTAGGTTTGCTGCCACAGGCTTTTAAGACGACCCTTCTTTCCCATTGGTGAAGGTGTTGTTAAGACTCTTGAAGGCGCCTTAGTCAGTGATCTCCCACCATATTTTAATAGATAACTGTTGAAGGAATAGTTTTAAAAAATATATTTTTACTTTTTGCCCTACTTTTCAGATTAACAAAACTCGACAGAAACCGTTCCTGTAACTGTGCGTGCATTTTTTATATAGAAATGGGCAAATGAGGGGGCACCCTTGGCTCAGTTGGTAGGGCGTCCCCCCCATGGGCCTCGGCCAGCAGCAGACCCGGGTTCGATTCCAGCCCGTGGTCGTTCTCTGCGTGTCGCTCCCCTCTCTGCCCCATTTCAACTCTGTCTCTACACTATCAATAAAAGCATGAAAATGCCGAAAAAATATATTAAAAAAATAAATAAAAAATGGGCAAATGTTGCTCATCCAGGTTAATTTAGCTCAAACACTGGTAGTGAAATGCTAAACGCTCCTGTGTGCTTGTTGGGACTTGTTTATTTACTACGTTATGATGCGCTCTATGTTTTTACACATTGGGTCATTTTAGAACCAAAAACATACGTGACCATCACAGGCACTTCTTTCCATTAGTATTTGACTCTAAAATGAAACAAAGTGTAACATAGATAGAGCGCAACATAAAGTGCACATTAGCATTTAGTGAGGTTGTGAAGTTTATCTTGTAACCTGCTCCCATTGACTACCAGTGTTTGAGCTAAGCTAACCTGTATGAGCAACCTTTGCCCATTTCTATATCAAAAATGCACGCACAGTTACAGGAACAGTTTTTGTCGTCTTTTTCTTGAGCCGTAGAGTGAGGCAAAAAGTAAAACAATTAAAATGTTCGACTCTTCCTTTAATACCACTTAACAAAGTAAGCACATGATTTTGACTAATGTTCAAGTTTTCATTACAAAATGTTAAAGTTTGAAAAAAGAATGTATAAAACTGTTGCGGTCTTTGTTGAGTCATAAGTATGAATATGAACAGCTTTAGTTCATGACGCAGGATCCGATCTTGTGAACAATTTCGACTTGGTTTCTATTCATGTCATTTTACAGTATCTTTTTAGCAGAATGTATCCAGATGGTAACAGGCTCAATGACATTTACACTGAACGCAACATGGACAGTGGCATCAAATCTATTTTTTATATAAAACTTAAGCTTCTATCTTTTTCCCGCCATTTTCCAAGTCACACAAATGCCTACTAAAATAACATTTGGATTGAAAAAAATAAAAATAAAACCATTTATCTGTATATCGATAGCGATCTTTCTATCTGTTCTGCTGTATCGTCGTTACACTGGGGCATATGTTTGTTGTTTAAGTGAGCACATTGGCGTCAGAATGACAACGCAATTCTGAAATGAATTATGTTGAATGGAAACAAAAGATCAAACTTAACAGAATATTTCTTTTTGACAATAGCTTGAATAGACAGCTACATGTAAGTGGTGACTGTAACTTGATGCTTTCGTTGTATTGTTTTTAATACATTAGAGCAGAATTTGAAGGTGTCAAAGAAATGTTTTCGAAGGGTTGGACTTAACTACTCGCTCTCTACAGCTACAGTTAATAGACGCACTGTTTTAACTTGTTAATGGGTCATTTTCAAAAGTGTACATTATGAACATTTTGAAATGTATTGGAGACAAGCCTTTTTATTTTTATACAGTGATGTACAAGAGCCCATGAGCAGAGTTTATAAATAGTAACTGTTGCTCGCTGTTTTAATGCCATGACGGATTGTATAACTATTGTGGACAAACTGGTGGATATACTTGTGCTTATTTATACAGTAGGCCTAAACTGTGGACATTAATGTGCAGTGTGCACTTGTATCCTCCATAATTATGTTCATAGAAAGTACTTTGTATGATATTTTCAATTAAAAGAGAAACGATAGGTTGTGTGTTTTTTTTACTTTCTCTATAAAAAAAAGTCTAAATCCAAGTTAAAGAAGCCATAAACAAGTGTATAATCCTTCATCTATTTTTTTTCAGAAAACCAACAGCAGTGCAGTCGTACCATCATATGCCCTTCCCATTGCCCATGATTAGCCATCAATCATTTATAATAATAATGTTACTATAGAATTTGTCATACTTTCCCAGAAGTCATTCTGAGGTTTTAAAGTCAACCACCAGAGGGCAGCAAATGTATTTAAAAGCCATGAGAAGTGCTGGAGGAATAAGGACATACTACTGTCTACGCATAGTGTGGTCCTCAGGCAACAGAAAGTCTCTTTGGCCCACACACCGCCTACTTATAAATGTTATTTTTACATATGATATATATAAAGTCATGTTTCTGATTAATGAAATGAGGAGCAGTTTAATGTTGCTTTACAGTAAGCAGTTCCACATGTGAGAGTCAGAAAAGGGCTCAGATATATTAGACAATTTAACGCCTTTAAAATCTAAAGACTTGTAAAAGTGTTCCACTATATTTCTGACAGGTTTAAAGACATTTTGATTTAATGTGTAGCTTAAACTAAACAGGGATTATCCATGTGTTTCCTCAAGCAACTTGTTACTGTAAGACAATATGCAGCATGCTCTATAAAGGAGATGTATAATGTTGTCCAATAATGGCCCTGGACAGTTTTATTATTTGTTAATACTCGCTGGCAAAAAGTTGCTTTTTATTGATGGCCTTTGCTAAACTCAAAAAGTGAAGACAGGGGGGCGCCCTTAGCTCAGTGGGTAGGGCCCAGCAGCAGACCCGGGTTCGATTCCCGCCCGCGGTCGTTCGCTGCATGTCACTGCCCTCTCTGCCCCATTTCACCTCTGTCTCTTAACACTATCAATAAAAGCATGAAAAATGCCCAAAAAATATCTTTAAAAAAAATAAAATTAAAATGAAGTGCAGTGAAGTGAAGTGAAGACAGAAAGAACTGCAAATGCACACACTGTTAGGGTAGAATGTTTATTAGAATTTTGCGATTAGCGATGTAACATTCACCTACATGGCGCAAAGGAAGTCATAAATATGCTTATATGCACGCCTTTATTGACATGAGCTCATCTCATCAGGGGGATGATATTATCCAATGAAACCCCTCCATATGTAACACTGAACAGGGTGGAATACACAGAAGCCAATAAGCCACAGTAAATCAAAGTAGAAAAAAAATGTAGCAACACAGTTTATATCAAATCTTTACACACAAATAAAAAGTCAAAAGAGCACTGGATATTCAAACAGTGAAGCAAAACCAAGAAGAAGAAAAATAGCTTTGTAATGTATAATGCACTGCACTGCACCCGTAATAGTCTGTGTGTTTCTGTTCATTTACATGGAGCTACAGTACTAGGTTGGCAGAAAAAGGTGCATGGCTTTTCGTTTATTCAAATGAATCACTGTTTTCATCTGAAACATATAACAGGGAGAGAGGAGGATCACTTGGTGGGATGCGGTATGGTATTTCATTTATTTTACAGTGTAGTCCTGATGACTCGATGGATACGGACATCAACAGAGCCCAGTGGTTAAGGAGGTCAGTTTATTTGACAGTTAAGTGTCAAAAAATTGGCAACGTCGAAAAACTCTTTTCTAGAAAAAATCAAATAAAAAGTTTAAAAAATATCTAACGTAAAGACAAGAAATTAAGAATAAAATAAAGGAATTATAACGCTGTATATCCCTGTACCAAAGTGGTGTTGTGGTGTGTGATATTAGTTAGCATGTCATGCTCCGTTAGCGAAGTCCTTCCAGAAGAGGGATTGGTCATCCCCGCCTGTTTATTAACTATTCATTTGGCGGCCATTTTGAATCTGGCCCCGAGCTTAATGTGCAGGAAAGGAGGGAGAAGAAGGTGAGCTCAGCGAAAGGCAGTAGTCAGAGTCGAGGGTGAATACAATAATGTCGATGGTGAGGATCCATGGTTGGTAATGGTTAAAGAGGGGGAGGGGGGGGAGGTCATGCAGCTTGGGCCAGAGGTGAGGAAAGGAGTTGGAAAGGCCCCTCTCCTTCACACTGTGGCTCCTTGCCTGGCGGTGCTTTAGGTAGGACACAAGACTGGAAGGGAAAAACAGTGGATGTTAGCCTAATGTTATGTCTCAACAGGATAAGGTGAAATAAAGTGACTTAAATATATTGATTCAAAAGCAAAATGAGGGAAGTTCAATTTCTGAAAGATCTGAGTTGACTAGATCACTGATACTCAAACTATGGTACACTCATCACTAGTAGTAGACAAGCTCTCTCTAGTGGTAAGCAGAGGAATCTTAGAAAATTATTTTTTTTGTTATAATTCTAATACTCAAAAATGTAAATGAAAATACTTAAAATATGAGCCCATTAAGATTGATTTTTATGGAGTATCTCTCCTTTTTATCAAGGTTTTGTTCAGTTCACCAGTTCAAACACTGACTCCCACAGCTCACAGAAGTATTCAAATACCTTTCAATATGTAATCCGTTAGCAGTGTGGGCACCTTCTCACTGTCCTCCTTCATGGCATACAGAACTGGATGAAAACAAAAAAAGTAGGACATTTTTTTTCCACCAACCAGTAAATATCATTTGCATTTAATATGAATGTTCTGGCCCGGATAGACTACTAGGCCTACTTACTTTTCGTGAGCATCTGCAGGTCGTCAACAGATGGAGGGGTGCTTTTCTTCTCATACGGGATAACTGTGTTCAGATACTGAAAGCAGAGTCAAGATTCAGATGTAATGAAGCCATAGCCAAGAGAATGTTCAATTAATTTAGCTTAGCTTTAAAACTGGAAACAGTGGGCAATCAGCTCGCTTGGCTCTGTCCATCACTGTTTATTTTATGAGCTTCCTGATCCCAAAGAAACCCCACCCCTGCACTGCGTTTATTAGCCATCCTTCACAAGCAGAATGTCAGGCGCAGTCCCTCTATTAGTAATGCAGTCTCTATGCTATGATAAGCTTACCAGCTGCTCAATTGTAGCTTAGTACAGTATTTAGCATATATGTAGCAAATGGTGTAGGCTACAGACATGAGAAGGGTACTAAATCAATCCTCTCAGCTTACTATTGGCAACAAGGCAAATTCGCTCATTTTTAACAATTCCTTCAAGAGTTAATGAACTTCCACCACAGGCCATTAAACACTGACTGAGAGTGTAAAGGAGCAATCAAAGATGTCAATGTAAATGCTAGGGGGAACTACAAAACCAACATCAACACACTGTATTGAAGTTATCTAGGCATATGTTTTGCCTACATAGACTAAAACAGACCTATATCTTTAACTAATCAGCTGCTTTCTTCGCATTGTTCCTTCTAGCCTGCCATATACTATCAGAGTAGATCACATGACATACAGTGGGCTGACCATCCCTCTTTATGACCTCAACTATGCATTAGAATCAGGCAGTGGTTGTACTGTATATATTTTCAGTGCCCTTAGTTGACCTGCACCAGGTCTGATAGGGCCCGTGGTCTTAAAGGGCCCGTGCACACCAAGGACCAACACAGCACAGTTGGCACAGGCACATTCCAACTGTATACACTGTAAGTTATTATTTATTGTTCAAAACACCATGAATGTCACCTCATAATGTCACCTATAATCAACTGTGCTAACAAAGTAATTTATATACCTTATATAACTCATGTCTGTCATAGTACAAGTCCGGACAAAGCAGGAACAACGTTTTATGCTGTCCACATGACACAGGTTTATGCAGTTAAGCTATATATTATGAACACATGAAAAGGGGGTGTTATTCAATTACATGATTTGTGGACATTGTTTATGTTTAACTTTAGCATATGTCTGTAATTACCTGACCAGCGAACTGAACTTCCATCGAAATGCAGCTGTGTCACACTTTGCAAAACATGTGACGTTTGACCTCACCTGTTTATCATTGCCTGTGCTTCCAAATGTCTGTCTGATGCCGGTCTGCAGGATGTTGGACAGCCCCTCCATGCTGAAACGCTGCAGGGCACAACACAGAACACAGAACATTAAAGGAGCAGTCAGTGATTCTTGAGACTAGTTGACAAATTGTGTCAAAATAAGTGAATATCTACCACGTGTGTGCTGAAAAAAAATGTGTTAATATACAGCCTAGGTTCTGTAAACTGGCATGTCGCTACCTACGGTGGACCCCCTTTTGTTTACATACCCTCTGTTTATATATCAGTTTACAGAGCCTAGACTGTGTATTAACACCAGATTATTTGTCAGTGCACACACAATACCGAAAGGTATGCCTTGGAGATATACACTGATTTTGAAAACAAGCATTCTCCAGATTGGCTGACTCCACCTTTAATGTAATTCAAGCCACTAATCATCAGCTCCTTGATCAAAATGAAGGACTGTCTGAAATTCTAAAATAGTCCTTTGTTTGGTCGCACACAAACAGCATGGCATCATGGTGAGATACCATTAGCTGTAGTGTTTGTGTTGCGTCTGCATCATTAAGCCAGGTTTTTCAGTAAATCAGGGCTGTTTCAAGGCCTGGAGTGAAAAGACATTAGGCTGTTTTTCTGCTAGCGCTCATGAGTGGACTGCTGTATGTAGACAATAGGTCACTTCCTCTCTAGCATCTCTTTCCTGGAACATGCTTTAGAGGCTAATGGACCTGAGATCCATTATGCTAACAGTCAGAGGGAGAGCTGTCAGGCACTATGGTTTCACCTTTCTCTCATTTACATGGGGAGGAATGAATGTCAAGGCTCTACTGTTATAGGAAAAGCAGAGGTTGGAGATAGACATTAAGGGACAGATGTACTCAGGTTTGTGCATCTGTGCATTTTCTGCTGCAGACACACGCATGCTGTATTTATAGTCTGAAATACTCAGGGACGGATTTTCAAAAGCCGCAAGGAAGATTCCAGTGGGCTAAGAAATGTGTGATTGACATAGACTTGTTTAAAGCTATATTGTGCTAACTTCTGTCGCCCCCGTGAGGAGTTCTGAGTAATTACAACAACACTTTCTGCACATCCACATGAGGTAAGCCCTCGGTGCACATGGATTGTATTCCTTCCAATGTACGTCAAGTTTTTTTTTTTTGGCAGTACAATCAACAACTGAAACATTTCTTGGGCGCTTCTTGGGATTTTTCTGATCTCCTGCGCCAGTGACGTGGGGCAACAACAGTTTGTAAATGCTGCCATACTTATAAGGGCTACATACAGTACTTCCATCCGTAACACAACCAGCGCTACCCTCTCCTTAATTTGACTTTCTTTCAAATAACCACTAACTTGCTTATCATTTATTGTTGCACACTTTCCTCTGATAGTAGTAGCAGAAGCACCTGTTTATAAAAACTCTTTTGTGTACGGCACACACAATATCAATAAAGTTGGATAAAGCCTTCAAGTCGACCCCCCCTTCCCTGCCTCTCACCTTGACGGGCATGCTCCCTGTCTTCTCTGTCTGTCCCGTGGGGCTTGTGGCGTGGACAGTGGGCGTGCCAGCTGTCCCTGTGCCCTGCAGGCTCAGGGCCTTGTCGCGGCGCCGGCGCTTGCTGCCGTCCCTCTGCTCCCTCTGTCTGTTCTGTACCTCCATGAGGCCCGTGATGAAGGTGTTCTTCACCTCCTTCTCAAAGTCCAGCTCCTCGCGCCGCGCCAGCTGGCCCACCAGCTCCTCACTGAACTCCAAGATGGCCGCCTCCACGCGCTGCAGCAGCTCCTCCAGGGCCGAGCTGGACATCAAGCTCAGGCCTAGAGAGAGAGAGAGAGAGAGAGAGAGAGAGAGAGAGAGAGAGAGAGAGAGAGCGAGAGAGAGAGAGAGAGACACAGACACACATGTTGTCAAAAAGTGGTTTTGCCAAGAAGCCTTCTCCAGAATTGCTGACTGCACCTTTAATTGAACAAAGATGGAGTATTTCCAGTACTTTTTACCTTCATAGGAGCAGTTGTTGTTGGAGGCCTCTGACAGCTGCCTGATCTCCTCCAGCAGAGAAGGGTTGGTCCCCATGGAGCAGCTCTCCTCCTCATCCTCCTCTTCCTCTGTCTCGCCAGGGTCTGGAGAGTTCTCCATCATCTCCACTATCTCCTCAATCACCTGAGAGAGAGAGAGAGAGAGAGAGAGAGAGAGAGAGAGAGAGAGAGAGTGAGATGGATGGAGAGATATATTATATGGAGACCAGTGAATAGACAGGGAAGATATTAGGAGACAGAGGTACGTAGGCTACACACACACATCCATAGCTGCCCATTTATCAGTAGAGTGTGGTTGCTGATATGCCAAACGCCTCCTTTATAAGTGTACATATCATACTTAAATCTGTTACGGATGTATATACAGGCTCCAGCAGTGCACGGGATGGGGAGGGTTTAAACAGGTGTTTAAAGGTAGTCTAAACTTAGTATCTTGTACCAGCATGATATAAGATCAGTCCACACACATACATACACACACACACACACACACACACACACACACACACACACACACACACCTGATCAGCTGTGATGAGAGGCTCTTCTTTCAGGCAGTTAGCGTTGTCGTTCTTCTCATTCATCTCCTCCTCCTCTTTTTCGTGGATCTGCAGAATGTGAGAGGAAGAATCAGAACTAAACAAACAGATGGCTGCTACACCATGAAGTACCTTTATAAGAAAGAAGTAAACTACATTTCATTTCATGTTTGCAAAGAAACTCAATCAGTGTCTGGGAAGCAGAGATCAGTCTGGGATTGCTCTCATTTGAAAGTATCATGCTTAAATATTTGAGAGTTTTTACATTATTTAGTTTCACTATTTTAAAAACAAGTTACTATTCCATTTGAAAAAGCGTTTCAATAGTTAATTCCTTATGTTTTTATTTATTTTCAGTATTTGACTATATAGTTTTCATGGCTCAAACATGGTTCTGTGTGAAATGGCTTAACAGATATGAGATGTATTGACATCAAATGTGTTTCAGGAATGCATAGTCCTGTGATCACAATGGTGATCCCCTAACATTTCATCTAGAAGATCCCATCTTTAACTGTTGCAATTATGGTCTATAAGCAAAACACTTCCAAACGACTGACATTACCATCAACTTCAGCTCCACTTGCAAAAACTAATACAAATATCATCATCCCAACATATAAAACAAGATGGCTAATGGAAAACGTTAAACCTGCTCAACCTTTGCATGTTGTTGGCACTTAGCTCGAAGCCCTGTTGTACCAAAGTACAGCCTCACAGGTCTTTTTATGTGAACTTCTGCAAGGAGAATGTCAGTGTTGGCCTTGACCAGCCCTACCATGGCCCTGACTGCTAAGTGCCTGCTGTCCGGTTGGATGTGGCAGGCAGCTCATTAAGGGAGAGGAGGAAGAGGGAGTTCTGCTGAATGGCAGACCAGTCAAGGTTGGTCGAGCCCGTCTTCAAGTATCAGCATGAGAGTAAGACTGAGACAGAGGGAGCCAGCTAGATACTCAGTTTGGCAACTCTACAAAATGAAAGTAGTGATTACTTTGTTTTTAGTATTTTCCCTGGGTCAGAGCCTTTAGCGGTTTGATTAAAACCAGGCTTGTTTGAGCAGGCAATGGGTAAATAAACACTGCAGTAGAGCACAGAATAGTTTGTTCTCATTAATAACTCATTATTAATGCTTCTGCTGCATAGCTTCATTTCATCCATACTGTGCAGAATGTTGATTCAAATAGCATTCATATGGTTTGTTTAGTAAGTTCATTTAAAGCAATGCAATATAGTTGTAGTTTCACTTTAAAATTAATGTGATTTTTTTCTGAACTTTTTCTACTATGATTATTTTAGTAAATATGCATAACTCATATTGTTTTAAATGAACTCAACAAATCTTACTTACCCTCACTATTCCAATAAGAAAGTTTTTTTTTAAGGCAATATGAAAGATATTGAATGGTGTACTGTAGGCCTACCTCCTGGTCTGAAAGGTTGCCGTTGAGTCCCTCCGAGTCGTTGCCGTCCCAGGTGGAGATGTAGTTGTCAGTCAGAGCATCCCACACGCTGCAAAACAACACACAGACACATACATGAGGCACACATGTAAGCAAGGGCTACGTTTAAGTACCAGACCCAGGCATCAAACACTATTTTTGGCCTCAGCTCTGGAGGCTGGTCTATTACTTTAAGCCGGTATCCACGCATGGTGTAGTTGCATAACGGCATTAGACTGAGAGTTGGGCGTGTTGTTTTATCTCCTAGGTCTGGCTACCCCTGTCTTCAGCAGCCTGCAACTCAGTCAATATTTCAAGTCAATGACACTGTGCAATACGCATAGCTGGAGGCTGCAAAAGGAACAATGCAGGACAGAGTAAAACACAGCTTACTACTCAGTCAAAGGTGTCATATATATATACAGTATAAAGCATAGATTTAAATAGAGCTTCTCACATCATTGTGCCATGGGTCTCGGTGCGAGCGCCTGTCTGAAGAGGGAATGACATAGAACCGGAGGAGAAGTCTCCTTTTGTGTGTTGTTTCCTCCTCTGTTCAGAGGTTGGCCCGGGCCTGCTGCCCTGCTCCCAGTGGCACAGCCCACCACCCGGACAACACAGTGGACACCATTCAGCTATGAGAGCTTACCTCACCAGCCATGCCTGACTGCAGGGCCAAGGCTGCATGCACCAGCACACAAACAGGGTCTACGTTTCAGTAAACTTAACCCTAAGATGAAAACTAGGCCATTGATTGTTCTAAAATAAAATGTCTAAAGAGTTTCTAGAGTATTACTTTTGTGCTAGGAAAAGTTGCTACCAATGCCATCTTCATTTAGTCTTATTTGAAAACAGCTGGTGGGCTGTATTGCTTGCTATTGTTGAATGTGTTGTATTACTGTGTGAAGCAGTTGTGTGAAATAGAGCAATCAAAATAAACTCAAACTGCTGCACAAGTCAATAAGCTAAAAATAAACCAGCAGCTTTCTTGACCAGCAGCTTTCTTGACAGTGATAGGGACCCCTTTAATTTTATTTTTTTTCTCAGTCGAGCTAAGGGTGTAAGGGCAGGGTGTCATATTGTATCATATTGTATCATATATCATATTGTATGAAATGTAAAGCCCACTGAGACAAATGTATTTGTGATTTCGGGCTATACAAATAAAACTGATTTGATTTGATTTGATTTATGTCATGTCAATATGAAGCCCCAGCCAACAGCCTGTTAACTTAGCTTAGCAGAAAGACTGTAAACGGTAGGAAACAGCTAGCCTGGCCCTGTCCAAAAGTTAAACCATCTGTTTAGCAGGACCTATGAAGCTCACCGGGAGGCTATATGTTGTTTGTTCTTTTGTATTTATACATTTTGATTTTACTTTATTCAGAAACTGCACAAATAAAAAATTGTAATTGTAGAGAGGGTTATGAAAGACTATATCTTCACAGAGAGCAGCGATGGTAAACAGATTTTGTTTAATTTTTGACAGGGCTAGGCTAGCTTTTCCCCCTGTTTCTAGTCTTTATGCTAAGCTAAGCTAACAGGTTGCTGGCTGTAGCTTTGTATACTGTTTAGTAATGACATTGATCTTCTCATCTGACTATGTTTCTCATTTGACTCTCAAACCTTTGCTGTTCCTGAACTGAACTCTTTAAATAACAAAACACGCACCATATTAAAATACTTTTCTATTGTATCTAATGGGTAATAATCACCACAGTTTACACTACAACAACACATGATGACACATCACATAGTGCCTGCATAATGCAGGGACAAGGCTTGGTCATCTGGCCAGCAGGAACTGGACTGACTCCATGTTACATAGCCGTCCTGCTGTGCTTGTTGGCCCGCGGCCACTGAAGAGAAATCACCCTGTTTAATAGTCTACTTGTCCAGCAGCTTGTGCCTCTCACTCAAATATTTTAATCAGGCAATTGCAGCGATGACAGTCTGTTTGAAAACAAGCAGCAGATTTCCATGGTTGGCAATTAGGTTATTTTTCTGTGTATCTGTAAGCCCCTTTAAACCCAAATCCACAAAATCCTTCTATCTGTGTAATTTGTAAGGCTGCATGATAGTAAGCGTCCGAAAAGAGTTAGTCATATTTATCAATACAAATGAAAGATATTGTCATTTGAGTTTGATAAACTTTACAGACATTTGGTTTAGATGAGGCTGTCAATGGCCTGGTTCATATGACACAACATGTATTTTGGACCAATCACGGCAGTTCTCTGCCCGAACGTTCTATAAAAACACTGACTGTTGCCATGATACATACGGCCACATCCACACAGTCAATCTAGACAGAAAAAAGGCTGCTTTATTAACTATATGTTTTATAATATTTATTAACATTTTCAGATATTTGTAAAAAAATAAAAATAAAATAAAAAAATTATATTTTAGTTTCCAGAAGCTTTATGCCATAAAACAACTCACTTGTGTTGTAATCACAGCATGGATTGTAGGTTGTAAAAAACGGTTATGAAGTGAGGAGGAGGAACAACGAGACATTGTTTAATGGGATGAAAGCTCCAGAGGACAGTACGTTGGGAACAGTGTGTACATCTGACCTCACGATATCTCTGCTGGTTTATGAGTCTGTGCCACACGGCAAACCAGTGCACACCATTAGGCTTGTGTCTTGATCATATTGTGCAGATTAGAACTGTAGTACTCACATCCACCCACACCCCTGTGTTCTGTGCACAATAATCACTCAGAGCTATATGCACGAATACAGACAGAACGTTTGATATTATTTGAAGAAGAAAAAAAAAGATCCCCTTTAATAAATCTCAGCTCTCACACACCTACAGCGGGGACTATTTTTAGCCCGATTCATAATATCCATCCAGTGTGAGTATGACGTGTGTGTCTTTACGCCTCAGAGGCTGCTGGCAGAAGGAGGAGGATCTGGCCGTCAGCTGGTGGACAGACCAACAGAGCCAGAACACAGCTGAGGCGTACTGCACATTGAATAATTCAGCGTGCAGGGCCCACTGGGCACTGTGCACGGTGCATGGTGCTGGGGAGGGTGGGGTCATGCTGATGGTGAATGATTGACGGCTTGTTGTGGATGCTGCGGTCTGGCTGTGTGCGCGGTAATGTTTTGGTGTGTTGCGTGACATGCTGGTCAGCTGAGCCTCTGTTTTGGCATTGACAGGGTGTTGTGATTACAGATGTAGATGGCAGCTTTATGAGTAAGCTAGCATGTAAACAACATAAAAGGCTATATGCATACAGTATATATACTGTATATAGTGTATATTTAGTGAAATGAAATGTTTTGATTTATATTTTTTATGTGATTAATGAGTGGTTACAGCTGTAAGAAAGCCCCTGAAACTGTCTTTATTTATGATCATATTATTATTATTACCAGAATAATACTGATTATGATTGCCTATAACTTCAGTATTAAAATAGAAATATATAGTGTCATTTCTAGCATTTGCATCTATTAATGCCGAGATGCCGAAGAAAATTCAGACAAGAAAACGTTGCAGTGGTGTGGGTGCATTATGTTTGTTAAAAATCTAAAATGATCTTAGATCCTCTCTGTAAATTGACATTGTTGTAACATACTATGGGATGCTTCTTGGAATTGGGTCATTTTGTAATCCAAAGAAAATTATTGCAATCACTTTAACGATAACCTACTACATGTGCTATGAAGGCCAGCTTAGGTATATGAACTGCATCAGATCCCTGAAGACCTCAGCTGGGCACATTACAGGCTTGAACATACAAACACAGAAAAATTCCATAGCGTACTGCTATGCAATATGCTATATTTAGTCAAACTGTAATAAACTGATGTGGTGACTCACTCTTCGTCCTGCAGCCTCTCCTCATCCTCCTGGTTGTGTGTCTGGTTGCGTATGGGGGCCAGGACCTCCGTCTTGGTGTTGTAGTTGTGGAAGCAGACGTTGAGCTTCTCGTCAAACTCGTTGACCAGGTCCTCCATGGACTTGAAGCTCATCATCTCAGAGAAGTTCTCCAGCTCGGAGAAGTCCTCGCGTGTGATGGAGGCCAGGGGAACCGTGGTGGTGGTGGTGGTGTTGTTGGAGGTGGTGGTGGAGTAAGAAGAGTGATTGAGTGCCGGGTGGTCAAACTCATCCATGTGGTACGGCCTGAGGTCCTCAAACTCCTCATCCAAACACACTAGAGGGGCTTCCATGGTGTCCCCCTGTCTGGTCAAACTGTGAGCCCTGCACAAACAAGAGTGGTACAATATTTAAAGCTATAGTGCGTAACATTTTCATATAAATGAATGTTGGTTACGTTCAAGCCATTGCCTAAACAGGTTGACATAAAGTTGATGAAGCCGATCAGCTCCACAAAACTCTCTTTCTGTATTTCTCAGAATGGCAGAATTTACAAACCAGTGTCACTCCATAACACTGGCGCAGGAGCCCAGAAGTATCCCAAGAAGGGCCTGAGAAATGTTTCAGTTTTTGATTCTACTGCTAAGGAAACACCTGGAGGTACAGCAGAAGGTATACAATCCATGCACCGTCACCAGAGGCTCACCTCATGTAGATGCGCTGACAGTGTTGTTGTTATTACTCAGAATTACTCACAGGGGAAACAGAAGTTACGCACTGTAGATTTAATGCACTGAGTTTGCTTAATCAGCCTGATGTTTAGGTTTCATCAGCATTCATTTAATTGGGCAAGACCACTGCTGCTGCCAATGTCTTTAAAAGGAAATACCAGATCAGAGAAAGTACAAAAGTCTGTATCTTTCCCCATCTGTTAAATTAACCAATACCCCAGAAGGATTTATCTGGCCTCACCTAAATCACGCCTGCCTCACCTCATGTGGACTGGCACCGTGCTGTCTAGACAAAGAGGATATGGAGGTAAATGTGCCAGAAGGGGACCAGGTCCCAGGGGGAACCCAACCAGTTGGCTTCACTGGTAAACCATGGTTAATGAAGTACCTCTGCTGGGATTTACCTAATGAGCTTTCCAAGATTCTGGGACATGGCATGAAAGGAACATTTGTCAAGTGCACAGTATGGATTTATTTTAAGTGCTTGCCGCGGGTTTTCATATTCAATATAGGGCGAATGATTATAACATTATAGCATTTATAGCTGTTGTAAAGATTTATCAACTTCCAAGGGTGTGTTTTTATAGCACAGTGACACCCCTCAGTGCACATGTGGGCTTCTGGGACAGAAAACCACTACAATGTATTTGGAAAGATAAGGAACCTGAAGATACGTGCAGGAGCATCTGTTGTCCCATGTCAGATTGTATAAAGAGTAAAGAATAAATCAATTCTTGTGGAACTCTTCTTGCATATAGTTAACACTTGGGACAGTTTGGGGCAAGGATACACTATTCAATTATTCATTTAAATGGAGCAGAGTTTGGAAAAGCATACACTTCCAGAAACACCGATCATCAATTGGGCGTACTATATATCCACAGAGCAAATTCTACACCTCAGATTTTAGGTGGTACATTTCAATCAACTACTCTTTATGGAAAGATAAAGTTCTTGGAAGCTCATGGGGGACAAAGGGCCATCAGTAATTTAAAAAAAGGCAATTTTTGGCTTTTAGAAATCAGCAGGAATTCAAGGCTTAATGCTGCTGTCAGTACTCTTGAGAGAAGTCTGGCCTCGGTCAGGTTATCTGACGCAGTATAATTACTGTAGTGAGGCCCACATATTGTCCTTTCTGCTTGGCTGGACCGTGGCCTGGCCGCGTTAAGTGGGTGAGTCCATTTAAAAACAAGCTTGAGCTAGCTTCTTCTTCCTTCTCATCACACCACTCAGCAAAGTGCTGCTCTGTCAACTACCGGATGTTGTTTTCAGGCTAGGTCTCTCTCTCTCTAAAGCTCTGTCCTATTCTGCTGTGTTTTTTGTTTGTTTGTTTGTTTAATTGGGTGTGTTGTGTGTTTGTTTTATTCCTCTTTTTGCAATTGCTTCGTCCTTTGACTTCAGAAAATAACTCAAATAAATGGTTGCTGCAGAGAACTACATCAGCCCCTTTTAGGTGACAGTGACTGACAGCTTGTGTCTGCCAATAGAGCCAATTACGGTCATTGGGGCCTTCTCAAATAAACATGGGAATTAGTAACCTTGCCACAGGGAGTTTTCTTAGGGGGACTGCACTGATGCACTGTTGACTAATCGCACAAATTCAATTGCCTAATAGCACTTTCCAGTAACGCTGTATAGACTTTTTACTGTAAACCCAATCGGACTGGATGTAGAATATTCCGTTGTAGCTAAAGGGAGGCATGAAAGTACAGCATCCACATGCCAGCTGACAGCAGTATAGATGGAGTAGTGTTGTCGAATGACTGCATATTATGTGTGTGTGTGTGTGTGTGTGTGTGTGTGTGTGTGTGTGTGTGTGTGTGTGTGTGTGTGTGTGTGTGTGTGTGTGTGTGTGTGTGTGTGTGTGTGTGTGTGTGTGTGTGACCTTCATACAGAGTGGTGGTGGTGGTCCCAGGTGAGCCCCCTGTGCTTCATAAGCACACAGGTATGGAAAGAGCCAATCACACAAGCCCATTCAGAGGTCATTTAAAGCAATGGAGCGAGCCAAACCACTTCCCCCATTTATTTTACTGAGAAAGGGATGACCACAAACTACACGGCCGAAAGACAAATCGAAAACCGATTCCAATGAATTTCATGTTCTATTTTGAGACACTGAGCAGGAATCTATACTGTAAATATATAAGAATGTATGTGCAATAGCCAATTCGATTGAATATAACAGTACAATTCTCCTGATTTCATCCCACATGGGGCTAAATGTAGCGAACAATTTCACTCACTGATCAATTTTTCAGGCAGTCGTGTGCAGAAATGGAAATCGAGGCAAGTGCATGTCATCAGCTCATCAGAGAGAGAGAGAGGGGGAGAGAGAGAGCGAGAAAGGAGGACTGGGGGAGGGAGAGAAGAGAGGAAGAGAAGGAGAGATGGAGGAAACCATGGTTACGGGGGAAAAAGGATGGAGGGGAAGATGATGCACATGATGCGACGAGGACCGCTGGTGTGAAGAATGAACAGCAGGGGATGGTCTGATAAGGTTTATACAGCAGCCTACTGTGGTAAGACAAATTACCTGCAGTGGATGTTGCCTCTCTTGTTATGGCCTCGCTGTGTGTGTGTGTGTGTGTAGGCAGGATGTTCTCACACCAACAGCATCCGTGCCTCCCTCTGCTACAAAATCAACCGACGATCAGGCGTGCTTACATTCATTCCAGGGAGAAGAGAGAGAAAAAATCCAAAATATCATGGGGTTAAAGATGGCTATAGCGTGGTCCTAGCATCGGGTCTGTATCCCTTTTTCCCTCACCCGTATATAAGCCCACAGCCACCCTTCTTATCTGTCCTCCCCACAAGCCCCGTTGTTTTTTTTCTCTTCCCAATCAATAGGCAGCCAGCACCAGCCTCACACAGAGCCTGCGCACTGCCCGGGCCTATGACGATATCAGCTAAAGACCCCTCCCCTTTCCTTCCCTCAACCATCCTCTCTTTCTCCCTTTGTCCCTGCCTATTCCCTCTATCCCTCCCTCCCTCCCTCCTTCAAGCCCATTCAATACACATGCATTAGTTACCCAATATTCATGAGGAGGGGAGGGAGGAGGAGCAGAAGGTGTGGGGGAAGGAGCTATTTCTGTAGCAAGGTAGCACACTGTTTACCTTCAAGGGCCGATTTTGTCCTTTCAGGGGGCCCGAGGCAAAATACAGACATGGGGGCCCTCCACACATCTCTTGTTCTCTCCCCCCCCTTTCAATCCTTATTTATCTGTGTAATGTATTTTCTATTTTCTTCAAATTTAATTTATAAAAAACAATGTTACCAAAGCATCTATATAATTTGACCAAGGGACAGTACACAATAATGCCAACACATTGACTGACTTTCACATTCAATTGTCTTTTATTTTTGTGCTCCTCTTAAACCTTGGACCTCATAAAGATGGAGTCAGTGATTTTTAGACAACGCTTTTGTCAAAATAATTGCATATCTCATCAAGATCCGCTGGGAAAAATGAAAACAATATCCTGGTTTTACTGTGGTATTTGTTTTCATACATTCAAATGTTGAATTATGTTCAAATCAATTTAGATTCTGCATAATCCCTGCTTTCAATCTGTGATTGGGGTTAAGTCCTCCTGTCTAGGAGTCTGGGCTGGACTCACACACACACACACACACACACACACACACACACACACACACACACACACACACACACACACGCACACACACACACACGCATACACACACACACACACACACACACACACACACACACGTTACAGTTCACATGTTATTATCACACCCAGAGTGCACTCAGACTGGGAAATATTATAATATGACTATGTTTGCCGTCTGGAACATCCAGTTATCAGATATGAGCAGATTTGACAGATTAAGTTTTGCACAGCACGATGGGATAGAGATAATTCAGAAAATAAGCATTTAGACTGTGTGTGTGTGTGCACATTACCTTGTACAATGGGGTATGATGCAGTATTTTGAACTTTTTCCTTCATCCCAACAACTGTGTATCGTGATGAAAAGTGTGTGTAGGCCTAGACTCAAAAACAGACCAAACAGACAACATTGTCGGTGAAAAAACGGTGCTTGTGTTGTTCCAAAATAGATTTTAGAAATTGGCAAGCAGACACAACAGACAGAGACAAAGAGGGAAGATGCAGACTGATTCACTGAACACATGACGTCAGTACACAGGAGATGCTGAGGCCTACCTGCCCAGTTTAAGATTGCTGTACCCGTATGATAAATACAAATCTCACATCACAGACACAGACAAAAAATATGTGAGCATGATTAAGCACACAATTTGATCATTATTACCATCATCAGTGTGAAATAAAAAATTAGAGAAATACAGTTTTGGAGACATTCCGACCGACCAGCCAACAAACACCAACTTCATTGGTCTCTCTTAGCAGCTGCTTCTTCCCCACGCAAACAAGAAAACTGGAGAAAAGAAAGAAAGAAAGAAAGAAGGAAAGGGGATCCTGGTCTGTCAGAGGCCCCCCATCACTACAGCAACATAGCGAACACACAGCATGGCATTGCACAGACGCTGGTTGCCATGGTTATAATTGTGTGGGCAAAGGAATTACTCCACAAGCAAGAAGAGGGGAATAAGAAAGGCATGAACTTGTTGGCACTGGCTTTCTTTCAAAACATAGCACAGTAAATGACCTATAATGTTGAAGATTTTAGCTTAACAAGAGCAAATTATACATAAGTAGTGTAAATATATAGACAATTGCATGTGTGTGCTTTGTACCAGCAATTAAGGTAAACCTTAGCGTTTCAATGTTTCGATTGGCTGTGTGAAACCCATGGGTACAACAAATCACGTAGTAATTAGACAATCACAGCTGTTAAGTTATAATTGGATGGAAATAGATTGAGTGTGTGTTCAGGTGTCATTCCACTCAAAGCATGTATTAGCTGAGTTGACTGATTAGCACACCTTCAACCAGCTAATTAGCAACGCTGCCTAAACAATGGATCTGTAGTTGAAGTGTGGTGTGATGGAAATTTCCAGCACAGTGGAGTCAGCGATTTTGGAGAATGCTTGTTGTCAAAATCAGTTTTTGTCAAATTCACTGAAAAAGGAATCCAGTGTTAATACACAGCCTAGGCTCTGTAAACAGGCATATTGATCGCTATTGTGTGCCCCTTTGTTTTCATACCATTCTGCATTAGCCAGGTCCTACCAGACCATCATACTTCATTTCATTTGTACAGAGGGTCTGGAATTGCTAAATTGACAAGCGTTAACTCACTTGAAGGCGGGTGTCTGTTGAAGTGTAGGCCTATATACCAAAATACCAAACTTTTTTTGCGACTAGAATACGAAATCACCAACTACGGCTTTACCAAACAGTATAGGCCAAAGAACTGCACTGGAATGACAGTGGCATTGGTCTGTGAGTGTTTAACTTTGTGTCATAACGTGAAACTCAATCTATACAGATGAAATAACGCACCCTTATAGAGGCCTACTGCAGCATCCTTAGATCACCAGGGACTACAGTGTATTCATTGCACTGTTTCTTTAATTGGGTGTCCCATACTGAACATACCCACATATACTTAACACCATAAAAAGGCCTATATATTGCTTTTCTTAATTTTTTAGATGAGTATATAAAAGTAAAAAAGTACACCATGAGATGTATGTGTTTTTGTTTTGTTTAGTCAGTGTGTATTTTGCTGACATCTAGTGGTGATTACAGGGACTCAGCAGACAAAGAGGGTTCATTCATCACATAATTATTTATTTGTGTACTTGATAGGGACAGAGCACTGTAATTAACAACCGTATCAAAAGTACAAGATGTAAACATGCCGTGGTTAGCAAAAAGGTTCATTTACATCTCACCTGATATGGATGCTTTCATGGTCTCTCTTACTGCAGGATTGTGACAGATAAACAGTTTGCTCTTTTTAAAAACAATTAGGATTATTTCCTTATAGATCATAGATACTGGTCCCATAATCTTATCTAGATATCTAAAATGAATTAGGAAAATGATTTATTAAATCCCTTCAGTAAATATTCTGCAATCAAAGGTTTCCCAACAGTCGTTATTTTAGGAATTCCAAATAAATATCAAGCTATGCACTCCGTATTAAAAAATAAATAAATGCAATGTGTTCACAGAGCATCTTTCTGAATATTATCCTCCTATTGTGCTCAGGAAATACATTTTTGAACATAACACACAACTAAGAACACCCACATGGCAGGACCAGACAGTGATGTGACCATCTGGTCCTTCCTTCATAGTACATGATACAACAGATCAAAAGCTATCAGAACCAATAGAGGATCTGCAGAAATAAACCCTTTCTTTACTCTTTCCTCACACTTGTTCGCACACAGACTCACAGTAGTCAGCCGAGTCAGTAAACTGGGCACAAATGTATTGGGGGTCATTTATGGATCTGGATTTATTTTTGCAGAAAAAGCAACAGTTGAGTGCTTATTGATTTTTTGTATCACTATAATATGTATTTAGGCATGATTCAACGATTAGTTGACTGTAGGTCAGATTCAACCAATCAGATTGGACTATGTACATTGTTAGTCGGGGACACCCCTATCATACATGATTTAATGATGGGAGGGATCTGGGTCATGCCTCTGAAGGCCCATATTAAATGAGCAGCAATTCTTCTATGGTTCAATAAATGATCATTACCATAGATCATCATATGGATTCATCAATATAACACATCTACATCACTACAAGTTTTTTTCCCCAGAGAGGTCATGATGGCTTAATGGGGCTTTGAAAACCTTTGACTTGGTAATAGATACTTTTTTCAATTCAAAAGGAGAAAATGTCAGCTGAATTAGAAGATATTCCCTTGGTAACGGCAATTATCTTCTCACGGGGTTTTCGACCCTGAAGCCTCCTCCGGTGAAGTGGGGCTTGCTGCTCAGCTGAGGCAGAATGTCCAGCTGCTCTGCCGTGGTGCTCTTAATCCTCTGCTCACTGAAGAGACACACAGAGCTCCAGTACATCAGACAGTGAACCAAACTGATACCACAGTATACGTCATGTTACCTGCATTTAATGAACCGTGCATTGTGTACGCATCAACAAATGCTGTGTTAAAGCTATAGTGTGTAGCTTTTAATAGTTACTGTAAATTCAAGCCATCGCCAAACGAGTTGAGTCAAATTTGATTAAGCCTACTAGTGCATTGCCCGTAGGAAGCAGGTATTAGCTTATGCATGCTTAAATGTAACCTGTCTATGAAAGTGGGACACAGAAACAGATGTAGCCTACACATTTAGCTTCTTTTTTTTTAACGGATATAAAACATTTTGTGGAAGCGATCGTGTTTACCTTCACCTGTAGCAGACCTATCCGAGACCGTGCTAATTTAAATGGGAAACGCCATTGACACGCGTTAACTGAATTAGCATCACTGTCGAGGCCACATCGGGAAGCTCAGGCTGATCTGACTAACTGTCAGAGAGATATGCGAGCCACAGACAGACAGGCACACAGACAGACAGACGTTTCTTGCTTTATAGATAGATATCAGCTCCACAAAACTCTCGTGTATTTCTCAGTATGGCAGTGTTTACAAACTGGTGTAACCCCCCTGACACTATCATTGGAGCTCAAAGAAGAGCCCAAGAAATGTTTCAGTTGTTGATCCTACTGCTAAGAAAAAACCTGATATACAGCAGATGGTATAGAATCCCTGCAGGATCACCGAAGGCTTACCTCATGTAGATGGCCAACATTGTTGTTGTAATTACTCAGAATTACTTAAATTAGATTTAAAACAAAGGTCAAGCTCACCTGTGAAGCTTTTTCTGACTGAGGTACTTCTTCTTGATGTTCGCCAGCTCATTGGCCAAACTTTGATTCTCACTTTTGTACTCGTTCATCTTGGAATCGAGCATTCTCAGCTCTGCTATCAAGGCCTGCAGAATAAAATAAAAATATATGTACATATGAATGCAGAGAAGCAAACAGCTTGTATGTTGTATCTGTTCTGGGTGTTATTATGAATAACAGTTTTTAGATACATATGGATACTTAAAATATTGGGTTGTTTTAGTGGACAAAAAAAACGGACTGAATGAACTGTCAATGTAAACAATAGCCTCTAAAAAGTCATTATATCGAAGTGATTGTGACAACAAATGGACACAGATCTGAAGTTGCTGAAGACATTGATTGCAATATACTGTAAATAAGCAACTTATTTAACAATACTGAAATAATTCCACTGACATTTAATCAAATATCTTAATCGGATCAGAAATATAATTTGTCTTAAGAAGTGAATTTGGTTAAACGAGAAAATACTTTACAATTACACAACGAGTAAGAATTTGACAGGAGTGGAATTTAGCAAGAAAGACAATGGTGAAACAGGGTAAAAAAAGATATGCTCTGACTGGCAATAAAAGGCTTTGAGGAATGACCTTGAGTGTTTTGGTTCTCTCTCTGAGGGTCCATTGGCACTGCTGGAGCTGCTCAGCGGCCTCTGGACCAGGCTGACGGGCCAGAATGTGCTTCAGCTCCACATACAGCTTCTCCTTTTCCTTGGTGGGGAGGAAATAGACGCAAATAAAAATTCAACTTATGAGAGAGAGAGAGGTAGCACTCAAAACAGCTGGTTCAGTTTATTACATGTAGGAAGGAAAAGGCACCAAAGCACTACACATGTTCCAGAGGAAAACTTGCAACCTCTACTGTATCTAGATCTATGAGTACCCATTCATTGACAGTGTCCCTGCTTTCTTATAACTGCTGCCCCAACTACTCACCAAAGCACCAAATGTGGATTTAATCCACTGAAAATAGTCCTGTTTGAGTAACATAACATAACATATTTCCACAGGATTTGTTGTTGACCGTTACAAACTGTTAGAACAAAAAGTAAAACCATCACAAACCTTGTCACAAATGGGATGATTTGTGGAAGTAATGAGACTATGAGAAACAACTGTTTTATATGACGAATAATAGCTTTGGTTAACTTTACAATGATGACCATGTTGAAAAAACACCATTGGACTGATACAATAGCTATCAGAGGAATCTAATTATTTCAGCTAAACACTAACATTTTCTGAAGTGTTTTTTCTTTGCTGTGGAAGAATTCAAAATAAATTGTCATGATAACCTCTCATGATGATTCGTCTTCTGTTGTTTTACTAGACTTCCCCGCTTGAATACAGTTACAATGACCAGGAGCAGAGGTAATAATCAGTAACATACCATCACATTGCTGTGTGCTTGTGTGTGTACACATTGAGGAGAGCGTCTCTACCTGTAATAGGAGTTCACGTTCCTCAAGCTCTTGTGTTTTGGCGATCAGTCGTTTTTGTAAGTTCTGGATCTTCTGGATGAGTTCATATTTGCCGGGGTCGTTGCCCTGTGGGGTGGAGAGCCGTTTAAAGAATGTTACTGGCCTGACCTTTGGATAACGACGTATACTTAATAATAAATTAATACTAGAAATTAAGATGTCTTTGACACAGTGTTGAAACAATATGAAAACAGTAATTGTTGATGACAAAGCTGTCATGTAAACAATAAGGCCTCATGCCGACGGATGCTGTTTAAACCAGTGGCCTGACCTCCAGTCGTCTCCAGCGGTGGATGTTGATGGGCTTGAGCTGGTCCTCCAGGACACTGTTCCTCGTTCTCTCTCTGAGCAGCTCCCTCTGCAGGTGGAACAGCTCTCGTCTGCAGCAACACAATTAAAATACTATAGTCGTCCCATGATTAAGTTGAAGACTATTTAAATCAACTGTAAGGAAAACAAAGGAAGGTAATGGCAAAAAATAATAAGCTACTCATCCTTCATGGTGAGGTAACAAGCTTTTTTTGAATATTTAAATGAAGGTAATGAAGTGACGAAAAGTTGATTGAAGTCTTAATGTAATGCGGAAAGCTTAACGATATACATGCTGGTTTAAATAGAATACAGTTGACTATGTTCTGAAAGCTACGTGTTGAAATGAGGCCATCCTCACCTCTGACTCTGGCTCTGTCTCCACTGTGCTCCATCCCTCTCTCTCTGTATCCTACTCTTCTGCTCTAGATAGTGCACTTTGTAGGTCACCTCATTCTCTCTCCCATGCTGGCCTGCTTCTCTCTACTCTCCTCTCCTCTCAGAGCAATTCAATGCAACGCTGACTGTCTGGTTGCACTCATTTCCTCTGCTGTCTTTTACCTCAGGTCCTCTGTGTTGGGTACGTTCTTGTCCAGGATGCTCTTCTTGCGCCTCAGCCTCTTGATCTCCAGCTTTAGCAGACGGACGTCCTCCATCCGCTGGCTGTAGTGGAAGTCTCCCTTGCTGAGGATGGACAGCTGGATCCTGATCTTCTCAAACAGCAGCGTGCGCTCATCGTTGCGCCGTAGCAGCTGTTTGCCCAGGTTGTCCCGCTCTCTCATCACCTGGAGAGTGAACGTGTTGCCCGACAAATAATAATAATAATAATAATAATAATAATAATAATAATAATAATAATAATAATAATAATAATAATAATAATAATAATAATAATAATAATAATAATAATAATAATAATAAGGTTTCTGAGGCCATGTCAACACATACACAAATATATATATTTTTTTAATTAATTAGTAAAAATTTGTTTGCAAAAAAAAATCCTATCTCTCCATACACACGATATTGCAAAAGAAGCATTGAAAAAAACTGATCTAATCATGTCAGGCCGGTATGTAGCGGTATGTGTCACGTCAAACACCATAGAAGAACATTGTGAGCATGCGCATCGAGCATCTTCTTGATCGAGGTTGTTGCATGCTCAGTAGATGTAAACATTTAACACTAGTCCCCACAAATACAGAATTACTGAGTATTCCTAAATCTCCACTTTGGCAGGAGTTTGCAAAACCCCCTGGTTATAATGTCTGGTTGTGCCGTTTGCTTATGGACAAAAGGCCAAACCGCACAGAAAAAGATACGGTTAGGAAATAGTAAATACCCATGTAAGTGTGGACATGGCCTCAGTCTCATTCATATTGTCTACCTCCTTCTCTCACTTTACCTGTTCCAGTTGTTTCTTCTGTTGGATCTGCTCAGCTTCAGCGTCGGCTATAATCCTCTGTAGTTTCTGCTGCTCTGCTTTCTGAATGTCAACACGCTGCTTTGACTCTTCTAGCTGGAGCTTCATGGACTGCACCTCCCCCTGTAGCAGGACACACAGCATATGATTAGAGCACAAGATCTGGGAGTGACCTTAGACAGCTACTTCAGGTTTGATAAACAAATTAGCAATGTTGTTCGAACCAGCTTTTTCCAGCTACGTCTTCTGGCCAAAGTTAAAATGTTTTTAAGGCGTTGTGACCTCGAGAGAGCCATCCACGCTCTTATAAGTTCAAGGCTAGACTACTGCAATGCGCTTTATGTTGGCGTCTCCAAGAAGTCGCCTGCAACTCGTGCAAAATGCTGCTGCCCGTCTTTTAACCAACACCAACAGACGGCAGCACATCACACCAGTTCTTAACTCCCTTCATTGGCTTCCTGTCCTTTTTAGAATTGATTTTAAACTTAACGTAACGGGCTCGCCCCACCATATTTATTTGAGCTTTTAACCATCCAAAATCCTGGTCGAGTCCTGAGGTCCACCGATCAACTGTTGCTGGAAGTGCCCAGGTCAAGATACAAGCACTGGGGTGACCGAGCCTTTTCTGTTGCTGCCCCCAGGCTCTGGAATAAGCTCCCCACTGACATGCGTCTCATTTCTGACCTGGGCCTCTTTAAATCCAGGCTAAAAACCTATTTATTCAGGATGGCTTTTAATACACAGTAGCGTGATGACACTTTGATCTTGATCTTATCTTGTTTTGATCTTGTTTGATTTTGTCTTGTTTGATTTTGTCTTGTTTGATTTTATCTTATCGTGTTTTATCTTGCTCAATCCTGTAAAGCACTTTGGTACACCGAAAGGACTGTTGTAAAGGGCTGTATAAATAAAGTACATTTACATTTACACAAAAGGTCCTGGCAAAGTAAAGGTATCTTTAAAAGAGTGGACAACCACTCTGAATGGTTCTCTTCAGGTTAGACTTGGCACAATGGTTCCCAGTGCTACTCAACAAGGACAACACACAACAAATGATAACAAATTATCTCATACAAGACTCTCCAGCAATCCCCTGTTGTAGAGTGTTTGCCTGTGACAGTAGTATACCTATGTTTCCTACCTTCTTGCGACTTTTCTTGTTATCCACATATAAGAACATATGGAAACCTGTGAGTTGTATGCTGCATTTGGGTCCTAGCTACACACCTGACCCGGGCTACAGACAGTACCTTGAGGGCCTCGTTGTCTTTCTCTAAGCGCTTGTGTTCCTGCTGATCCCGGGCCAGCGACAGCTCCTTCCCCGTTATCTCATCTCTCAGTCGGGTCACCTGGTTGTTCATGGTCTTCATCTTCCTCTTTATCTCTGCTATCTCTTCCTGAGAGACAGGCGGGGAAAGGAAGGAGAGGAAAGAGAGAAAGAAAGAAAGTGAAAGAGAATCAGCATTAAACTTATATAAACTATATATTATATATATATACTGTATAATTACATAGACATTAAACAGCTGTAACCAGAGGTCAGAAAGTTAATATGAGAAAGTCAGCCAAGGACAAAGTGTGGGCAGATGTAGCACTAGTCATCTTTCAGATATAATTACAGATTACAAACACAAGGATCTAAACTTTAAAGGAATGAATGAAAAACAATGCATTCCTTAGTGAAACATGCTATTTTAAAACATACCATTTCCTGTTAGCTATTGGTGTGATGCAGTCTGGAAGTGTACAGCTGTCATGATTGGTACCTGAGCTTCTACGAGGTTCTTGCTGTAGAGGTTCCTCTCAGACACCACACACTCCAGCTGGTTCTCCTGCTGTTTGATCTTGCACTCTGCCTCCGTGACCTTCTTCCTCCAATCAAATATCTCCATCTCTCTCACTTCAACATCACCCACTTTTTGTTGCACCTGTGGAAAGATGGAAAATTCCCCTGAGACATAAGAAACTAAAAAAGTCATATTGTAGTATAAAATGGATCCAAATACTGCATAGCCTGCCTTCTGCATGAGGTTGCTGGTCTCGTTGATGTAGCGGTCTCGCTCCTTCTCTAGCTGTTGGATGATTCTGCGTTGCTTGTGGGCCTCCTGGCGGTAGCCGCTGATCTCATGTTCCAGCGTGCTCTTGTCCTGCTCCAGCAGCTTCACAATACTCTGCTGCTTCTCAGTCGACTGCGTGGCTTTGATCATGTTCTATTGTGAGTGGAGGTATTGTAGTTCACAATACAGACATTTTGTATTGGTATGGTGTGAGCACCAAAAGAGAGTCCACAATGAAAATAGTTATTGTAATGTCAGCCCCACACCTAATGAACACTACAATGCATACCTTATTTAAGATGTCTCTCTCCCGGACCAGCTCTTCCATGGCTTTCCTGTCAGTTTCTACTTGCTTTCGGGAAGACTCAAGATCTGCAGAGGGCGGAATAGGTCAGTTTATATTGATGGTCTATAAAGCTCAATAGTGTGGTTCCGGAAACAAAATTCCCATTCATTTTCTCAATGGCCGATAATGAACTGTAATGAATACAAATGTCCAAGGAAAAATGACCAAAAGCTAACGTGTATATACTGGTGTATTCTCCTGTAGATGACACAAGTTGGTATGATATCAACCTTTGTTTCAAGAGAAATTGTTTATTCTGGATATCAGGAACTACACAACCCACAATCCTAGTGTATAGGAACGAGTTAACCTTTAAAACCTAACCCTTTTCCATGAGGGTGCCAATATTACATATTAATTAACTGAGCAGGTCTTAAGTGAAGTCTGAATAAATAAATTCCAGAGATTCGAACGAGAGTGAGAGGCACTATCAATGCAAGGAAAAGTTAAATTGGTAGAAGACAGCATGCATAGTTTAGTTCTATCTATTTTACATTGTGTTTG
Organism: Ammodytes marinus; assembly: GCF_949987685.1. NCBI lineage: Eukaryota > Metazoa > Chordata > Actinopteri > Uranoscopiformes > Ammodytidae > Ammodytes > Ammodytes marinus. The sequence goes on along the minus strand of NC_137218.1, from coordinate 22,968,110 downwards.
TGTGTGGACCAAGCTTGTACTCTTATTACTGTGCAACATACAGAAGTGTGTGTGTCTATGATAGAACATGGCATTCTCCCACACCTTTCTCCAGCCCAGCGATCTGAGCTTTCAGTGTCTCCCTCTGCACGTCCACGTCTGCCTTCTGGTCCTCCACCTGGTGGAACTTCTTCTGAATGGCTTCTCTCATCTTGGTTTGTTTGGAGATCTCCTGACGCATCTGACTCACCTCCTCTTCTCTTGTCTGACAGGCAGAACCAATTAAGCTTTACAAAGAAGTAGTGAGGAAGGGAAGGGGTTTTTGAATGGATGAGTGGATGAGTAACCCCGGAATTCCACTGGCTGCGCGTGCGGTGTCCAACGGTTTTGCTCCGTGCGCCCACGTCCGTCAATACCCACCGGCTCCGTTTTCAAAGCAGGCACGGCCAGCTCCGCTGAACAGCTGGAGTCGCGAGAACGATGAGTTCCCGCGGTAATAAAAGTGACGGGCGATCGCTCTTGATAATATGATTCTCCTATATGGTATTTACACAACAACGAACACACGGAAGGTTATTATTTCCATCCGAACGAGTAAAAGAACAGTGGACATGCTTGTATGTGTCTCTGTTTTGAGAATGTTACCTGCAGTGAACACCGAGTGTCTTATTTTGAAAATTAACCGGAGGTTTTATTGTTTTGTCGGCGCTTGTGTTCCTGTCTATCTCGATGTGTTCTGTGCTAAATTGATGCGGTGAGCTCAGGCATCCGGCAGAAATAGAAGCACTGCGTATTTCACCGGAGAGCTGGAGCAGCAGCAGAGCAGAGAGACGGTGCAGCGGACGTGGTGGAAACTCACCCACTGACTGCTCTTAATTGTATTACTGTTTCTGCCGTGCTGGAGCGGAGAAGGACCGGAGATGCAGCCGGTGGAATTCGGCCTTAAATGTTGCTGTGCGTGCGCTTATGTCTATGACTCAAATGTGTTCTCTGACTAAATCCCTCAAACAATTTATTTAAAAAGGTGCTACAAGTAACTTTCAATTAATGTTAATTATTATTATTGCACCCCCTTTGTACAAAAACTGTAGTGTTTAACTGGGTGAGTTCTAGTTCCTGGGTGAGGGACCCATGACAAAGAAATTAAGAAAAACTGTATAGAAATAGCATTCTTTGCACTGATGGTCTCGTTTGCTGTTACATGTAATTCGTGATCATCAGAGGAAAAATTAGACTGTTTCAGAAATATTAAAAAAGTCCCTCAAAGCACCTTTAAGAAATGAAGGAAAAAGTTATAATCTTCTTTTCTTTTTTTTCTGGGAGTGGGATAAAGTACAGAACACATTATGAGCTTTTTCTGAGAGAGCAGTGCCCCCTTGTGGTTCAATGAGACAGAATCATATCATCCATGAACAGGTATTCTGGATTTGAGACACATTCTTGTGCCATGAGTTAGCAGGCAAACTGTACATAACTTTTCTTTCCACTGGACCCCTTCAGAATGCTGATGAAAGTTTTTTTAAGTGATTTGATGAGGAGATTTCCAAAAGAATGGTATTGTTAGGAAAAATGTCAAATAGAATTCCCTTATGTCTCAAAAAAAAATATTACTGTGGCCTTCTTTCTAAATAAGGCACTCGCCATTGAAAACCGCCCACCTACCTGAGTATGAGTGGAAAAGCGGTTCCGAAAAACATGCCTACACTTTTCATAACTCCATATGTGGCCCGAGGCATACCTTGAGCTCATTTGCGCTCTGCTGGTTTTCCAAAGAGAGATGTTCTTTGACGGATGAGAGCTGCTCACACTCCTGCTGCAGCTTGCTGTTCTTCACCTGCACCTGCTCCAACTCCTTGGTGGATCGCTCATACAAGACCTGTAACAGCCAGGGAAGAAGGGAAAACGTATGATTATTACATTAGTGCAATACAGTTACGGTATGATATAAACCATAATATTAAATATACATCGGTCTTAAAAGGTTGTGGTCAACCTAACTAGACGATAAAAGATTCACTGACAATAATATCCCCCGGGGAATATTTCTTTATTCAAGTGCACAGGTTAAAATAACATTTGTTTTGCTTTGTGGTGGCCCAACACCTTACTATGATCTAAATGTAAGCTGGTTTTGAGTTTCCTGTACTGTACTTTGTTGCCATACAGTTTTTGTTGTACAATGGTTGGAACAGGGGGTATACCATATACCAGAGAGATGATGTTAAATATAGAATCATATACTAATGGAAATCTAAGCAAAATATATACATATATAATCATGTATAATATTGTGCTTTTAACTAAGGCGATAGATATAACAGCCCCATAAAGAGTATCACCTTTAACTCTTTGAGCTGCTGCTCCTGTCTTTGCTGCTCCTCTTTGGCCCTCTGGCCCTGCTGGTTGAGAGATTTGATGTCGGCCATCTTGGCCTCCATGTCGGTGTGCAGCTGCTTCACCTCCTTGTCCAGCTTTTCCTTCAACCTCATCTCCCGGGAAATCTCATTCTGTTGTACCTGGGTCTCCTGCTGGAGCTGGGTTTAGACACAGAGCATCAACAGCTTGGCTTCAGATTAGACTATTATTCATTCTATTATTATTTTATTTTTTTAAACATAACTTATGATCATAATGGTTTTAATGCATATCACTTATATAGTATTAACAATATGTATAATTTATTTATTTATAGTTTTCTATAGCTCCTCTCTGACATGTGTTCTGTGTAAAAGACCTGTTCATAACTAATTGCCCCTAGCGGAATTAATAAAGTAGTTTGAATTGAATTGAATTGAATTGAATTGAATTGAATTGAATTGAATTGAATTGAATTGAATTGAATTGAATTGAATTGAATTGAATTGAATTGAATTGAATTAGATTTCATTTAACTCTTTTCGTGGCAGTGGTAACCCCCTGGCTTCAGTAGAGCAGTCTGTGTTCCTCACTGCTGGATCCCCAACTCTGGAACTTAATGTGCTAATTGTGGCAAAAAAAAAAAGACTGAATCGTAACTGGAACTAGTCATATACAACACAGGTAAAGATTTCCCTTACAAATTTGGCAAAAAAAGCTTTTGTTTAACTATGTACCGTTTGACTTGTGTGTTCATATGGCCATCTGCAGATTCATTGTTGTGGTAAATTACTGCAAGTGCAAACGTAACGTAACAAGTTCAAAACAATCGGATTCCTTGCTTTTCTGAATGTCTACTTTGCTGTTGGAAAATCGAGGAAAATTTTCCGGGAATTTACACTTGATTAAAACTCAACATGAGATTATTTTCTTCCATCATACAGACTACTTGTATCTCTGCCAATAAAATAAAATTTGAACATATATGAGAATTTACATGCACTTACCTGAGCAATATTCTCTAAGGCAGTATCTCGCTGGGCCTCTATCTCCTGCTGGGTGGCGATGGCCTTGTCAAGTTTTTCTCTCAGAGCCTCCACGTCTACCAGCAGCTGATCCCTCTCCTTGGTCAACTCCTCACTCAGTTGAAGTAGATCGCTGAAAACAACAAGATGACAGTTGGTCCAATTGGCCTAAAATATCCACAAAATAAATTGATTATCATCATTGGGGAGGAGGACTACACCTCTGCTCTTTGTCTGTAGGGAAGCCCTGCTGTTGTGCAGCCATTTTGGTGAGGTTGGCCACTTCTTCTTTTACATTTCTGATGGTCTCTTTGTCTCTCTTCTCTTTTTCGTGAGCCGCATCGATCATTTTCCAAGCTTTGTCCAGCTCCTGCAGTGAAAGCAAAGAAAAGTTGTAGACAAAAAAAAACTAAGTTAAAGGTGGAGTGAGCAGTTCTGGAGAATCCTTATTGTCAAAATCACTTTTTATAAGTGAATATCTCCTCACGTTCCACAACCTGGCTGTCCATACTGTTTGAGCAATGAAAAAAAATCTGGTGTTAATACACAGTTTAGGCTCAGTAAACTGGTACAGTATCTTAACAAAGTGTGTGTAAACCAAGGGGAACCACCATAGCTTTGCAACATGCCTGTTTGTTTACAGAGCCTAGGCCTAATAACACTTGATTTTTTTTTTCAGCGCATACAGTATAGCCTACTAAGCGGTAGCAGATCGTGAGGAGATATCGACTGATTTTGACAAAAAGTGATTTGGACAACAAGCATTCTCCAGAATCGCTGACTCCTCCACCTTTGAATCCAATATAACTTGCTATACCAAACAACACAAGCTCCATCAACTGATTCATCTAGTCTCTTCTTGTTGGATATCATGCCAAATCAGGGCCCCAAACAACCAAATAAATTAATAAATAAATACAACATGCTCTCCATGTTTTGGCAACGTATACCCTCTTTAGTGAAGTGATTGTTGTCTCATCCTCCCGGGTGAGTTTCAGAGCAGCGGCCACTTTAGTTGAGCTGGACACGATCTCTGCGTTCAGCTCCCTGCATTTAGACATCAGCCTCCTCTCGTTGTCTCTGGACTTCTTCAGCGCGTGGATGAGCTTCTCGTACTCGCCCCGGACCTTCTCCATGCTCTCGTCCCCCACCAGCTCACTGAGGACCATTTGGAACTCCTCCAAGGACTCCAACATCTCCTCCTCCACAGGTCCTGTCTCCTAGGGAAATACAGCAGAGACACACACACACACACACACACACACACACACTGTAAGTTAAAAATGTGTCAATACGTTCAAAGTGAGACCAAGCTTAGAGTGGCTCTAAGTCCTGGGATAAAAGGGATATCCAATGATATAACTAAACAACAGGTGGCACCGGGCAAAGTTATGACAGCTGAATTTAGGCCTACTTAATTTAGGCTACTTCACAAAAGGGTCATTTTCAAGTGTTGACCTTGTATTTGACAATGCATGTTACAGTATTTAAAAGCTAATAGACAGCAGAGTAATTAATTTCCCTCGCAGTGTGATGACGGGCGTCAGGTTTGTCAAACTTTAAGCATATTTTGCTAACAATTAGTCGCTTTTTAACCTTACCAGCATTATGTAAATGTATTAACGCCTAATTAAATGAAGTTGCCTTGTAAAGCTTTTGAGACCAAACTCTTGTGAAGACCACTTACCTCCATTATGCGAACTGAAGAGTCAATATATAATTTGTGAATCCTTGAGAATAGTGTCGCATTGGTACCTGCGTTTTAGAAATGGAGCTACTGTTACTGTTGACGCCAGTTGCTCAGCAACCCCTGATCTCGCGAGAGAAAGGCCCTGTTGGCCACAGGTCCATGATTGCCTGCAGGGTCGGAGAACGATACAGTGTAGAAGAATAGATGCAAAAATACGAAGATAAGAGAGTGTGTAGGCTACTGCTTATATGGAGGACCTCAGGGCCGATGGAAATTGTTCTATAGTCATTCATTAATGTAGCCTATATATTTAAATTATATAGGCTATATTTGTACAATTCCTCTATATAGCCTAATAATGGATTAATTAGGCTTAATGGATTCGTAAACCAATTCATAAATTCTTGATTTTAATATTCAATTAGTTATTTAATGAATAAATGCTCTATTTCAATTTCCAGGTCCCTTGAGGTCCTCCATCTGGGTAGGTGACTAATTTCTGGAATAATTTGGACTAGGTTACACCTTGACCTGGAAGATATTGAAAAAAAAGCTATGAATAGAATAAGCACTAAAAATATAAAGAGGTTTCTTTCCTGTGTGTGCTTGGTAGTACCGATTTAGGGAATAAGGTGTCACTAGGTCACTAGGTCACATGACAAGGGAATTGAAGAAAAATGCATGTATTCCTTGTCAGGTAGCTTAATAAAACTTTCTTTGAAGAACATTTGGAGAAAAAAAAATCCAGTAATTCAAGCTCTACAGGAAGCGTTAAAATAAATTGCCTGTGGGCGTTCTCTGTCCTGACTCCATGAAGTAGCCCTAACCAAAGGCAATTTCTCTGGGGGCTGCATTTGCCCTAAGGGACTTGTTTATAAATTTATGCCAGGCTATGTCAGGCCACACAAAAAAGTCGCAAATGGAGAAAAACTCAAATGCCAACCTTTTCCCAGTTCTTTAATTGTCTATGGACTGAGGATGCAGGAGGTATCCTGCGTTATCATAGGCCTATTCGATCAACAGGCGGGACCCACTTTGTCTCTTCCCAAAACAACTTAATATGGATGGCACGGAAAGATTCCTTATTTAGCTCCCCATCGGGCAACATTTTCTGGGCTCTGATATTTAAAACAGCACACGCACATGCTCTCATTTCCCCGTTGTCACTGCATTTGGTATACATTTTGTGGACATCTAGTGGTCAACATGTGCAATTATGGCACTCCATGTAAAAAGCCTTCTTCAAGTAATTTTTTTCAGAGAGTTCTGAATGAGTGAACCATCACCAGACGAACATAAAAAAAATGTTTATGTCGAAGAACACTTATCTAGCCTGCATATTTTAGACATACTATATGTTTTTATAATATATCTAATCAACTATATATATTAGGTCATGCATGAAGCTTTCAGTTAATATTATCTTCAGTGTAATGAACTATAGAGAGATCTGCAGGGTAATGAACTCTCTGAACTCAACTTAGAGCTTCGGGCATGCTTGGGTGGCCTTAATGAAGTGTGTCAAGAGACAGGAGGAGTCAAGGAACTCCTCAAAGATAGGCCTTAGTTAGCCTCCATCAATAACAGCCTCTCTGAATTCCTTTTTCTGAACTGGTTTCCACAATGCTGTGTCTTATCCCCACCTCTGTTCTCCATATGCACAAAATAAATCAATACAAAAGCAAAGATGTTTACCTTATAAAATATGCTGATGTGCCTGGTTGCCTGCCTGCAGGATGCTATCAGCCCCACACAGGAAGCTTTAATGGGAAAGATACTGTCACTATGTTGTATACACTGCATTCATATAAAGGCAACACTATTGTTAATGCTCCAGATTTACTTGCGCTGAAATCAAAGATTTAAGACTTTATTTACGTACACAATAGGCATATTTCTATCAAATGTTCACAAATTTGTTTAAATTGTGTGAGCACTTCTCCTTTGCAGAGATAATCCATCCACCTGACATGTTCGGCTTTTCACTGAATCTTCCCCAAGATCATTTAGACCAAGTCTTATTTAGTTCCAACATTTGCTCAGCAAGTCAGTAATTGAGGGAAATTAACAGTCACCAGATACTGTATGTGAGGGTAGTGATAAATGGGCACTTGAGCTTGATACCAGTATCATCATGAAGAAAATGTTTTGTTAGGGAATACATTTTAACTAACCTTTTTTTTATTATTACATGATGATATACACTATTCAATTGATCAAACAATAGTATGCATGCACCAAATGCATTAGTTCAGGTGTTGTATCTTGTCTCTGTTAAAGTTCAGTATAAGTAGCATAAGATTTACTGTAGCCATTTTTTTCCCTGTCCTGCAGCAGCCATATTGCTCAGGAAGAGAATGCGTCCTCCCCTGAAGAATGTATTTGTCATGTATATAATGGCTATGTCAACAGGGAATCCAAGCTTATACAGGGATACCCTCTGAGGGACACTGAGAATGATGCAAAGACTTTGCTACTTGTATGCCTGCCAAGTGATGACATTTTAGCCAACAAAAGCTGAGAAACTCGCCCTTTCATTTTGTCAAAGACGCAAAATTATTTGTGTGCCAATCAACCTGCTAAAGAGAGCTCAGTGTGACGGCACCTAGTCTAGATTGATTTCACTCCAGATAAAGGACCCTCAGATCTTTCTCTGAAAGAGATCTTGGGTTTTATCATAGTTTAACCAAATAGAGAGGTTTTGAAAAAAAAGAAGATAATTCATTATCTTCTGTGACATGATATGTCGTCATCTATGATACATTTGACCTACTAAAATGATCATCTCTCTCACTAAAACTGTATTTGTCAAACACAAAGGATTTTCACATTTACAATAATTCTAAGATGTGTTGTAGGTTTTTATCTCATCTCATCATCAACCGCTGATCCGGGGTCAGGTCGCGGGGGCAGCAACTCTAGCAGGGGATCCCACACTTCCCTTTCCGGGGCCACATCAACCAGCTCTGACTGGGGGATCCACAGGCGTTCCAAGGCCAGTGTGGAGACATAATCATTCCAATAAGCCTAGGTCTTCCCAGAGGCCTCCTTCCAGCTGCACATGCCTGAAACACTTCCCTAGGGAGGCACCCCTTCCTTACCAGATGCTCGACCACCTCAACTGGCTCCATTCTACTCAAAGGAGTAGCAGCTCTGCTCCGAGATCCTCACGGATGACTGAACTTTTAACTTTATCTCTAAGGGAGACCCCCTCCTCCCTCTTGAGAAAATCCTTTTTGGCCACTTGAACCTGCAATCTAGTTATTTCGGTCATGACCCGGCCTTCAGGACCATAGGTTAGGCTAGGAACAAAGATCAACCTGTAGATCAAGAGCTTTGACTTCTGGCTCAACTTTCTTTGAGCGTACAGATATTGGATGGCCCTGAGAAGGGACCCCCAACCCCATACTCCTGCAGCACCTCCTACAGTATCTCCCAGGGATCCCAGTCATACGCCTTCTCCAGATGCACAAAATACATACTGTATAGACAGGATTGGCATACTCCCAAGCCCCCTCTAGACTCATTGCGAGAGTAAAAAGCTTGCCAGGTCGGAATCTGCAATATTCCTGTTCAATCCGAGATTTGACTATAACTTATAACAGTCCTTTCCAGCACCTTGGAGTATACTTTACCTGGGAGGCTGATAGGTGTGATAAGCCTGTAATTGGCACACACTCTCTGGTCCCCATTTTTGAATAGAGAAAGACCAACCGGGGCTGCTAGTCCTTAGGCACTGTCCCAGACTTCCAACCACTGTTGAAGAGGGTGTCATCCAAGACAGCCCCTCCATACCTAAAGCTTTCAGCATTTCTGGACAGATCTAATAAATCCAGGTTGTTTGACTAACTCAGTGACTTCCACCAGGGAAATTGAAATTGATCCCCCACCAGCTTCTAGCTCTGCCTCCTCCATAGAGTGTGTCTTAGTCGGATTCAGGAGATCCTAAAAGTGCTCCTTCCACCGGGTGATTACCTCCTCAGTTGAGGTCAACAGCATCCCATCCTTACTGTACTTGCTTGGATGGTTCTCCGTTTCCCCTTCCTCAGGTGCTGGACGGATTTTCATAAAAACACTTTGATGCAGACCTAAAGTAGTTTTTTCCGAACTTCTTCAACAAATTCTTCTTTACCTCTTTCACAGCAGAGACTCTGCCCTTCGGGACCGTCTGTGCCTATCAAACGCCTCAGTAGTCCCCAAGAATAGCATATACAGTACAGTGTTTGAGGGTTACCGCCTCTTTAGGCACCTAAGGCCAAGACTAAGCTTCCAGCCGCAGCTACAGCAATGGAAGTTTTGAACATCGACCACTGGGGTTTAATCTTCAACAGAGAGGCCAGGAAAGTTCTTATCACCACCAGATGGTGATCAGTGGACAGCTTGCCCCTCTCTTCACCTGAATTTCCAAAACATGTGGCCTCAGATCAGATGATAGTACGTTCATAAAATCGATCATCGACCTTCGGCCTAGGGTGCTCTGGTACCACGTACACTTATGAAAATCCTTATGATAGAACAAGGTGTTCGTTATAAACCATCCATGACTAGAACAGACGTCTCATAACAAACAACCGCTCGGGTTCAGATCAGGGAGGCCGTTTCTCCCAATGATGCCACTCCAGGTGTCTCCATCATTTCCCATGTGCCTGTTAAAGTCTCACAGCTGATCAATGGAGTCCCGTACCAAAGCCCCATGCAGAACTCTGTTCAGGGTCTCCAAGAAGGCCAATTGCTCTGAGCTGCTGTTCGTTGCATACCAACAGACACGCCCATGACCCCTGACCTCCCGGGCCCCATGGTGGTCCCCGGACATTCTGTTGTATATTTACTGTATGCAACAACAACAACAATTTTCTGATTATAGTGTTTATTTAAAATAGACCTAAGAAAGAGTAGCTGTGGGATGGCTCGTGGTGTAGTGGATAGAGAGTATAAAAAAGTGACATAATCCAAATAGAGGTAAATTCCTTTTATTCAAAACTGTAATTGAAAGTCCTTCTCAATGCTCCACTGTGCACTAACTAAACTCTTGAAAAGTAACACAATGTTAGAGTTAGTACAATTTATGACAAATCTTTGTAGGGCCACCATATAAAAATTGAATTATAACCAGTAGGCAAAAAAACTGACCACATGAGATATGAGAGAAGAGATGGGAAATGGAGGGCCGGCCTTGAAACTCCATGAACTTTGCTTTCTTACCTGTGACCAGGAATCAAAGTTTGGGGATCGGGTAGGAGGCCGGCAGCAGCTTGCAGCCTCACCGAGCAGATTGCCTGCTGCTGTGCTGACTGAGGGCTACTATACACACAAAGCATGAAAAGTGTGGATTCCCGCCGCCAAGGGCCCCGCATGGTGGGCTCTGCACTTCCCGACCGTCCAGGGGGAGAAAGGATTGGCTCAGTCAGCAGGGCCAGGGCCACTGGAGTGATGAAAAGATAATTCTCCCCCCCACTGCCGCTGGACCTCATGTGGCGTCAAACCATTTGTGAGCGGTGACACTGGCAGATTGGGCCGAAAGGATATGAGTGGGAAACTTCAAAACCTGCTCATGTTTCTGTGAATTTGAAAAGGATTTGTATAACACATTCAAATTTGATGGACTTTCCCATGTTCGCTCTCGGACAGCCCTTTTTTGTTGACATGTTCAAATAATGAATCTCTTATGTGTAGGATCCCTTTTTCCCCCCTGCTCCTGAGTCCCGTTTCTAGTTGCCGGGTAGGGATGCTGTGCGAACCATTCCATCGTCTGTCCCAAGCTTATGGAGAACCGCTGACTCGCTGGCTTCCAGGAACTAGGGTGAGTGGTTCTTACCTTTTCGGCTTTACCTTTTTAACCTCATGGCTGTCAAAAACAACACCGTCTGCTGTCAGAGCTAGAGACGCTAACTGCAAAACAAACTCCTTAAATTTAGCTGTTTCCTCAGGACTGAGACTCTGTTTCTGTGACTGACAATGATTATGGGATAAGAGGCTGCAGGACAATGAGATTTGCACACAGAGATAAGCCATTATACCAATGCATGAAATGATTGTAGTTACCTGCACATTATCCAGTATAATTCCTTCATTTGATGGCCAACTCTTCAATTCTTCAAAGATAATTCAATGTGACATTTGACTTTTTTGATTCTGTTTGGCAGAGTTACGAAAGCTGTTCCCCCTAAACAGTCAAAACAGTTAGAGAGATAACTCAGATATTTTGGGGAATTTTTTTTTTCTCAAGTGAACAATAATGAAGTGCATAAACTGTATTTCTTACAATGTCCTGCTGTTTCAGGTGCTGAGATGGAACATATACTCTTGATTCTTCTACTGTTTAGTAAGACCTTATTGGTTGGAGCTCAATTCAATGGATACAACTGTGATGCCAACTTTCATAGCCGCTTCCCCGGTGAGGAACTCAAAGAAACTGACACATATTTTAACACTGCTTTTTTTCTTCTTTAGAATTACTGGACGGAATACACATGTGAAGATGTTTTTGATAGAAAGTTTTCCTCAAAGTAATGAATTATTATTTTTTTCTTTTGGATTTAAACAAAAAATGTAAACGGTGGTTTTGGACTGTATTTCATTTCCAATAGCATGATTATAAAATGCCAATTTTAATTCATTTATTCCATATAACAAAATATCTTATGTTGTCGAATTTCTAAGTCTCTGTGTGTGTCTTACAGCGGAGAGAGATATCAGTGTGTACTGCGGGGTGCAGACAATGACCCTCAAGATCAACTTCTGCCCTGTCCTCTTTTCCGGCTACACCGATACTGACCTGGCCCTCAATGGTCGCCATGGAGACGCCCACTGCCGCGGTTTCATCAATAACAACACCTTTCCCTCCGTCGTCATCTTTACTATCAGCCTGGCCACGCTAGAATCCTGTGGCAATGCTCTGGTGGTAAGATTTTTTTCACAAATCAGAAATTCTAGTGATGCCGATTTATTTGAGAAAATATCAATAAATCAAATCAAAAAAATTACATAACTGTAAAAAGAGCAGATAATGTTAGGGTTGAGCTTTGATTTAGGATTGGGCCATGCATTAGGCTACAAAGACACCCTGCTGGAAACTGTGTCCAAAATAAAATGTAGGCTAGTCTGTGATGATGATGACTACAATTCATTCACAGTAGGCTATACCTTTTTTTTTTTACAATGTTGACAAGTTGTGTTCATGCTGCATGGGAATGAAGTGCAGGACTTGTTATCTCTGTGAAAATTCAAAAATTCTTGATTGAGCACATCAAAGTAAATCTCCGCTGAGCGGGCCCGGCTCCACCATCATTTTTGCTGTTGTTCTGGATGGGAACAGTTTTCTGGATGATCCGTTTTCTCAGATAAAAAGGGATTGAGTTGAGGATTAGTGAAGGGCATTTCTATGCTCGTTGGCTGATGGTATCAACCCCCTCTGTCCAGTTTGGCTACAGTAAGATAATGGGTGTCACTCAGCGAGTCGGCACAAATGTTACCCACACTGATCTGATCTGTTGGTTTTTTCGCCGCAGGTCTCCACGGCTCAAGGGCCCAATGCGTATGGGAACCTGTCACTGGTGCAGATTGGAAACATATCAGGATATATCGACACACCCGATCCCCCCACCACCATCAGCTATCTGCCCGGCCTGCAGTACAAGTTCAGCTGCAGCTACCCGCTGGAATACCTGGTCAACAACACCCAGCTGGCCTCGTAAGTCTCACTCAACATGATCATTTACACTGTTTGAAAGAGCTCTAGTGCGGTGCTTCAGAGTGCCAGCAAGCAATACAATGAAATGAGTAATACAAATTGTTGACAATAATAGCATTCAAAATATTGTCTGCTATAAAAAGGTGGCACTTAAAACAGTCATGAAATAATTTTTTTACAACTCAAATACATGTACATGGGATGGACAAATCAATAAAGGAGAACTCACTCAAACGGATTTTCTTAGTATAATACATTCAGAGAACACCTCAAATTCAACCTAAAGAATGATCATAGACTTGAATGATAAACGTCTCAACTCTGACACAAAATGTGAACATTCCCATCTTCACATACCTAAAATTGTTAGAGTTAGTGGGGGGGGGAATTGAATTTTCAGACTCTGCACAGTTTGATTCAGATATGATGTGAATACATTGTGTAGGTCAACCATATACGGAAGCTGAATGAAGCAAAATGAGAGATGTTTCTTCAGATTCTTCAGTTTTTAGGTCCATCAAGTGTGTTCTTCTTTATTAATAACATTATATGATATTATTAAACATATTTTAAAGATGCAAATGTTTGCTAAGGTCAAAATATTGGAATCAATTTTCAAAACGGTTTTGGGAGCTATCAACTCTTTTATGTCTTTACTGAAGGTCAGCAGCTGCAATCTCAGTGAAGGAGAGCAATGGTACTTTCATCAGCACGTTGAATCTACTGCTTTACAACGTAAGTTTCCATCTGTTGAGTCTAAATATCTGTTATCTTGCTGTACTTTGGGAGCTGAGGCTTTACCATTGGAGACAAAGCTTTATTCCAGAGTCCTGTAGCTATATGTTAAGATATATGTTAAATTACTCTGCACCTTTGACATCTGTTATTGCTAGTCTGAGAAAAAATTATGATACGTGTACGTGGCGGGGAAGATGCCAAATGCTCACAAACCCTTTTGTGCTGCTCAAGTAGACAGCAAATTACCTTTAATCCTGTAATTGGAGAAGATTATAGTCAGTTGTATACTCAGTGATACACTGAACTGTGGTGAAACTGAACAAATCCCTCCGAGCAATAAGAATGGATGAAGTCTGGAATTGTGACATGGATGCTAAAATGCGATTGTGGTTTTATGAACTCAAGGACTCGACATACGTTCAGCAGCTGTCCATCCCCATGGCAGGACTGACCCTGAAGACGAGGGTATTTGCAGGTGTCAAAGCTTCTAACCTGGATAGGAGGTATAATTCAGTCAACATCTTACTCATTCATACTCAATACATCACCAGATGACCTTGTACAGTTTATACTAATTCTACTGGCAGAGTATAGGCTTATGTATAACTTTATGTACTACACTATCATTGTGTCATCTGCCAAGTTGTTGGATTTTCTTGAACAGAATTAACGTAATTAGTACATATTCAAGGTAAGGAGACCCACACCTATACAGATGGCGTAGAAAAATAGAGTTAAAAAAAATAAAAACAGTAAAACGGGCATGTATTTAGGTGATGTGAAGCAAAGTAGAAACTTCTGGCCCATGTTTTTCCATCTGATTTCATGAAAATGGATGAAATGGATGAAAATCAATTGTACAGAACACTGGTGGGCCTCTCATTATTTCAGTTAAAACAAACAGACAAACATGTAAGTATACACAGGGGATGTGAAACCGCTCAACTTTTCCAGGACCTTTTCATTACTATATGGGAACATTATGTAATTTCTTCATCATAAGACTGCAGTTACGTTTTATATTTACATAATGAAGATGTATAGTAAGAATGTTAATTAAGATTGAAACTGGATTTTGCCAAGTTGTGAAAACTGATCATGAATATAACATCACTCTTGTGTAAGTTGCATACTTGCATACTAAAATAGGTTTCCAAACTTGAGATTTAAGTTTGAGTAAAGAGAAACTTGAGCCGATGAAAGTGAAAAAAGCCGACAGTGTCAAACTCTGCGCATTCATTTGTAATTACTCATCCTTGTTGTGAAATAGGTGGAACATTCTAATGGACTACTGTTACACCACGCCCTCTGGAAACCCTAACGATGACCTCCGCTATGACCTTTTCTTTAGGTAACTCATATTTGAGGAGAGATCAAAATAATTTTCTTCAGTTTTGATATTTCTCTTGCTCGCATTTCAAATAATACCTTTATTTTTTTTCATTTTCCCAGCTGTGAAAAAGACCCCCAGACCACTGTCTTTGAGAACGGGAAGAGCCAAATGGGTCGCTTTGCCTTTGAAGTATTCCGCTTTGTCAAGCACAAGAACCAGAAGATGTCCACCGTCTTCCTGCACTGTGTCACCAAGCTGTGTCGAGCCGATGACTGTCCCATGCTCATGCCAGTGAGACTAACAACGGACACCTTCACACGTAACAGGACAAAAACTACAAACACACACCCATTTGTTTTTTAAAGTATCTCTCTTAAACCCATGCAGCTATACGGCTTCTTGCATGTGGTAAAGAGACTCCAAATTTCACCAGCTCAACTTTCAAACAGTTCAGCTCATGCACACAATCAACAGTGGTGGAAAGTACCAAAAGTACATTTACATAACTTCTGTTCAACAGTACAATTCTAAGGGACCCTAAAAGAGTATTTCCATTTGTTGTTACTCCACTACACTTATTGTAAATGCCTGTAATCACAAGCCAGTTAAAGTCTTTTACTTACAAAACATATTGTTATCCCTTTCAATGTGATGTTTTTGTTGGGTTTTGTGTACTTACTCAACAGTATATAACATTGAGCATTAGTTCCAACTTATCAGCTGCATTACATTCTTCTCACATACATAATTAATAAGAATATGATAATACATTTATAAAATGTAAAAAGACTACATTAAAGGTGGAGTCAGTGATTCTGGAGAAGGCTATGTAAACAAAGAGGGCCCAACATAGCTAGCAATATGCTTGGCTATGTTGGGCCTAGGCTGTGTTTTAACACTGGATTTCTTTCAGCAAGCACACAGTACAGACAGGTATCGGATCGTGAGGAGATATTTACTGATTTTGACAAAAACGATCAATCTCCAGCATCACTGACTCCACCTTAAATGGGTAATCATATTGACCTTCCAGATTGTGTCTCCTGTAGTAAGTAAATGGAGCACACCAAAGAGGGGGGGCGTGTTTTTCTTTTAACTGCCACCATATCTGTCTTTTCCATTTTGTCATAGATCTGTGGGAGTAGGAAAAAGCGAGATTTGTTAGAGGGAAAGGACTCGAACGCAGCATCGGGGAATGCCGTCCTGACAGCAGGGCCAATCATCACTCGGAGTGGTACAGTTTGATAACACTATTCCTCCTCTTCTGTTTTCCATTTCCCAAAGCGTCTGTTTCCCACCAAAGTCACCTTTCTTTGTGATTTTATCCAAACAGCATTGTTACTGTGTCTGAGGAGCCTTTTCTTCCTAACCTGAAACATAATACTCACAGTAAAGTGCCCCCAAGCTCTTTTAACATTTTTAATCTGCCCACTACTTCTCTCCTGCTGTGATTTCTAATGGCTGTTTTCCAAATTCCATTTATTATAAGGTACTCAAGTGTGACAGACTCAAGGTTTAAGCATACAGTGTATTGTTTTAATGGCATACTGTTGACTCATGTACTGTATAAGTAACTAACAATTTGCTTATGCAGTTAAGTTCACTTCACTTGTTACAATTGAATGCTCTTTACCTTTTTTCCACAGATGAAACGCCAACCAACAACTCTCAGCTGGGTAAGCCTTTATATGTTGTTCTGAGTGTGGAATGACACTGTTAAAGCCTCTGGAAACTTGGTCTAAAATAGTCAAATTCAATATATGATATCACAGTTGGGCGTCTCAAAACAGCTGTTTTAATGGGTAGATTGTTTGTCACGAGTGTGCATAACTCTTTTCAGTCTTTTAATGTGGTATTGCTTTTCAATTATATCAAATTTCCAAATTGTAAAAAAAATAAACTGATATCAAATTGTGTAATCTTTCTCAAACGTGAAAAATGAAGAGCAAGTTTTTAGAATGGTTGTCAATAAATGAACGCAAATGATTGTTTTTTTCTGTGTGTTTGTGCTGCTCTAGCCAATCTGAAAGCTCCAGTGTTTCAGATGAACACAGTGACCAGCGCGCTGATCTCAGGCCTGATCATCCTGGGCCTCATGAGCGTTTGCTTCTTCATCTTCTCCCTCACCCTCCTCAAAGGGAAGGCCTCTCCTGTTAGCACGCTGTCTGGAGCCCGTAACCCAGCCTTCAGCTGAGGGCCAGCTCAGATGTGACGTGATGTTTGTGCATGTAGTTATTTTTTACAGGAGAATAAAAGCTAAAATGTTGATTTAGAAGAAGAAATAAAAAATGTAACAATTCTGTGCAATGTGCATTATAGTAGAATTTATGCAGGACCCTTTTTTATACTGTATGTTGTTCTGTACTTTATATGTCAACCATGTGACATGCTAGGCCTCATTTGTCATGCAGCTTGAACCCACATAGCGGGAACATTAACTTGATTCAATACCTCAGCTACACAGCTTCCAATTGCAGGGTATAGGCTCAATCACGAGGCTTTGCAGTACATTGTAATTATAATCACTTGATATAATCTGCACTTCCAGCTGAGAGGCCGAAATGTAAGAACAGTTAATTAAAAAATAATAGAGAAAAACTAAAGAAAAAAAAAAAGTTAAAACCCTTGATCCAGTGGTTGAGTGAGACAACAACACTCCCGCTTTATTGTTAAGCTCAATGTTTTCTTGACTTAAAATCTATATTGTTTTAGCGTTTGGAATAAATATTTAATTTATTAATATTGCTACATATTAGTGGTATAGCCTTATGATTAATCAATTGATAGGTCCATTCTACCTAAGCATGTAAGCCTAGTTCACTCAATCACTTTAATTATTTGACGCAATGTGGCGGCGTTTCATTTGTACATGTACCCAATGTAATGTATCCAATGTATAATGTGCAAATGTTGTACGATTGTGCATATTGCAAATATTGCACTTTGAACTTGTGATTAAAACTTTCCTGGTGTCTAATTTCTGAACATACAATATGAATTTCCTCATAAAGTGAACTGAGATGTTCAGTCGGTGACAAATAAGAGACAACAGTGAATTCAGTGAAGGTTCTTCATTTCAACAACAGTAAATGGATCATACAGTTATCTTTTCAGTCAGATAAATATTAGGATGTAAATTCAGCTTAATATAATTATTTTATATACATTTTTATTAGAGGGTGCCTTTCAATTTCAAGCCACCCAATGACACTGTACATGCACAGTTAAAATAAACACTTACAGAGTAAAATCTATATACTGTATGTATGTATACAGTATTTACATACATACACAAAGGTATGTACATATGCACTCACATAAAATTAATAATAAAAACATAACATAAATGTATTAAATGCGTCTTACAGAAGATTAGGGAATGCAGCTCTAAACGGATATGTTTTAAAGCTGAGACTTAAAGGAGCCAACTGAAGTGCATTCAGGCAAACCCTGAGGGAGAGCATTCCAGAGTTTAGGGCCGGCTGCGCTGAAAGTCCTGTCCCCCCCATGCAGCGCAGTCTGGGGGAGGAGGGAATGGAAAATAAGTGGGTCCCAGTGGAACGTATGGTGGGCGTGGAATAGTTGTACAGGGATGAAGAAGGTCAGACAGATAGGGAGGTGCCAAGCCATGTAGACATTTGAAAATGAGAGGAAGGACATTAGAAATCAATGAGGTATTTGACTGGGAGCCAGTGTAGTCGATGAAGTGAAGGAGCTGTGTGTTCCCAAGGCTATTTGTGACAGAGAACCCTGGCAGCAGAGTTCTGAACATTGTGTAATCTTTTTAAAGCACATGTGGGGGAACCAAGGAGAAGGGCATTGCAGTAGTCAAGTCTGGATGGGAAGGAATAGGTTTTTCAGCTACAGAGTGCAAGGTACATGAACTAAGTCTGGAAATGCACTTAAAGCTAAAGTGCGTAACTTTTTTCATATAAATGAATGTCGGTTACTGTCAATCCATCGCCACACGAGTTGACACAAACGTTGAATAAGCCTGTCAGCTCCACAAAACACTCTCTGTATTTCTCAATATAGCAGTGTTTACAAACTGGTGTCAGCCCCTGACACTGGGACAGGAGCTTAGAAAAATCCCAAGCGTGCGAGAAATGTTACAGTTGTTGATTCTACTGCTAAGAAAAAACCTGGACACACAGCAAAAGGGATAAAGCTTACTTCATGAAGATGCGCCGACAGTGTTGTTGCAATTACTCAGAATTCCTCATGGAGGCGACAGCAGTAATGCACTGTAGCTTTAAGATGTTTTGCACGAGTGTCAAAGAGCAGATTCCAGAGTTACACCAAGGTTCTTGACCTTAGCTACGGATGACGTAATGAAACCAGTTATGGACAGTGTTTGATGGGATACTTTTTGGAGAGTCACTGGGGAGGCATTGATATTGCCTTCTGTTTTTTTCTTTACAAGTTTGATATAGTCACATCCAGGTGTACATACACACACAGCCATTCCAATTAACCTCTTATGTGAACTCGGGGCAAGAATGAAGCATGTAAAGGTCCCATTAGGGCAGCCCTTTAGATTAAAAAAAAAGAAATATGGGCTCATGTTCTACTAAGGTGCCCCTAAGGAAGAAAGTAGAGCTTAATGTATGGCCTAAGGTCACACCAGAGGGGTACCTAAGCTGCTCTACAGCCCCAGGTATGACATGGGGGTGACCACCATTCTTTACCACTATGAGCGCCGAGAGAAGAAAGGAGAAAAAAAGCAATAAAAACCATTAAGTCATAATGTAAAACAGTATATTGTTACCATCCAGCCTTGCCAGTTTGACTCTTGATGTTCAGTGCTAACTTCAGCCGCCCAGGTGCATATACTTGCACTGTTTGTCATTGGCTTCCATGTACATGTTTTGTTTGAATCAGTCTGAAAATAATAGGATGGAATTTCCTATTCAGTCCTGCTGAAACTTGCACCACACATTCAAAGGGCAACTGTCAGCAAGATGCTCAGTTACTGAGAGAGGGAGGGATAGAGAGAGAGTGAGAGGGAGAGAGAGACATAGAGAGAGAGAGAGAGAGAGAGAGAGAGAGAGAGAAGTTGGGGTGTTTTATAGGAAAGGGAGGACAAAAGAATTATTGAGACTTTGCAAGCAAGCAAGGGAGGCAAATTTAGTTTATGAGTATAGCACATTTCATACACTTAAAGTGCTTTACATAAAACACTTTGAATTGCATAAGTTTATGCTTTTGTTCGCACACAAAAAACTCCCCGATAACTTGACATTTTTTAAAAGAAGATGTTCTAACATTTAATAATACGGCGCACAACATACAGCGCAGCTCTTCCCAATTTACAGTGTACATTTCTTTTTTTACTAACTATGTATGTACTATACCAACATACTAATTGTGTACAGACCATGGGTACGGACGTTATGCACAAATCAGTTATTCATCAATATTTTCTTTCCCTGAAAAAAGAAATTGTTGAAAACTGCCTCATATATGCGTACGCACATATAATAAAGACCCAGCCATTTAAAAAAATACATAAAACACACACATTTTAACTAAATGTATATCTTATTAAAACATCAAATATTAAAAAAGGTTTCTATACGAAGCAATATTTAAAACCTGTCATTTACCAATGCATATGCCAAATGTATTAATAATAATGAAAGTGACGACCTTTCATCAATTATTGTCTATATTATTTTTAAAGACTATAGCTAGTGTCCTCAGGGGACACAGGAGTGGCGACACATGTCTCTCATAAAGCTTTTCAGTCAGTGAACAATCAGTTTTCAACAATCAAGTTAGGATTGAGGCTTCAAAGTACTGTATAATACACCTCTCTCCTTCTTTGCCTGTGTCTTCCACACATACATATTTCCTAAACTAAAAACACAATAATAGCAAGTGCTCAATATTTACCAATATTATAAGGTTTGCTTGAAATATTAAAATACAATATTTTACATTTATAATAGAACAATTTTTTTTCTCAAACGGTAATTCCTCAGATACACCAGTAGGAGGCACCTTAATCATTTATTTCTGTTTAGTTTAGTCCTCTCCTGCTACATGAATGTGCCACTAATAAAATATTACACATAGACATAATAATAGACTGCCAATACAGCCTGTCATGTCAGGGGTTTGAATCTAAGATGAACATCATTGCTCACCATTGTTTTGTACGTTAAAAGGACTCCCTGTGGGGTCTTGCTGAAGACAAAAAAAAATTCCGAAGTGACATAATGAACACAAGCTTAAATCCAAATAAAGAATGGCAAAATACTTACATTCGCAGATAGTGGAGAGCTTGATTATAAAGTTATCTTTTTAAGTTTAATTAAATTGAGTTTAGATTAGTTTAGTTTAGTTTTGTTTAGTTTAGTTTAGTTTAGTTTAGTTTAGTTTAGTTTAGTTTAGTTTAGTTTAGTTTAGTTTAGTTTAGTTTAGTTTAGTTTAGTTTAGTTTAGTTTAGTTTAGTTTGGTTTAGTTAAGATTAGTTTTATTTCACATACAAACATTATAAAAACACATAGTGATGAAACATGGAGGTGTGGGTGCGGTTGAAACCTACACAGGCTTGAATGAAACCCACACCCAAAAAACATTTTAATATTAGAATACAACACACACAAAAAATAAATAATAACTGTAGAATTAGAAACAATACAAAACAATCAAAGAAATCAAACAATTCAAAAATCAGAGTTTTATTAATTTAGGTTTTATTATCGGCACCCGAGGCAACTTTTTTACTTGATAGAATAACCCTTTTAGTGGGTTGGAATCTTACCAAACAGGGAGTTGTGGTCTAATTCATATCTGAGTCTTAAAACACAACACCTAATATGATCACACAGTTTACTATGTGCAAACCTTTTTTTTAGAACATATGGCATTATGGAGCAGTAGTTGACAAATGTGCTGGCTGTGGCACTTGTAGGCCTCCCCTTTTCGCGTGCCTTTGGTTAGGCCTCTGACTCTCTGTCTGCATGGTCTCTCTCTCTCCACATCATTGTTTCTTATCTGTCCCTGCATGGATGACATGTACATTTGTCACAATTGACAGGATCACCATTCAGCACAATGGACATTTGTCTGTCAAAGGAACTAGAGAGAGGAATAAATGAGTTACCTGCTGATTTTCTGTTGAATTTTCGGATCCTGTGAGACCTTGATCTTGATCATCATAATAAAAAAAAAAAATGTACTGGTCTTTCGGGGTGCATGCTAGCTCACTGTCACGGCTTAAAGGTGCACTTTGCAGCATCGAATAACTTCTATCGTCATTAATCAAAATTAAATTATTTTTAGGAACCTAGAACCAAACGTAATACTAGATTATATTTGTAAATAGAACCATGGGCCTTGCTGCTGTAAACAACGACAGTAAGCTACAATGTTCCAGAGATCCAATTTTCCTGTGAGGAAAGTGTTTTTATTCAGTTATGAGAATATACCTTAAAAAATGTCCACTTCTCTGCTCTGACACACCCAAAGTTACATAATAGACCTTTAAGTTTAACAGAACTGAGACATTATGTTCTTCTTTTTTGTCAAAATACCTGCTGTCAAACAGGACTAACGGGTCAGGAGTCGGCCTGTTTCATTCCAACTGCTCATTTCAGAAACCCACTCTTAACTGTCTGAAAGTCAAGGACAAACCAAAACTGTACAGAGCTTGGGGAACTGGTTACACACATATGCTAAAATTCAGTTCAACTCAATGACTTCTGTAATGGAAACTGATAAGAAAAAATAATTTTGGTCTTCTATGCAAAACTGGACTGTGTCATTTGGGACAGAGGCACAGTTCTATAGCCTATAGCTGCATAACCCATATAGTTGGACCAATCTTCTGTGTTCTTCTTTGGTTGACCTGACCCTGACCTGGGTGTCTGTATAGTGTCTTGTTTACTCTTTCGGCCTCTTTGAACATGTTGCCGGCAACAGGGAACACGATAACAGACCTAAGCTATAGGCTTGTAGCAACTATGCAGTATAATTGCTAAGACCAGTGGACACATCATCCCATGGTTCTGGTCACTGCAAGTAAACAAATTCTTCTACCAATGAGAAACAATTTGTTTTGCTTGCAGGAATTAGGCTACGTATACAAGATAAACAGACATTTGGTTACCATGCGTTATCTCATCTTTAACTGTAAGTGAAGGGAAGGACAGTTGGATTGCATCACCTTAAACACAGACAGGTCACACAACATTTCCATATGTAGGCTATAACCAATAAAGATTTTCATTTCATTTTTGTTTTCAGTTCTTCTTCCATCAGAGGGCGCCATTGTGACTTTGGGGGGATTTCTTTCTCATGCCTTGATTTGAATCCACACACTTCCAGTTTTGCCAACAGCACAATATTGTTAAGTACATTTCAGTAAAATCCCAAGCCTGGTTTTCGTTATTTATAGTGTACTATTATGCCCATACTAGTATGAAATATACAACACATGTATGGGGTAATACATTGTTTCTTATGAAAAGATCTAGGTGCAGAGCCTGCAGTTAGTTTATAAAACATATTTTCTCGTAATAATAATAATAATTTTCTCATTCTTTTCTAGTAGGCTATTGAATAATTTTATCATAATTTTTTTTTATCTTGAAGCACTTGTAACCTAACAAAAGACTGGAATATGTTTGTAAACAAAATTGTGGGCCCATCTGCTGTAAACTACATCAGTGACACGGTAACAATTTCAGGTAGCTTTGTTACTTAAAATAATGTTCCAGGGATTCAATTTACAGTTGTTTGTTTGTTTATTCAGTTATGAGAGTAGGCTACCTGTAACACCCATAGTTAGCCTTCCGCACCTTTTCACTCTGACTGCTGTCACCTATAACCTGGTCTTTGTCCGCTTCCACTAATTAAAAATGTTATTTTTTTTTAATTTAAGACCTATTTTACATTAGGCTAACCTATAATAGGCCTATTGATAGTGATATTCATATGCAGACTTGGTGATTAAGTAGCCTATCTTATTTACAAAACTTCACCATGGATGACATTATTATCTATGATATAGGCTAATTGATATCCTGTTGCTTTTAAGCCACAGTATCATATTGTTTTATCCATTTCAATTGAAGATAAGATAGCTCTGATTAAGGAAGAAGTTTCAAGTGTCAACATGAGTAGGCTCTCAAAAGGCAGTCTCACATGAAATCTTATGTGCTGGTTGAGAGAGCGTCCGTACAAAGTTACAGATAAACAATTACGCGGGAATGTTCTCTTTTAATAATAGTTTTATTGTAAACGCTGGCTTGAAGGTGGAGCGAAAAAAGGCGGAAAATATGCTGCCTTCAGGTGACGCTCGTAAACGTTCCAGTGGTTTTTCAGTAGCCTACAGTTTTAGAGAATAGCAGGTCCTACTTTACAAAGGGCAATACGGAGTTGGAACAATGTAGGCTAATGAATGTTGGCATATGTGCAACCATCAACCTTAATGTTTTGGTATTATTAGCCGCCTGAAGCCCGAAAATCACTGGCATTTTGTTTGGGAAAGGGTAGCCAATTCCTATCTATGCAGAACAAATATGCTAACAGCCTATTGCCTATAAATAGCTTTTTTATAGCCTATCAGTGTACATTTACAATGGCTCACCTACTCATAAGTTATAACTTGCACTTAATTTAATTATTAATATTTGTATCAATCGGTTAGGCTAAGACTTAAAGGCCTACTTCACCGGTTTGAATATGAAGGTGTATTGAATTCTGAGATCCTATGTAGTATAAATGTGCAAAAAAAATTGAAATCGGTTCATCCTAGCCTGAGAAAAGGCAGAAAGAGTGTTTTTTTAACCCTATATTTCTCTTTCTCGTGACATCACAGAAAGAGAAATATAGGGTTAAAAAAAACTTACTTTGTAAATATTACTGTGATGTCTTTTACTGTGACATCACAGTAATATTTACAAAGTACGTTTTTTTTTTAACCCTATACTTCTCTTTCTGTGATGTCACGAGAAAGAGAAATATAGGGTTAAAAAAACACTCTTTCTGCCTTTCCTCAGGCTAGGATGAACCGATTTCAATTTTTTTTTGCACATTTATACTACATAGGATCTCAGAATTCAATACACCTTCATATTCAAACCGGTGAAGTAGGCCTTTAACTTTGTTCCCGTGGAGATGCTGATTCTGCTAGCTTAATACAAGCTCTAAGTTGTGACATCTGACATGTGATGATAACGATGTCCTTATGTTGGTAAAAGTTAAACCGCCACAGGCTACTTTGAAAACATAAATAAACTTGTTGAAGGCTGACCCTCGCTTGCATCAGGGAGTAATCCTATTTCCGACAGCCCCTCAAGGCAACACATCGAAGCAAAAAGTCCCACAGGGCTCCTTCCGCGTCCTGCTCCTGCTGCTGTCCACGCGCGCAACTCAGCTCTCAGTTTCACCTGCGCTCCCTCACTGAGACAGACGGACTTTGGTACGTTTCGGACTTTCCACACCTCTCCCACCAGACTGCCATTCTGCATATCTTTGACTTCGGCTAATTTTCTTGAAGCTCACCAGAGGTATCCACAGACCCTGAAGGCTACTTTTCTGAGGATGGATTCGACTGCTTTGCTGTTTCTGGCTCTCGTGAGCTGCGGGACGTTTCTCCAAGGTAAGCCTCGATACGAGAACAAACACCTTTCAAAAACGGTGGAGTAAAGAGTTTTTTTTTTTTTTACATTGGCTAGTCACTAATAGCCTACAAGAGCAACGTTATGCTTCTTTTTAACGAATTACTTCCTAAGTGTGTAGCCTAGGAATCCTACTCGCAGGGTGAATTAACCTATTTTATGAATGTGTAATTGGCTAAGGTAGGCTACAAGGCAGCATTGACATGATACATTGGGCAGTAGGCTGCCCCAGACTGGACCAGACATTGTTTTCGAGGGCATCCTAAATGTACCGTTTAAAATAAGTGTGTTAAAAACAGAACTGCGTAGCTAAACTTTGTCTTCATATTAAATCAATGGTTATAGGCTATGGCTATGAATTCACGGAGAGCTCTGTCAAACCTATGGAAGCTCGTTTTATCTGTAGGCTATAAACAGGTGAGTCAATTCAAAACAAGTGGGTTTTCCCTCCACTTGCCTCCTGGGCAGTAAATACTTTATCAGAGTATTCCCAACACTCACGCTCACCCCCTCTTGGACTACAACGTGTTTGCTCCAGGTTTGCTCCTGCTATCACATCATTTGTTTATATTTAGGGACATGGTTCTAATTCAGTTGTAACCCAAGCCTCTGTTTGTGTGTGTCTGTTTATTATGGTGTGCAGTTGAATGGGCCAAAAGAGGACAAAAATAACACTGTCGTAGAGCCTATGTCTAATTGCTTTGGTCATTCTAGTCAATAGTTTATCTTACATTTCCCCCCTATCCTGATCTTAATGCTTTGAAAAGAAGGTTGGCACTCTAACTGCTGAGTGGAATAATAAATCTATCTTATTAGAGTAGTCTATTTATAAAGTAAAATGATATCCATTGTGCTAAACAAGGGTAGCCTACAACTTGGAACATTCAAAAAAGGTTTGGGCAATTAGCCTAAATAGTCGTAAAGCCCTTGTAAATGTCCCCGAGGGCTAATCGTGGATGGCTTTTGTGTTGGTCAGAAAATAAGGGGTGGGCCTTTGAACCTTGGAAAGAGTTCCAACACTTACTGGACTATCAACAGCGCTGGCACCACTGACATGGTCTCGTGTCAATCACACAGGATAAGTGAATTTAAAAAAAGTGTTTTTTTTATTATCCTCAGCTCTAATCTCTGTGTTGTGTCTTGTGTGTCAATGTCCTGTGTCTCTTGCTGTCCACACAGAGCTGCTCTTTGTCAGAGCCTGCCTGACAACCGGTGGTTGAGCGCGTGTGTGTGTGTGTGTGGGGGGAGGGTGGGTAGGTGGGGGTTTTTGGGGAAGGGGTTGACACTCGACACAGCCAGGGGCACCATCTCCATCACTTCACGCTATCAGGCCTGTCTCAGGGTGGATCAGATAGGCTCAATACTCCACAGGGGGAGGGTTAGCACGCATGGTTTTGTTTTGGGGCAAATGATGAAATCCATATTTATCCCCCCAACATAATGACAGATACCAGCACAGTAGATAGCAGCTGAAGTCAGTTTCTAACTTGACCTGTAGCATTCCTCACATCAAAGGCAGGGAGAGCTTTCAAACGGATTTTGGCGGTTTTGAAGCCCTGGGAGGCTTTTCAACATGACTTCTAGAACAGAGTGGTCTAGGCAGCCAGCACAGATGTGAGAGGGTTATAGCACATACTGTGTGTGTGTTAGCACTGTATGGATAAGTTATCATTAGTGACAGAGATTGGCCTTTTAGGAGAAAAGTTTTTTCCGATAAACTGTAGAATGCGAGCGAATTAGTAACTTTTTGGAATGGTTCCCCGTTGTGTAAGAATTTTAGGTGAAGCATTTGGGGCACTTTAGCTGTGCAGTTCTTTCACTTGCACATGCCTTTGTGAATATAGAATGTGTCCTAGATGATAATTGAGTTTGAAGGCCTGCCATGAAAATGCTTTTAATACGGCTTCTGTGTAGTTTTTTTCAGCAGCCCCATTAGCCATAAGCTGCAGGTCACATACATATATTCCTATAATGGGCATGGTCATATAATTATGGCTATTATGATTGGAAGGTGCATGGTTTCTAATAGACTACCATTAGCACTGCTTGAATAAACACAGCCCCCTTATTTATTTGACTGATACCACTTCTTCATTGACAGAGTGGGCGTGCCAATGCAGGGGGCACAAAAGAACAGGATCGTCTGGAAATAAAAGTTCAACCTACAACTTTTTTTTCCACAACAAAACTCCCCCCCCCCCACCTTCAAGATAATGGGTGTGGTATGCAGTCGCACTCTAAGTCGCTGTAGCTCGGGGGTCTGAGGCGGTTTGTAATGCTATCTCCATGTGCCCCAACATGTTGGAACGGCTTGTCTTTTTCTGGAGGGAAAATACCTTTTCAGGGGGTCACCGGTGGGAGGTGTGGGAGTGAGATTTTGAAGACCCGCGGGGGGGGGGGGAGTTGAGGGGTGGATAGCTACCTTCAACTACCTTCATACCCACCCCGGTAGCCCATTTTCTGAAAGGTCACAGTCTGTTTGAAGCGCCTAAAGCACTAAATCTTTCTGTCAGATGTCTTTAGTTTGATCCGTTATTCAGGAAGGGCCCCTCCCCCCTCCCCCACCCTCCCCCCCCCCCCCCCCACCCCAATCGAAATCCAATCCATGCCACTGTTCATACACGTCTCATAAACATCCAATAACTTTGCTATTGTCATGTGAGAAGGGTTAAAGGTTTACAAGGTTCCTCTACGGGGTTAAGGAAATTCCGTGTCCCATGACAAGATTTCCCTTGTGAGATCTTTTCAAAGCTGTGAATGACATATTGGGTCGGGTGGCTATGACATTTGTGGCACCATTACATTTGTATCCACTGGTTTTCCCCTCATTTGCATGTAACACAAAACTTAATGTGGAATTTTTAAAGATCCCCCATGAAATGCCTAGTGTCTGAGGTGTAGCCATCTTTAATAATTCGTCCTCTTACTGCTGTTAAAATGCATCAGCGGGCGTGATTCTTTGGAACACGGCTTCACCAGAATCAAGATTGTGGAAGTGAAACACAGATACGTATTTTAAAGCAGATCTTGTGACGTGTGTGGAGCTTTAAATAAAACGTACTAATCTAAAAGGTGCGTCAGACAGGAATATCAATGACTTTTGTATAGAATAGCATCACAATTCTGTACATTTGACTCAAAATCTTGGCATCTTGATCATAGGACGTAGCAATAGGTGTGTGTTTAGTAGGAAAATATGGCACATTGCACCTGTAAACTGTTGAAAATGAAATGATCATAGGGCAAAAGGGAGACCAGAGGAGGTATAGAACAAACAGAAACCACCATCTTGAATATATATGATTCTTCTCTGTGGGGATTAGCCCCCCCGTCCCTCCTTTGTCAAGGTGAGAAGTGTGTCTAATGTTAGGGCCCCTCAGCGGGTCAGTTTTGAGTGTGGGACAGAAAACAACGCTGGCCTTTCCCAAATGTAGTTTCCATAACTCCCCCACAAAAAGCACCTTACCCTCCACAATGTCCAGCACAGAACAGTAGCTACTAAGTAAACACACTATGAAAAAAAGAACAACTAAATGACATCATGCCGAAACCACACACACACACACACACACACACACACACACACACACACACACACACACACACACACACACACACACACACACACACACACACACAAACACTTACACACACAGAGGCAGTGTGAGTCATGTGCATTGCACTGTTTGTCTTGTGGTGAGGTGTCAGGTTGTTTCCAACCAGTAATGATGTTGTGAAGTCATTTGACGGAAGCATGACCTCATCAAAACGGGAAGTTGAAAACTGTGTCAAAGCAGTAAATGGAAGCAGTTCAGTGACTTGCGTTATCATATTTCCGCATTCTGATTTATTGACCAAGTTGACGAGCATAACATGACTAAAAAAATGTGTGATGAATTTAAAGTTGAGAGGATTTTATTCCCCATGTGGGACATTTATGTGTTTTAATCCATAATACGATTGATCCATTGATGAAACAACTGTGCTTGGAGACAGGTTGAGATTTTTTCAGAGATTTATTATGTCATTAGACAATCATTTATTACCAAGGCAACTTGATGTAAGGTTTTTTTTTGGGGCCCTGCTGATGATCATCCTCTGAAGAATCCCTTTTGCCTCTCTGCCTGTCTGCAGCTGTTAATGGAGTAGTGTAACAGAGATGGGATCTTCTATTTGACTTTGATAAATTACCTCAGGGAAATCTCCATTCTTAGCTCCCCGGGAACTGTGTACATGACAATCAAAATGAAAGTTTTATCACAAGATTGTTATATTTTCTATTGCCAATCAAAGAATAAATCAATTGCTGACGGGGCTGTGTTTACGTACAGTGTGTGTGTGTGTGTGTGTGTGTGTGAGAGAGAGGGAGAGAGAGAGAGAGTTCCTTAATGGATGGGTTACTTTCGGAATGGGCATGCTGTGTGCAGAAACAGTATTATTTATGTTGATAGGAGGTTATTCCTAGCCAGCAGACCTATCCTCGCTGTGCTGGGATGGCCACTGAAAAAAACTAACCTTTCCATAAAAGATAGAATAAATGTATTTGGAATGTGCGCACTGCTCACGTTGTATTTGCTGATTGCATTAGCCAACTATTAAAGAAAAGGAGTATGTATGTGAAGATACAGCATGTTGGGTTGGCCACTCTAGGGGACAGAAACTTTTAACAATCTGAGACATTTTGATATTCTGTACTGAACCTAAACCTTGAATGCTAATACTGAGGACTGCAACGACCCATGCACATAAGCTGACATGCACAGATATTAGTCTTAGGATATTTGTAAGACTCAGTGTTCTCCATGGATCCTGTTAAAACTCACTCTCAAAAAATCAATAGCCATAACCGAAGCCCTAACTGGGCATGGACTCCTAGAACTAGTGGTCATTAGTGCAGCCTTTAGATGTCAATAAGCCGGATGTAGCTGAGAGTGGCCCCCTTACAGGAACAAGAGAGGAGAACAGACGCTATTACCGCTGAGCTGAAGGAGGTCTGGAGGAAAAACCATTCAGCGCTGTTGCCCCCCCCTGGAGATTTCAGATGCCTTTCACCACCACTATAGCTATTGAGCCTGCCTGTGTATACCTTATGGTTTTGAACTAAACTTGGGAGCATTATAACATAATTGGGACTTTGCACAGGAAAGGGTGGCTGTCGGGTTTGAATCTACGAGTTCATGAAGAAATGCAAGTTTCAGGATAAGCATTGATCCCATCCTTGATGCAATAATGGAGATAAGATTGAACTACTTATCCAATGAATATAAAAAAGATGAGCGCCGCTGACCCTTCAAAGTCTATTAAAGAAAAGATCACTTCTGAAGAACTCCAGTTCTATGAAACCCAGACTAGGGAGCACTATAGTGATAACACACACACTGTACAATGGAGCAATATGAAAACAGTCACCACCCGCCAAAAACAGTTGTTCAAAATGCATTCTGAATTCTCTCGGATGCCTATAAATCGTCAAGAAGAATGTACCAGTTTTCCTCTAACACCTATGAATATGAGTGCGCCTGATACTTGAGATGCGAGCATTTGACTTGTTGTTTGACCTGCATTCCTCAGAGGTTCAGGTCAGCTACGTTCGGTTAAGCTGGTCAAACTCCCACCTCAAATACTTGAAAAATGACACCAGTCATTAGCTGCCTAGTTATTTTTTGCTACAAGGAAGTTCAAATCTATTTTATGCACAGTCTGGCTACACGGGTTGCACATTTAATCGGGCTGAATCTTATCTCTTTTTTTCCAGACATTTCAGTCATAACAATTCTGGCATTTTTCAACATAATTGCATTAGTCAGTGAGACTGTCTGCTTTATGACTTCCTCCAGCTTTTGTTTTTCACAGTATTTCATTTGTTCTCAAACAGGTCGTATGTTCACAAACAGGTCGTATGTTCACAGAATAGTCCCGATTGTCTCAAAAGCAGCTGCATTTGAAGGAGCCTCTCTGCATGCCAAAGGATTGTGTTACACTGTGTATATGTAGATAGGGTACAAACATGCCTGGGGGGCAGAGGGCACAATGCTGAGTTATGGACTCATACTATACTGTACACACAGAATGATGTTGAACGTGTTTTGCAACTTCTGCCTTACTGATATATAGTGGGATGGTTTACAACATAAACGTATAGTGAGTTGGGTGGTTTACAACATGGGCAGACAGGAAAGTGGGTCATGTTGACATTGTTTACTTCGTTTAATTGTGAAGGCATCCCAGTGTCTTCACAAAGCATTCATCTCCTGTTTTGCCCTGAACGTCCCTAATGCCTATAAGTGCTACCGTTGTAAATCACCATATTTGGATTCTTTGTTAGCATCAAAAATAATGTTGCTGTTGCTCTTGATGTTGCACAGTTCCAGTCAATATGCCTCGGACTCAGAAGACAAGAAGCTGAACAGGTTTGAACGGCAGCTTGTAATGCTACCCTGTGTGAGATGTATTTTATTGTGAGATACTTTTTTGGGTTTATTTTTTTACAAGTTCCCCTTTGTGTGTGCGAATGGGAAACACATCTTCAAAATGTGCAATTCCTTTAGATGAAGGATAGTTAAAAAAAAATAGACGGCAAGTATGTCAAGAGAAGACACTTGAAAATGCACCTCTGTTTTTTTTTTTACTGAAGAGGGTTTTACTTAACAGCCTTCTGCTGGTTGTCTAACCATGGCTCGATTGATAAACACACTTTTGGATGTGTTCAGCTGCATAAACATCTGTCTCCTCATTCCTAAAGACGTAGACCGTTGAATACAAATTTTTCTCACTTCAGGAAGGCTGTAACCTCGCTATATGCATTTGGGACAACTTGGGAATTAAATATGTAGATGCACAAAGCTACTTATGTTTGCCTGCAGCAGTGCTGCGGAGTAAACAAAAAAAAGTCAGATGAATTTTAGAGGAACTGAATGGACTGACCTTGAGTTGCTTTAATTGGGTTTCTGGTTTTATGAGGGTCCTGACATAAACCAGTGGGAACCTGAAGACTAGTGTGTCTGACAGGTATGTTGAGATGCTGCTTTAATAAGCGGTGTCTCTAAACTTTGAAAAGAAAAGATCAATCTAACGATAATATGCTATACGTGAGCCGCATCCGTTTGTAAGATGTTGAAACCATAACCACACAAGTTTCGTTAGAGAACACAAGGCTATATATGAAACAAATTGAGAGTCTGGAAGAACTTTGATCTGACAAGCTCACATTATGTTAGAAACATTTTATTATTCAGTAGTGGGATTTCCACATGCAAAGAATTGTAATGTTGATACAATCCCCTCCATTACTTCCCCTTAAAATCTTGCGGGTGTATCTTGCTGTTATCCTTCATGCATGCTGTTTCTGTTGGTAATTCTAGACCTTGTGCAGCCCGTAGCCAAGGCTTTTGGTTTTAAAGCTGACAGCCACCCCTGTGCTTTTGAAGCGGTTGGTGGTACAACATGATATATTGCATTAGTTTTGGATCTGTGATGTGGTTGAGCTGCTCAAGTTTCAGCACTGTAAAGCAGGATAGCTGTCTGGTCTAATCTCTACGTTCACACAATCTGCAAGACTGCTGCTGAATGCTGTACATCAAGATCTGTAGAATGAATAACTTGAGAGGGAGAAATAATTAGACCCTCTTCTGATTTGTGAAGACACATGGATGTATAGCCCCATAGTAGAAAAAGGCACACATTATGTTGTAATTGAGAAAATTACTCTCAGTCACATTTTTTGTTAATGCTGCATGCTTTTAGGACAGACAATGGTCATGACCCAAAAGAGGATCCATTAAAGGTGACATATTACACACATTTTCAGGTTCACACCTGTATTTCGGGTGTCTACTAGAAAAACATTTACCTGGTTTGATTAACGAAAAACACATTGTTTTTCTCACATTGCGATTGGTACTTCAACTATTTTCCACCCTTTTTTACCATCTCTGAAGCGCTCTGTTTAAGTGCCGGTCTCTTCAAGGCCCCCTTCCAAAAAGACCAGTTGGCTCTGATTGATCAGCTCACTGCAGCCCGGGGCAGGACGTGTTGCCTTTGCAAACGGTGACAGGCGCCAAGTGTTTGCTTGGATCTTGGCCAAAGAGGACACTTGAATCAACAAAAACAGAAAGCTCTGTGTAGTCCCTGTAACCTTTTTTCAAATAAGGCGTAACTACACACACTTTTTTCTGACTTTCTGACTGTCGCTGAACATGAAATACTCCAACATTGCTCCAGGGTGTGGGCCTACAATTGAAGTTTGCCGCCTCACTCGTCCAATATGCTGATGCAAGAGGCTTACCTGCTAAACAAACAAACAATCAAACAAACTGAAAAAACATGCAAACAGTAAAAGATCATTAAAAAGGACTGTATTGTTTATACTCATTACTAAGGGATCTATGAACACACCAAGGACACATTATTGTGTTGAAAAGTCATCAAAAAGTGCACTTTACCTAATATGTGACCTTCTATTATATTTGAATCATAGTCTATTATAGGATTTCAACCAACTTTGTTTCTCTTCCATAATTATTGTGCTGCAAAATAATGGCTGGAATTGCAGCCCTTGTCTCTAATATTAATGTTTTAACTATCAGTATCATGCATTATATTGAAATAATAAATCTGAAATTCATTGCTTCTCACTTCTAAGGAAGGGCTCAAGCTTCTTGTTAAATGTCTTAGTTTTGGAAGCTTTACATTTTGGTAAACAGTCCTTGCAACAACAACCATTTGTAGTGGGAACACCTAGCACAAGGGGAAAAGCACAGGTCTTAAAGTCTTAATCTAGCACACCCGCCACCAACATTATGATGCTAAGAGTTTAATGGTAGAATTGATTTTCAATCAACAAATTACGCCCACGTCATGCTGGCTTTGTGAAAAATGAGGCTCAGGGAATTAGAAATGGTTGTTCAACTTTCTATTTAGATGTTTGTTGGACACCATTTAAAAAGAAAAAAGTCTATGCAGTAATTAAGAGATTATTCCTTTGAATGGTGCTAAATCCCACAGTAAATCCTGGCATTGTGCTCGTCTTAAAATTGCTTTTACTGCCATGGGCTCGTCTCAGTGAATCTACTTTGCTAGCCACTGGTGTTTTTCTTTCCTTTTTTATGACTACTCCCAGTTTCTCTTGGCATGTCAGAGACAGTTTTTTTTACTGATAGGAGATTTACAGTGTCACAAACTTTGCAATTGTTCTATTTTTCTGGGTTTTTGGTTAAATTCACCAACATGATATGACATGCCCCCAAACAACAAGCCACACTGCACAACAGTCATCATGTTACAAGGGCAAGGGTTAGTGCAACATTGTTTTTTAAATACGTATTTAGTGTTGTTATTTTGGTAGCCACAGCATCAAGAGTATCCTGAAAAGTGAAAACCCTTTCACCACTTATTTCCCCTGGTTAGTTGCATTAAGTTGCACCTATTATTAACATGTAGAAAGATCCTCAGTGTTTATTTTAAGGGTTAGTTACAGATAAACATCCCTGAATCTGGTATAGTGATTGCGCTGTCCTCCAGTTAAAGGGTGGTCAGTCTGCTGCTGCGCCCCTCTGTCCCTGTTCCTTTTTTAGTAAGTTGTAATTAGTAAAGTAGTAGGTAAGGCGTAACTCATAGGCCCCAGAGTTCCTTGGTTTGTCCTGGACTTAAATTGAGAACTTGGTAGGCAAGACAAGTCAAAGCATGACAGATTTTCATATTTTCTCCTTGATGGGACCCTGTCAGAATGTGTTATGTCATTCATCAGCATGCAGCCTGAGATGGCCAATTATCTGTGATCCTGGCAAACTGCAATACACCCTGTTCCCAGACTGAAATGCTATCGTCAGAGATTGCCATATCAGTCCAGAGATTGAGGCGGCAGCGTGAGACTTTCCATAACACAACTGCATGTCTTGACTCTGCCAGTTGGCTGTCCTGCTATGTTCAACTGGTCAACGAATAGATGGCATTGTCTTCAGTTTTTGTGGGAGCCTGAAAAATACAACTTAAGACTCCAAAACAATTATTTTACGAGTGCTAAACCATATTATGATGCCTGTTAGGGTGCCAGATTATATTCATCAGAAAAAGGACCCAAGTCAAAAAGACAATTTATTTCTCGACCGTTTTGATTCAACACAGATTAGTGAAAAAAATCCCGCTACTAATAAAAAAACTATTTACCTCTAGTGTACAGTATGTTAGTTCTACTCAGAAAATATGAGTATAGAGATCTTAATACGGTTGTTCTAATGTACAGTATGAAAAATATCACATTTGTAACTGAAATCGTAGGACTTAAGATCTAGTATTTTTGCATGGATCACTGCTTAGAGTAATGTTAAGTCTTCATGAAAGGTTGTAGTTTATTGTTCTGAGTAAGGCAAAGCAGGACCAAGTCTGCTGTACTCTGATGTTTCTCAGCGGAGGCCAAGGGTATTAAGGTCTAATTTTAACTTGACTGGACTAGATGGAAACCACTGGAAGCTCTGCCTCTTTTGGCCTTATTGAGGAAATGCCAGGGTGATCTCCTATGGACCAGTCACAGATAACTTCCATCACCACAAAGCTGTCTCTTTTCGTCTTAGCACTGTTAACAGCAATTACAGCTTGTGAGTCAGTAGCTGACCTTTCTGTTACTTACTACATGAACCTTTTTAACCCTTTTTTTAAATATGTTTACCACTGATAATAAAGCAGGGTTGGATTTCTATTGAAGGGATACTTTTGGAAGAATCTATACCTATCCCCTAGTATAGTAGGACACACTTAAAAAGTTGGCTGATACTAAAACCGACAGTACAGTACAGTTGTGCTGCTTGCTGCAGTGACCAACCAAGTAAAAGATTAGGGTTAAGAAAACCCACAAAGCTACAATTCAAATGTGCAGTGCTTGCCATCCATCCCTCTTTCTCTTGCTGATTACATACAAACGCTAATAAAGCTAACCTGAGGCAATTGAGGGATTGGCTCGTCTCCTGCACCAATTTCCTGTTTAACTGTCTCATTACCTCTGCATTGGCTCACATTTAGCCTTTCCATGTCTCTCTCTTCTATGTCTAGTCCAATGTACAGTACACTCTCTCTGACTCTAGCACAGCATTTCAGTTCAGCTACTGATTAGTACTGTGTTCACACCCCTTGTTCCAGCTGTTTTTCTCGGCAACAGCGAAAAAGGTATACTTCCTGTCCCTAGTCATTGGAGGGATACAAAAGCAACCTTATTCGGGAAAACAGACTATCTGAATATGGACTTGGCTGTATCAGGGATTGTTGATTCTAGGAGAGTGAGCCTGTGCCTACCTGTGTTGTTTCCACTAAAAATAGTTGGGACTGTCACAGCCATGGAATACTCACAATTCAGTCCAAAAAGGAATTAAAATGTTGCTCAAGCCATTTACATCACGTCATGTCGTCTATCCCTTCAGTAGCATGTTATCATGGGTTGGGTTGTTCACATTATTTTAATCTTTCAACCCTTTAGTTTGTTTCTTTTCACATCTACCTTGTGTGAAGTGATAAAGGGGATTCAGAGTGGGGAAGATGGTGACAGAACTCTCATATTAAATAGTTGAACCTAAAAGGATTGCCTCCAGTTGAAGAATAAATCTACTTTATGCAAATCTGCTGTAAATACAGGATAGGCAACGCAAGGCTTTTCTGCTTTTTTCTCACACTGTACTTCTCTCAATCTTGAGTCTTGAGCAGTTACATCTCCCTTGTAGAGAGATCCTTTGGCCAAGTCAAGAAGCCTGATGTAGCTTTGATAGGATTGTTGACTGTTGATGCTCAGTGAGTTCAGTTAAATATGTGCAAAATAAATAAATTGATGATATCCTGGAGAGCAAAGTCATCTTATCTATTTCATTCTCATTTGAACACATTCCCTCTAAATTCAAACTCAGTTGCTACACACATTCTGGCTCAACTGTCTGTGGCAACCTGAAGGAGTAAGGCATGTTAACTGCTGCTGAAAATGGCTGCTAGTGGGTAGTTGCATCCTGATCTCCCTCTACCTACTTTTCCTAATGCAGTACGAGTAAACTGTTGGCTTTAAAACTGGAGTACCTGTCGAGCTGATTT
This sequence comes from Ammodytes marinus, assembly GCF_949987685.1. Lineage (NCBI taxonomy): Eukaryota > Metazoa > Chordata > Actinopteri > Uranoscopiformes > Ammodytidae > Ammodytes > Ammodytes marinus. Next base: position 22,930,606 of record NC_137218.1, on the reverse strand, counting down.
AGTGTCTAACATAGCACAATAGCTCTACAAAAATAAATTAAAAAATCAAGTGTCGAAGTAACTTGTGTAGGCCTATATGACGCGTGGAAAAAAAACAGAGCACCGCCAGCTGCATCGGAGGCTTTGCAAACAATGGAATCATCTGGAAACCTGGCCGAGCTGATTGACATTGCTCTGGAGAAACATTTTTCCAAAGCTGATGCCATCGCAAAGGAGAGATTTACCTGTCTCGAGCAACGCTTTGATGTGTTACAGACGGACATTCTATCACTCAAAGAAGAAACCGGTGCACTCCGAGCTGACCATGCAACTTTATTAAAACGCACAGAAAAGGTAGAACGCTCTACTTGTTCCCTTTCGAAATCTCTAACAACAGTTGAAGCAAAGCTAGCGGACCTTGAAGATCGAAGTAGAAGAAACAATATCTGTGTTCATGGACTTCCTGAGGGAACAGAGGGCCCAAATGCCACACAATATCTCAACACTCAGCTATCGGTGTGGTTTCCCACACTGAAAGACGCTCCACCGGAGATTATGCGAGCGCATCGCATTGGACCCCCGCGGGTGAATGCTACCGCTAAATCAAGAGTGCTTATTTTTGTGTGTCTGAAATATACGGATCGAGCCCTTATCCTTAAAGAAGCAAGAAACTCACCATTGAACATAGAAGGGATGGAGGTCCACTTTACCGCGGACTACAGCATGGCAACCAGAGTACGACGTAAATCCTGCTATGACTCCATGAATAAGGCTCGTGAGGCTGGTTTCCTCGCCTTCCTAATCTATCCGGCAACTATAAAGATTTCCAAAGGGCATGAGCACAACTTCTTTGATGACCCGGTAAAGTTGGAGGACTTTCTTAGAGAACAAGGTAAAGTTGGAGGTAAAGTTGGAGGACTTTCTTAGAGAACACGATCCGAATGAGTCCAATGATGAGTGTTGACGAGGACTAATGACAATTGATAGGTTTACTCCGTGAAGTATGACCCCCTTCTTCTTCTTTCTTTTTCTATTTTTTCTCCTTTCTGATAATATAACCGGGCTGCGGCAGTTACTGAGAACATTGTTTTGGTCATCAGTTTCTGGTCATGTGACCTCGATCATTGACGCTGTTGGCATGGTGATTTCAGTCACGTGACAATATGAACTTGCTGCATTCAAGAGCAGATATGCAGAATATTGGAATATGGTTTGAGAGGGGACTCGTTTTTTTCTTTATTTATTTTATTTACATTTTGGAACTATGGTAGAGGGAGAGATATGTTCACAATGATCACAAACAATGGGTACCCAGAGAGAATGGGGCCTTTGGTGTGGGTTAATGTTTTTGTGGGATGTATTTGTTGGTTTATGTCACTTTTGTTTGGACCTAGGATTAGTTTAATGAATGGTTGTAGGGGTATAAACTCTGAGATGGATCAGTTAATAAATGAAAACATTATGGATAACATAAATGATTATGTAGAATGACTTCTGTTAAATTACCAAGGAAAGGGCTGAAGATAGCTCATATTAATATATGTAGCCTTAGAAATAAATTAATTGATATCTCCAATATGCTAATAGAAGGTAACATACATGTCTTAGCAATATCAGAGACTCATCTGGATTCCACGTTTGAAGATAGTGTAATGAATATTCAAGGATATAATATATATAGGAGAGACAGAAATGCAAATGGAGGTGGTGTAGCTGTTTACATCCAAAATCATATACCAGTAAAATTAAGGGTGGATCTTATGTTAGCAGACCTAGAAGCATTATGGCTTCAAGTGTATATTCCTCATTTGAAGCCCTTATTAGTGGGTTGTTGTTATAGGCCACCTAATGCAAACTCTGATTACTTAGATACACTGTGTGATATGATAGATAATGTATGTGATCATGCAAATGAAATATATTTCCTGGGAGACCTCAACATTGATTGGAAATCATTGGACTGTCCACTTAAGAATAAGCTTCTTGCTGTCACAGATGCATGTGGACTAACTCAAGTGATAACCCAACCAACAAGAGTGTGCTTAAAAAGGGATGGATCAAGAACAGCAACTTGTATAGATCATATATATACTAACAAAGCAGAATTATGTAACAAGGCCATATCATTACCAGTTGGATGTAGTGATCACAACCTAGTGGCAGTAGTGAGGAAAACAAAGGTCCCGAAAGCTGGACCCAAAATCATTATAAAGAGATCATACAAACACTTCAATGAAGACTGTTTTATAGAAGACGTTAGAAATATTTGCTGGGATAGTGTGTTGTGGAAGGATGATCCAGATGATGCGGTGGAGGCTTTTGATAAGCTGTTTGGAGAAATAACTGATAAACATGCACCTGTGAGGAAGAGAACTGTTAGAAATGTCAGATCCTGTTGGATTGATGAGGAATTGAAGGATTGTATGGAGCAGAGAGATCAAGCAAAGATAATGGCAAATAATTCTAAATTTGAATCGGATTGGCAAGTTTATCGTAAACTACGAAATTATGTAACAAAATTAAATAAAAGGAAGAAGAAGATGTATTTTGTAAATGTGATTCGTAACGCAAGCCATGACAGCAAAAAAATGTGGAATATTCTTAATGACATGATGGGCAGTAAATCTAAGTCACCTCCATCATTTCTTGAATCAGAAGGACATTTCATTATTACGCCTGTAGGAATTGCCAATCACCTTAGCAACTTTTTCAATAACAAAGTGGAGAAACTTAGGAATGAAATGTGCCAAACAAACAACATGCAATCACAAACCTTGATTAGAGATCAAATTATGAGAGGTAAAAAATGCACATTTGAATTTACTAAAGTCAATGTTAGCTACGTGGAAAAGTTGCTTTTAAATTGTAAAGACAAACCATCTGGTGTGGATAACATGGATGTGAGACTTTTGAAACTGGTAGCAAACTTGATTGCCACTCCAGTTTGTCATATGTTGAATCTAAGTTTTGAAAAATGTGTTTTCCCACAAGCATGGAAAATTGCAAAGATTGTTCCACTACCAAAGAATGCCACTGTACCATTCAGTGGCCCTAATAGTCGACCAATTAGTTTGCTGCCTGCTATGAGTAAGATCATGGAAAAAATTGCCTTTGAACAAATACAATGCTATTTTTCAGCTAATGATTTAAATACAGACTTTCAACATGCTTATAGAGGCGGGCATTCCACTAGCACAGCCCTTATTCAAATGACTGATGATTGGCATAGAGAAATCAATAACAAGAATTTAGTAGGTGCTGTACTGTTAGATTTCAGTGCAGCTTTTGATATAATTGATCACAATCTGCTATTGCAAAAACTTAAAGGATATGGTTTCAATTCAACTGCAATACTCTGGCTAGGAAATTACTTAGCTAATAGGAAACAGACAGTGTACTTCAACGGACATTTCTCTGAGTTCAAATCATTAAACTGTGGAATTCCACAAGGAAGTTGCCTGGGACCACTGCTATTTTCTGTATTTACAAATGAACTACCTTTAACTGTAACAAATGCAAAAATAGCGATGTATGCTGATGATTCAACAATATATGTGTCAGAGTCCACAATTGAAATGCTTAATAATGTCTTGAACAATGAATTGCAGTTAGTATTGGACTGGGTAACACATAACAAACTAGTTCTTAATGTTTCTAAAACAAAAAGCCTTGTATTTGGGACAAAACATCTGTTATCAAATGATCCCAAGTTGAATTTGTACATTAAGGGTATGGCAGTTGAACAAGTTCAAAAGACCAAACTTCTTGGCATAATTGTAGACAGTAATTTATCCTGGGCTCAACACATTGGTAAGGTGGTAGTTAAAATGGGCAGAGGTCTCTCAGTTATACGGAGATGTTCACATTTTTTACCAAAGAATATAATGGGAAATGTCATTAAAACAATTGTCTTAGCTCATCTGGACTATTGCTCAGAGGTTTGGTCAGGAGCTGCCATGTCACATATAAAAAAATTGCAAATTGCTCAGAATAAGGCTGCACGCTGTTTATTAAGGTGTTCCTATAGGAGTAATGTGAAAATAATGCACAACTTTCTATCCTGGTTAAGTGTTAAGAATAGATTTACTGCCTCTTTGCTTAATTTTACGAGGAAAATTTCAGTGACTAAATTGCCGAGGGTATTGTATAAATGTTTAAGTTTCAGTTCTGATAAACACAATTATAACACCAGGCATGCGATGGAAGGAAGATTCACACTACCTAAGGTGAAAACAAACAGAGCGAAGAGTACAGCATTATATAGAGCCATGAGTAAATGGAACACCATGCCTGGACATATTATTCAAGAAAATTGCAAAAATCGATTCAAACTATTACTTAAAAAACATCTACTAGTCGAGCAGCTCTCTGCAGTGGCTAATATCTAACCAATGATGCCACTCCCATCAGTATAATCATCATTAATTGTTTCTGTTTATATATGTTTTTGTCTGGTCTGACCATCAATTACACCTGTCATGTTTATATAAGTTTATCTCTATGTTTCTGTGAATAATTTAGGTCCTGTGTTTTGTTAATTTTGTATTATTTTTATTTTATTTAATTTTGACTGTTGTAGAGTTATTTTTATTACTTTTGTTACCATTTCCGTTATCACTGTTTTGTCATGGTGATCATTATTTAATGTAATTATGCACTGCAGTGTATAGATGCAAAGGTGTTGTGTGGACTCCAGGAAGAATAGCTTTGGCTATGGCCTCAGCTAATGGAGATCCCAATAAAATACAATACAATACAACTAAAACTGTCAGTTCTGTTCGCCTGGAGATTCCAACACTCCTTTCGACCAAGTTAAAACTTGCAGAGTTCCAAGGGCCTTAGAAAGAGTGTGAAGTGCTCAAGGGCAACATTCCAATTCGTCTCTGACTGAAAAGGAGCTTAAAAATGAAGAAGACCGTACCTCCAGTTTCTCAGTTCATATACACTTAACAAAGCAAAAGCTGATGCTGCATAAAATAAAATACAATAGTAGACACTGATATAACAGACTTATGGATCAAACCTTGTGTAAGCAAGTCATTCCATACAGCATACCAGACCAACAGCTTTAAATGAGTAATAAATGTAGCCCATGTTAAGGTCTAAGAGATTTTGTATTATTTCCCAATCAATCCCTGAAGTGTCCACGAGTCCTTGAATCCACATGTTAAATTAAGTGGTTCTTATGGGAAAAGTGGAAGAGATATATCGCACAGAAACGACCTTCTTTTGTATGATTGATCTGATCTGTTGTCTTTGTTTTTTTTTTTTTTTATTTATACTTATGTGTCATGTTTTTCTTTTTAGCTTTCAAATACAACCCCTGCTGTACTTATTTCATTCCACATTTTTGAAACTGAAACCACCCCCTGTTCTTTTTGTTCTTTTTATTGTCTCTATATAAAAAAAAGGATGGAGCAGTGTATATTTTGCATCAATATGATTGTAAACTGCATATACGAATGTGTCTCCAAATAAAGATAATTTAAAAAAAAATAAATTAAGTGGTTCTTTTAGTTTCAGACCTCCTAGAGAAATAGCTAGATTTACCCAGTACCCCAGCGTTGTTTGTTCCACCAATGGATAAAACCTTTCGCTGGAGAGTCATTTGTAATAAACACAACGAAAAATGTTAATGAATGATATTCAGATATAAGTGTGAATTGACCACCTGCAATTTTGTTTGGAAGAAGGAGGCATTTGTCAGGTGTAATTATTAACTTGAAAGATTTGTATTATTTAGAATATCTTGTGACACACTTGGACACCTGGGGTCACCAGGTTTTTCAGGTCTTTCAACAAATAGACACCTTTGCCCAGGTGCAATACTGCACACACAAAGAAGTGACAGACAACATCCCTGACATGTTCCCTACCTGTCAACTACTCAAATGAAAACCAAACAGCAGAAAACAGGCTCCTTATTGTTTTCTGTTAAAAATTTAGGTTATTTTTATTTTTGTGACATGTCTTTTTTACTTAAGAGTACATCGTTTTTGTGTGTTAACCAGGGTTAGTTTGAGACAAAGCAAACATTGCAGGTACAGGGACAACAGGACCTTCTAGTACAAAGTAAACGGGATGTTTCCCTCCGCAAATATATTTAGCATTCTGCTGCCGTGTAAGTCTGAGACTATCTAGTAGGAACCTGGACAGTGCACACGGCATACAGTAGTTAAACCTACTAACTTAACTTAACTCAGCATCCGCTGAGTCCGCAGCATCCGCTGAGTTAAGTAAAGTGAAGAATAAAAATACTTTTCCCAAACTGCCATTTATCTTCACCTGGTCAGGTGATGTTGATGACTCAACTTCATGCTCGCCAACTTGTGAACTCTTTAGAAGGGACTGGGAGTATGTGTGTTTAAAACATTTTGTATTCAGTTGCATTTGTATTCAGGTCACCTCTAAAGAGTTTCTAACTTCATAATGTATGAAGGTAAGAATATGGATTCAACCCTATAAAAGTAAACATTCATGCGATAATCTAAAGTTGTCTATGACTTGATCAGTCAGGAAGTATCGGAAATTAATTAGATTGAAAGAAGAATCTATTTGAAGTGATTCGAAAAAAAGCTAAATATATTGGAACTGTAACAGGCTGGCAGAAATGAATAGAAGAAAATAAATGTCTTATTTCTACTAGATTGTTCCCTATGAAAACATAATCACATCAACAATCATTAATCGTTGTCATAGTTCCACATCTTCCTGAAATAAACTCTGACAGTAGCCAACCTGAGTCCTTATATGACTCTACCTGTCAAGTTTTTGCAGAAAATAAATTATGTATTTCCCCTTAATCTGGAGTTTTATGAATTGGTGTTATCACCTTGAGGGTTCATCTTTTCCAAAAGGAACATATGGCTTTCATTGTTTCACCATTAACTCACAGTCTGACAAACTTGAAAAACATGTGCTGCTACATTCCTGCCATGCAGGCGGTGTAAAATTACTACTGTGTCTTACATGTCACGTGGTTAAACCTTCTTTTTTTTCTGTGCAGTCAAATACCCATTGATTGGCCTTTGTCCCATTTCCAACCTGGGATCTTAAATACACATGCTTGTATGCCTGTATTTCAAGTTTAAGTCAACAAGTGCATGAGAGGTTAAGACAAAAGAAATAGTGAAGTTAACTGCAATCATAAACATCCGCTACATAAACTGTGTTACTAGCCTACTCGTATACATTGTTTTTCTATATTTTGTTTACGCTAGGATTAGGAATGGGCTATCTTAAATTCAAGTCATAACTTCATCTGTAATAAGGTACTGACACTTTTTACCTTGAGAATTAAGTATAAAAGTGACACATTAGTTAAGAGCCATTCAACCCCAGAAAACGGCCTCTTGCATATTTATATATATTAAACCCTCATAATGGCTCCTAAAACTATCAAATATACCTACTGCCAAAACTATTTTTAATGTCACAAATTTAAAGCGTATTGTTTCAAGTTAGAAACAAAGGCAAATATTCTGTTTTGTATTCACACCTGGACCAATTTGTTCCAATGTGGCATTTTGCAGTTTGGTTCATGTTTAAACATGAGTATTTACAAGCAGAACAACGTTTGTGGTATGCCAGGAAACTCACCTCTAATTTGTCGGAATTTTCATGCCAGAAGAAACCAAAGAGTAAAAGAATAGCAAACTTTTTATTTTCCAGAAATAGTTGAATGCAGCACTTTCCAATTTCACAATGGAGGGACAAGGTTTGATCTTGGCCATTGTCATTGTGTATAACATTGTTAACGTATATATCCCTAAGGCAAATGATACAGTTTGAAAATGAGGATCGCCTGTGTTTATTCTGATTCATTTGCTTCACTTTGAAGGAACTCAAAAAAGTAAATGCTAGCTACGGGAGCTGGTTTAATCCAACATAAGCATGCTCCTGTTTTCACTGCCTCTTGCAGTAGGGTTGGATCATGTTTTATTTTTTTTACTGGACCGAGACCACCTCTTCAAGGAGGTCTCGTGCAGTTGTTTTGGTCCACTCCCGAGTGCGTTTGCTGTGTTCACACCTGCCCAAACTAACGGCTCCAAGGGGGGAACGCTCCAGGGTTCAACTCAACCGAACTGGGAACAGGTGTCAAAGCACCATCAGTTATAAGTAATGGTGTATAGAATGAGCATGACATCCCCCATTGATCTTTCATGGCCCGTTAAAGCCAAAAGTCTCATGACTGATGTCAAGGCAAAGGGAGTTGCCAATGCAAAGAGGATGAAACCTGAGTGGAACCTCATGCATGGTTGGCCTGTTTAACACTTGTAGATCGCAAACCAAAACATCACTACATTATCTTCTCTTCATGGCTAGGTTTGTTAAAACCAATGATACGGCATGTTTTATTCTGTTCTACACATTTCTTACACAAGGCTAATAAAGGCCTGTTTCCCTGGGTTGATGGGATTCCTAAGCCTGATTTACCATATCTGGATCACTATCAGCAGACCTTGTCGTTATAAAGCACCTTTTCACAGCTCTGTTTAGTGTCTCTGTCCTCCATGTCAGCCAAGCTCAGAGCGCCTGATCATTTAGCTGCTAATGGATGTTTTTTTTAACCACTTGCTGGAGAGCATCACTTGATAAGCCGTATCCATTTATACCCACTCTGATAAACATGGTGAGCTGCCGTGAGTTGACTGTCTCTGTGTTTTGGTTAATGGACCTCCGCCGAAATGGCAATTTGACAATTAACTTACCTAAACTGGCAAATACATGCCTTATGCATAGCATACACAATTTCGGGTCAAAATGTCTTCCTCACTCTTAATTGTCTCATCAGCTCAGAAAACAAATGCTTGCAGGGCTCATTGTCATTGGCAAATTAGGTGGTTAGTATAAGTAATGAAAGGCACTCTGGTTTATTTTTTTTAACAAGAGGGTCTAATGTTTGTGTTTGTCTCTACTGACAAGCATAATGTCGCTCTCCAGACATACTGGTGCCTCTGCAGCCTGCTGAAGCAGCGGAGGGCATTTTTCCATCTAAAATGAATTAGCGTCAATTCTCAAGGGTACTTGCCTTTCCATCGGCACTTCCCACTACAGGGCACCACATATGGGGGCACACAGGGGCCACGTTGCAGCTGATCAGGGAGTTTATATGAAGTGTGTCTTTCATTTTGGGAGCACACCAGCAGCAACGTATGGTCCCCAGAGAGAGGCACATAGAGAAGTAGCAGCTGAGTTTTTCAACACAGCATGAGAATGAGATGGAGCCCTTTGTTCTTTCACATTCGTAGAAAAGTTTTTCTTCAAAGCGATCTGCTATGGATTACATCACACTATTCTAAAAATCTGTGGCCACTGACAGTCCCATTGTTTGTGAATTAGGAATGGTGAGGAGTGAAAAATAAACTTTGTGAACGTCAGCACCAACAGAATCACTTGCTCATCGAGTTTGCCTCTGAAAAAAGTCATCAGTGTCAAATTATTGCTGAATAAGCCGCTGGTAGTCTTTAGTTTTCCTAGAAATGAGTTGATCTGTCATTCAACAAAACCACACAATAGAAACTTTGATGCAGTTGAACACTGAGAATCATGTATCTGAGATCTCAAATAGATATGTTACATCCTTTTCTAAACATTATTAAATATATTGTGAAATATACCAAGGAATACCCCTAGAAGCTTTGAAGTGCTCAGATGCTAAAGTCACATGATGTACGGTAGCTTGATGCTTCTGCTTTTTCCGCCCCATGAGAGGTGGTGATTGAAGGTTTCTTCTTGACCCTGAGCTATTTTCTAAACATATTTCACTCCTCAGAAGAGGTCTCCTTCTCTTCATCTCAACAGTTTGTACTTGGGGTCAGTTGGTTTTTAATCACATTTGCCTTTTGTTCTGGCTTTACTTAAACCCGCAGACGTCCACCAATAAATCTTTCTCTCTGTCATGGTGGAAATATAAATAGCCAAGCCCCTCAGAACTCTGAGTGGTCTGCATACCTCAGCAGATGCATGTGAGCAATAAGGAAAGATGAGCATGAAAATACCTTGGGAGGAAAAATATACCCTTACAATTTGTTTTGTTGAGTTGTGGCTCTTAGTGTGTATTTAGCATTTAGTCCAGTCCCAGGTAGCATGATAATGACAAAAGCAGCTGTCCGCAGCCCCCCCACGCAGAAACACTTCAGAGGGGAGTGGGAAGAAGTTTGACCTCCATGCCCTATGCTATCCATTTGGACTCATGGCTGGAGGCACAGAGAGAAAATGGTTGTTTTCATCCCAGCCACCTGTTCAGCATTTTATCTTTCAGCAGGGTATGTGTGTACACACTATAGGGCTCTGTTTGCATAGCCACGGTTCTGCTTTTACACAGCAACTACACACCATGTTTTTAGCTCAGGCAGCACAGGTAACACAGGCTGTTTTTCCGTTTGGTATTGTTTCTTTCCTCAGGATAGTGGGCACAGCAGGGGGGACTATAGTGCCTCAATTTCCTGTATAAGGAAATTGTTCAGTCCTCACTGAAGTCCAGTTAAAAATATTTACTGGGGTGGCAGTAAAAAGTACTTCAATCGGCATGTGCACCGCAAAATGTACTAAGAGAAATCAACCAGACAATGTTGTATGTCATTTTTTAAGATTGACTTGCAGAGGTTATGTTGTCCGTGTAGAATTTGGCTTTCAGCAAAGTCAACCTTGAAAATCTCTAGTGATAAATATATTCAGTTGGATCATGTAAATATCAAGGTATCTGAAGATTTCAAAAGTCCATATTCAAACATCCTCTCCCTAGCCAAGGTAACCCACATGTGTTTTACTATGGGAATGCCAAGATCTTTTTTTTTTGGCATCGGCAGGTGTTAGTGGGAATGAAAGGAATGGGATCCGAAACAATAGAAGCTAATGGAGGAATGAAAACACTCCAAATATTTATGGCCTCCAGTCTTGTTGTTGCCCTGTTGCTTGAGATCCTGGTATGTTGTGCCATGATGATTTGTAGAAGAGGAGTGCTGGTGACTGTTTTTGGTCCCCTAGCCTGCTTGAATGTTACATCAGCTCAAGGCCATATTCTCTCTGGCATTCCTGTCAATGTCCATGGCCCTCGGCAGATCTCACACCAACTGCTGATTATACATGTGATAAACAAGAGGTTTGGGTGTCATGTTGAGTATGGATAGTGATGACAAATATAGTTTCTCAGCTGTTTTACAGGGATTAAATATAAAAGTTCTTACAAATTGACAGCATAAGAGTTAAACAATGCCTCTCCAAATGTCTGAAGCTCCACGGATTTGAGGCATGTAGATAATAGTTACATTTGGAATTTCAAGGACTTGTTTAGATAAGAGGGCCGCTACACAAACCTCCAAGCAGAAAACATGACTTTAGTGTGTAGGAGTGTATATATGCACTAATACATGTGTCAAGATAATGTTATCTAGGCAGGCACGGTTTCTGTCAATACAGTGAGTCAGGTCAGCGTTTCACTACCGAATGTGAAAGCAAACAAAGACTGCTTCCTTATCATTCTCATCTCCCCACTTTGTCCATCGGTCCAGCTGCCTCAGCCTTATACCAAGAAAAAGGCTTATTGTTTTGCGCAGGACTTTTCATTTTGATGAATTTGGTTTAGGACAAGGCAGGTACTGAAGTGTGTGTGTTAGTGCATGCCAAAGAAAGGGATTATGAACTGTCAATCAATTTGCTCCCCACTGTAAAGTTCTCAAGCGGCACCGCAAGGGATTAGGTCTGGATCAAAGCACTTATTCAGGCTTTAAAACTTCGGAACGGACAGGAGAGATGTAGGAGAAGGGTGGAGCGAAGCAGGAGGGAGGGTAAAAGGCAGCCTAATAATGATAGGGTTGTGCTTTAAAAACACCTGCAGTGTTGGGAGAATCTTTCATTTGCCGGCAGGTAAGCTTCAGAGTTCTGAAACAAAGTTTGACTGAATAGTTCAAATGTACTGCAACTTTTTCCTTAATGGAAGTCAAGACGTTTATTCCTGAACATGTACTGATAGTATAATGCATTGCACACCAAAAATGTTCAAACGCAGCAATCCCTAATACTTGTCCTATGGTCACAGGCCTAGGGCCAGAAGTTACTAGTAAGTTAAGGCTGTGTTCTCATCTCATCTTCTCTAAATTATAATATGTGGGAGGTTGGAGCTGTTGCACTAAGCCGCAGACTTACAACTGCTTATTAGCACAGTTTATAATGATTCAACGATAGGAGGGAGGAAGCCATTTATGACTGGTGAAAGCCAGCGATCTCTCCCTCTCCAGAGTCAGCACCCTTTATCCCTGGACACTGTCCTCCCACCACCAAACCTACTGATGCATCACACTTCAGGCCTGAGTGCACTTACCTTGCCCACCAGATGGATGAGGGCCCTGGCCCCATGGTCTCTGATCCACTCATGAAGATATACGACCGCCTTGTTTCTTCTTTATAATCTTCTACATTAGGGGAGATGAGGGAGAACAAAAGAGCTGTGGCTTTTCCCAGTGCTGAAGCCAAACTCTATGATGGCACCATATCAAGGTCTCTTGGTAGGAATATCTTTTAAATAGGAAATGTGCCTACACAGTATTTCTTTTTATATTTCTCAGATCATTTGTGGAAATGGTGTCACAAACAGACGTGGAAGACATTTTCAAAATAAAATTGATTGGTTCCAGGGACCGGTAGGGTGGGGTCTGACACCAGATGTTGATTTGGGACGTCCTTGGACTCCCATTCCTTTTTCCAAACTGATTGGATGGTGAGATCAGCTGGTGGTGGGTTCTTCCAAATTGGACGTCTAGATGGAAGTCGAGCAGTGGGTGGATTAAAAATGTCCATGTGAATTGGAAGGTGAGGGGAGTCTTCTTCGTTTTCATTTGGTTATTACTCTTTTCTAAAAAAGAAGAAAACTCAATATTCATCCATTTACAAGCTTACTTCACCCTCCATGGATATCATACCAAGGTCAGCTAGGTTGAAACCCCTAATAACACTGAGTCCAATAACACAGAAATACAGAGCAGATAGTAATGAACAAAACATCTACCTAAATAAAACCATGCCTTGGGAAGTCATTTTAAATTCAGAGAAAGTCAAAGTAATTCCCTGGGACTCAGAAGGCATGCTCCTACAAGCACATAAGTCAACAGCCTTGTCCTTCTTATCTAGCTGGCAGCAAGAAGTTATACTTGCTATTGTAAGCAGATCATTTTCCTTAAATAAAACCTGTGCTATCTTGCCAAAGGGTTCCTCTTTAGTGGAATAGATACTGTATTAAAACAACCTTTAAACAAATTGCTTGTTCAGACAGTCTGCTCCCTTTTGTTTAAGAGCTAAGTGCACTCGAAATGTATTATACTTAATATTCCCCTGTCAACACCATTCCACAAAGAATCTATTTGCATGTGAGACATGCCTAAACCAGTGGGCAATTTCGATGTTTATAGCTTTTGCTGGAATGCAGTGAGCTCAGTATGCAAAAAACAATAGGGAAAACGTTGTAAGACAGCTAAGGGCAGATTGAAGATTATAGAGGATATGTTTTGATTCAGGCAGCTATTACTCTTCAACATTTGCCAGACACCCTGCTAGTTTTAAAACATAATTTTATTAGAAGTGTCAGAGCAAAGGCTGCACCCTCTCCTCTGCTGCTGTAGCTCTGTTGTTTTACGGGCAGTGAAACAGAGATGTGCTATCACCACTTGCGACCACGTCTTCACACTTTATTGATCTCTGCAAAATGAGTACAAAACAGAAACAAGCAACATTTTGGTTCCATGACTTCAATCTCGTTGGCTTCTCCCCAGCACTGATGAAAATGATGCTCTTTTTTGCTGGGTGAGGTTCTTACAGTGACTGAGGCCATTGCAGCTGATGTCCAGTGTCCTTCAGGACTTGTTCATGAAGCCACAGGGCCACCCTACGCCAAGGGCTTTCGGACAACCGCTGGGTCTTGTTGTGTGCCTCTCTTCAGGCATACGGAGTGTTCCATCCCATCTTGTCCAAGCTCTGTGTTTCTGCATCCCAACAATCCTGCCCCTCCCTTACTGATGTGAGCATCTCTTCTTTTCCCTGGTCCTTGTCGTATGGTGGTTGTATTGCCTTCTAAGGCAAGCCGTTATTTGAGTCTGCGTGTCTACCAGCAGACTTTACTGTTACCAAGGGTCAGTGGCAATGTGGCATTCACGTCCTCTGCCGCCCTCCACTTTACCATGTTCAGACCTGGGTGCCAGCCTGGTGCATCTTGTTTGATCTGTTATTTTTGGTGAAGTTTTTAGTTTCTTTTCCAGCATCTCTGCTAAGCCGACAATGAACATAATCGTCCGATTGACTCTTCTATCAACAATACCCTTGCCAGTTTTTTCGAAGATGGAACAAAATCTATTTATTTTTGCTCCCTTCACAAACAGTGTTAAGCAAGGGACTGAGGTTTGCATCACTTGGTGGTTCTGGGCACTGTGGGGTGACACCAGGCTCCTCCTGCATCTCACCAGGACCAGCTCCTAACACTTTGACGCTTTCACTGACATGATGTCTCATGCAAACTGGGTCACAGATTCCCTATAACCCCTTTCCTTTGCTATATTGTTGCCCTTAGGTGTGTCCTGATAAGATGCTCATGTCCCCCTCTAGGGCATCCCTTGGGTTATCTCTCGTTAGCATTTATTGTACTAAAACAAAAGCTGTGATTTGCCTGACTGAGTTTAGAAACTCCTTGTGTGGGTACAGGCACATGTTTCAGGACAGTTGTTTTACAGCTCCCACTCAGAAACAGTTCAAAGGAAAGGTCCACCAATAAAGCTTGTTGCTCAGTTTGGACTTTATCGTGATCATTTACGAAAGCTCTGTGTTGTTGCTCAATAAAGTTTTTGTAGTTCAAGGTTGTAGTTCAGGTTTTTTTGCTGGGCCATGCTGTGGCAAAGATACAAAGCACAATTCTGCATATTTAGTGCAGTGAGATAAACTTCCCTTCACAGAAAATATTACCAATCTGCCAGCCAACCCAGAAGACCTTTTGGAACATCATGTCACATTATCACATATAATGGTTGGTAATGAAAAAACTATGTAAGAGGTTTTATATTGCCACCTACGTTTTAGGCTACCACCTTATATGTATTCCCTTCAGGTTCACCTCAGATTGTCACAGATGGTGCTGCTGGCAGATATTGGCATACGCATTGATGTAAATATGGCTCTTGATTGCCGTTTACGCTGCAGACAAATTATCTGTTAAAAGTGCCAGCAACCCAATCCATACTGACATTGACCCTAACAGCTTGGCGGCAGACCTCCAGAGGTGTAGTTTTACACTGGGGGTGAGGAACCCTGCAGATGGTACAGGACTGTCCTCTTTAAGTGCTGACACTGTATCCATTATTTACCTCTGAGAGTTATCCCAAATCCCTCAAGTTTTAACCCAGCGTGCATCAGGAAGGAAGCCCACAAGCATCTCCGGGGAAAAGAAATACAATCTGTGGTGAGGAATAGGATTACTGGTTTGTGCAGTGATTATTTATTTTTATAGCGTTGAATACATTTTATTTTGCTATCTTTATGACAGCCAAGACTATTTTTTTTCATTCCATACGCTGCCTGTTAATCTTGGTTAGAATGAATCATCCCACCCTGTCTTTCAGAACATATTTTCAATGTGCCGAAATCCAAGGCAATAGCATATATCAAAAGTAAAATGCTAAAAGGAAGATTTATTTTGTAGAAGGGAATGATTTGCCAGAGAAAATTCAGATTGTAATATAAACTTGTTAGATCAGAAAGTCGACCCCCAATAGCTAACACCATGCTAATGTGCTGAGGCCTGGCTTTAATCGGATCCTTGGATCATGCTGGAGCTAATTACCATCTGCTCACTTTCACTTCCTGGCCTTGGCACGGTATCTTGTTTTCAATTACAAATCCCGAAATAAGATTACAGCTTTCATTTTTATTTTTGGCAAAGTGTCACAAAGATGCATGTCCACGGGGTTAGGACCATTATAAGTGACTGGAGGAAGTGGCAGCTACTTATTTTCCCCACTGTGTTGATGGTGGGGTTGAGGACTCAGACCAGTGAGGCTGAATTGTTTCCTCCTCTTCTACTCTGCACGCCAATTATGTGCAGAAGAGTCGCTATATATTATTTCCATTGTGTTTAACATTACAGCCCTTACGTATTCCAGGAGATTTAGATTTTATCTTATTCCTTTGAGCAAAATGAACCAGACCGCGGTACAAATTTAACCTTGCTATATAAATGTCTTGGATTCCACTTTAAACCCCCTCATGTTTCAAGAAGCCTTGTATTCCTTACATCTTATCTCCAAGACAGATAACCGAGCCGTGGTGATTTAGTGAACAGTTTAACACTAAAGTGCCCCATAGTACTATTCAGTCACACCGTACATTATTTCAGTGAGTGCCTAGTGATTGATTCAGTTGTAGGTAAGCTCTGTTTAGAGCACAGAAATATGTAACATTGTTATTATGTATGTATTTTCAGTTAAGGAAGAAAAATGCAGATTTCTCATATAAAAAAACTTAAAAAAATATTTGCAGAAAATTGTGTGACAATAAGTGCCTTTTCTTGTTAAAGCTGGGGTATATGGTCCTAACTTTAAAATGTTTTGACTTAAAACAATGTGATTTTGATTTACAGATTTCTCATATTACATGATGTGTAATCACATTCTCTTTAAACAAAACTGTTGTTTGAAAGACTAGTACTAATTCATCTTATAACTTTGATGGTTTGTATCTAGGCGTCATTAGGCTTACCTGGAAAACTGAAACCCTGTTTGTTAGTGATGTTATCATCTCAATCATCTTCCATTATGTGCTGTTGTGTAGCAGAGGAAAATGTATCTGCATTTTGTACTATGGCAGGTATTTTTCATACATCCACTGTAATTTTACGCCAAATGGCACAAACACAGCATTCATCTAAATTGCACTTGTCTGTATGAAAGGAACTATTCAACCATCACAGCTGTAACAGCAATGTCAAGCTTTTCCCATTATGCTCCAGAGTAGAGACCAGTGGACGTGTTGTTATGCTAATGCTTGTTAATCAACTCCTCGGCTGAACGAGCACTTACCCTCTAACGCTTCAGATATTGGTACATGCAAATGTTACTTCGGGTTCTGCTGTCGGAAAGCTTAATTGGGGCAGAGAAAAAATGATCACGGTGGCATTTTATACATACTGTTTCCAAGCACAGACACAGGATTCTGATGGGTTGATAAATGAGGCTATGAATATGTAATGTGCAGACGCCTTTGTTCTTCTACCAGAAGCACACTGTGGGTAAATAATTGCATTGCATTATATTTTGCTGATGCTTTTATCCAAAGTGACGTACAATAAGTACATTTAACCACATTGGTACAAGCCAAATATTGCAACAACCCTGCAAGTATCATCATCATCGAAAAAGCTAAACCTCTTAAAATGGTACATTTAGTAAAGATCAAGAGAGTGAATAGACATGCCTAAACATACACCTCAACACAGACACACACACACTTTTCTCAGACAGTCTCTTATTTTTCTTTGTCTTTCTCATTGAATTGGAATAAGATTTTCACTCCATGTCCATAACAAAGCAACATAGAAGAAACGCACGGATGCATAAATCAATTTTTTTAGCTGCGATTTTTAATTGCCATTGGCAATATCATGAAACTTCGGTTCAATAATATAGTGTCAGGGTGCTTTTGTGAACTCTTTTTTTTATGGAAAAAAAAGAGTTCACGGTAGTTCAACTGTGAAAGAGTAATTTGTTAACGGCCTTTCACGTGTCTGCTTGTGGGCGTTAACGCTATCGCCTTGGGCTGCTGATGATTGATGAGCATGACCGGTACACGAGGACCATGGTGTGTGATTTGTAAATACATTCACACAAACATTTAACCCCGGGGTCAGATGCACAATGTACTTTCTATTTAGATAATTGCTCAATCGATCAATTTGTGATTTCCTTTGAAATCGTTCAGCCCTTGTGTTTGCTGCTGTGACACATGTTTTGATATAAGATAAGATAGGATAGGATAGTATAGGATAGGATATAAGATAAGAATAAGAATAAGATAGGATAGGATATAAGATAAGAATAAGATAGGATAGGATAGGATATAAGTTTAGAATAAGATAATTATTTGATATTAAAGGTTATTTGGGTCATGTCACTTCAACATCAATAGGATTACCTAGAGCTGGGAGATATGGCCAAAAGTGTTTTCTAAATAGGGATATCAGCTAATAATCATTATCAGATTCAGGATACAATCATAACTCTTTTATTTCAAGTTTAAATACTTATTTTTGGGAGTATGATATTATTACTTGTCTGTTCTCAGTTCTAACCTAACTAGGCTTTTTATTTAGTTATATAAACTGCACCTGTGGAGCCTGTATTTGACTCAGTTAGCTGTTGGAGGTTTTTTCTTCTTCCTGTTTAATAGCGGGTTGCAACTAGCAATTAGCGCCCCAACCCCCACCCTCTCTCCCCTTCTACTGTATGGGTGTTTCCATTCTACTGCATCAAAAAAAATTAAAACATTTCCTACATTTCTATTGAAGGAAAGCATATCAAGATAATGATCGTTATCGTTTCATGGGCCAGCCCAAATGTTAACAATTGTGGGCTTAGTTTTTTTTTTTTTTTTTTTTTTTCGGGAGGGAGGTGGTGGGAGGAGGAAGTGCAATCAAAGTTCCAGTTTGAGTTGGTGGCTGTGTTTGACAAAAGCAATCAAATTTCACTGTGTCAGCCACAAGCTGGCATGGTTTCACGCACACCCATTATAATAGTTTGACTTTGCTCGATGCGGCTGACTGGAATTATTTATTGCATGAGGAGTCCTGATGCTCCTGTTAGAATTCACATGTAGTCTTCCTCTGTGTGCCTTGCTTTTCCCTCTGCTGTGATCGGTGACACAAGAACACTTCCTTCCCCATCACTTTTGCTTTTACTGGAGGCATCTTGGTACTTTTTATTAAAAATATTCAGTTAGGTGGAGTCAGTGACTCTGGAGAATGCTTGTTGTCAGAAACACTTTTGTCAAAATCAGTGATTATCTCCTGACAATCTGCTACCTGTCTGTAATGTGTGTGCGCTGAAACTTTGGTGTTAATACACTGCCCAGGGTGAGGCTCTGTAAACAGGTATGTAAACAAAGCTTATGTAAACAAAGCCCCCCCCCCCATAGCTAGCAACATACCTTTTTACAGAGCTTAGGCTGTGTATGAAATATAAAGACTGGATTTTTTTCCCCACAAACACACAGTACACACAGTAGCAGCTCGTGAGGAGATTACTGATTTTGACAAAAAATAATTTTTGACATCACTGACTCCACCTTTAAATCCAACCAAAACTAAAACCCTGTATACTGAGAGTAATGTTATGAGCAAAACCACAGCTGGCAGTGGTGAAGGTGAACATTGTGTATTCTGAGGTCTTGTGTACTCTCTCAGACTTAATCAGGTGACTTTGTTCATTTTATCACCAGCTTGTTGGTGACACTGCACACTTTGTGTCAATGTAGGTGCCTTTATGTAGTGATGGAATCTGCAGGAGGAGAGACCTGCTTTCATCTCCCCCCTGGAACACATTGTTCCGCTGGCGAGATAAGAGCAATTGTGTTAGAGCTGCCAGAGCAAACAAGACCATGCCTTCAGGACAGCAAGTGGCAAGCTTTTTGTTTGGGAAAGACAATCGTGGAAGGAAAAAAGGGAGCCGTTAAAAATCCCTAAGTAGCTTTGCAGCCTAACTGAAAGGCGACCCCGCCAAAGTGTCTACCTTAGACCAAGACATAGCAAACACACCGGAATGTTTGCACAGCGGAAAAGAGTGCAACTACTCGGCTACATTTATGATTTTTGGGAGAGGTGAGATGAGGATAAGATTGTAAAAGGAGAGTGGGCAATTGCTTTGTAAGTAAACCACAGATAGCCTGTTATCTATGACCACACTGACTCCCACTGTCTTCAGTATCCAATCCATGACATCTAATAAAATATTCTTCATTAGTGGTATAGAGGATTGACATATTTGTTGTAGTAGCCCTAATAATAACATGTGTGCATACGTCGTTGTTAAAACTATTGTTGACACATTTGACTGCAAAAATTCACTACAGTTTTTATTTAGCATTAAGGGATGGATTTCAGGTGGATGGAGATGCTTATGTGAACTGTTTAGTTTGTTTTACACTGCAATGCACATGCCAGTAGGTCAATACCCATAACCCACCAGAGTTTAAGGGCATTAGTGGGAAACACATGCTAAGTGTTTCTGATGAGAACTTGAACGGCATCATATCAGATTAATCTTGAGCCTGCAGAAAAGGCCCGGCTGCACTGTTTGTTTAGGTAACAAGTTTTTTTTTGTCACTGTTTTTCCACCATGTATACTAGGCTGCAGCGCTTACAAGGACTATTGCAGCAGAGACACCTTTAACAGTATATGTAAATGGATCCGCTCATGAAGTACAGCAGCATACATGAACAATAGTCTTGTGTTTAATTTTTGACAAATAATTTAGTATGTATTTATCAGGTCTTTTACCCACGTCAGTACAATGGCCTATGATTGAACTCAACTAGAGAACAACTTAATTGCTTTTTCGGATTCTGTAGCAGTTTTTTTTGTCATTTGAAAGACTTCAGGCTAACTACAATATTAATATTATTTACTTACTTTTATGCCTTTTTTTTGTTAAAGAGGAAACATTTTGTTTACACTTTGAGCTGATTTGTCATGTGGCTTTTGTCTTGGGTTACCATTTCATTAAACAATAACTACTAGTGTTACTCAGTCACGCACTGCTGCTTTAATTTGAAATCACCATTAAGAGCAATTGCCTTGAAAAAAAGCAAAAAAATTGCTTTACTTCCCTCTAACGTGTCGAATCCATTTGACTAAATAAATTGCCTTCAAGGAAAAATATATGGCTGTGAAGTTATTTTTTTTTCTGAAGTGTTTCAACCCTTAACACATTGAACAACAGCCACTTCAAGTCAGGCAGCTGCACTTGGGGGCATTTTCTGGCATCATCCTTGTGGAATGAGCAGCATCTCAGCCACTTGTTCTGCCTGTTTAGCTCGAAATCTCAAAGAGAAAAGAGTTTGAGAGCGTGACCCTGTGTCCCTCTCTGCTGCTCTGACCTCCATTCATCCATCTTCTCTGCCTAACCCCTTTATCCCCCCCCCCCCCACCACCTTGCACATGACAACAACTCCGCCTCAGTGCTCCCCTCCCTTTAGAAATGGTTGTGCGGTGGGCATTACACAAGGAGCAGCAAGCCTGACCTCCTTGCTCTTCTGCTATTGGCATCCTTGCAATGTTGTTGTGCTATAACGTTTGGAGTGACAACGCAGTGTGTTGGAATTTCTTTTTTCAATTTTTGCTTTCGACATTTATACTTCGGAGGAGCTGTGTTTAACCCTCAGGGTCATGGTGTCTGAAAGTCCTGGGATTGTTAGCGATATGTATATTTAGGGCGCCATTCCTCTTATCAAAATGTGTTGCTATTCAACAATTCTCTATCTTGTATACTTCTTTTTCTCCTTTTTTTTCTCATTTGACTAAAATGCATCTATTTTGACCATCTTTCACTTCTCATATCTGTCACCTTTCAGCTCATATATTCATTCTGGCTTTAGGACTGTTTGGAATCCCAGCCCCCTCCCCCTTCCACCCACCCAGTTGTTTTAGCCTCTGACCCTAAACACATTGATGAAACATAGTATTGGGATTATCACCAAGATGCATGCATACTCAGGATTTCTTGATGAGTTGTTTTTCCAGTGATCAAAGGCTCCAGATCAAGTGATTTAAGGGGTTTTCCTCCTCACATAATAATACATATGAGTCCCTCGAGCACTATAACACTCTGAGACTGTGCCATGTTAAGGTACAAAGTTATTTAGTCAAAACCATAAGTGTACTAGTCGACATTCTTTGTGAACAGTACTAACAGAGAGAAACACATTGCCAACTCCATCATCTTCATCCAATTAGGCTGCAGACCAGAAGAATCCTGGACAAAGGCTTGCACTGTTGTTGCACACCTGTGACTGAATCAAGCAGTCAAGATTCTTACCCTCCATAGAGGCTTTTGTGAAAGTATAATATGTTTTTTATGAATAGTTTTTAATAACTTTTCTGTTGCATTCTATGTTGCAGTGTTGGGTTCAGAAGGCGTGACTGCCAAATATGGAGAGACCATTGTTGTGCCATGCATGTTTGGAGCTCAGGCACCAGCGGATCTGATGTTCATCAAGTGGAAATACGTAAGTAGATACTGGCTCCGCCTATGAAGTGTTTACTGGTTTACTTGATGCACACTTTATCAACACATTCCATGACATGGAAAAAGAGGGAAACTATGGCTATATGAAATGATACAGCCTCTCTTTGTTACATGTCATTATACATTTTTTACATAGATTTATAGACCAAATGTGCAGACCAAAGACTGCACATTTCCATATTACAGATTTAGCATTTTTTTATGCTTGTACAATAAATATATATAGTCAGAATAATTCCAATGAGATATATGAACATCCCTGTCTATTTCCCGTCCCTTTTATGTACAGTGGGAATTACTCAACTAAAGTATAGATATGTGGTTCCCACAGGGCGGTCGGCCACGCTACAAACATATGATGATCTTATAGAATATGATACATTGCTGTAGATTAAACTAGCCAACAGTATATACAATATCTGTTCAACTCTGTTTAACTATAACAATGTATCCGAACAGTCTTTTTTTTTATCTCTGTCTCCTTCTCTCTGTGTGTCTTGTCCCGCTCTAGGAAAAAGATGACGGCACTATTGGCGATCTGTTGATCAAACAGTCCAGCAGCAAAACAGCCACAGTTCAGGCCACAGACGACTATGCCACGCGGGTCAGCATCGACGAGCAGTTCAGCCTGCTCATCACCCAGGCCTCGCTCAAAGACCAGAAGACCTTCTCCTGCATGGTGGTGACAGATAGCAACGTCGACGAGTACCGCGTCACTGTGGCTGTTCAAAGTAAGCAGCTCAATATTGAATTAGCTTCATCTTGGCCATGCATATTTCAAGAATGGAAAGGACAAGAAGACTGCAGCTCAATGGACCTTAGTGAGAGCATTATGTTATAGTGACAAGCGAGCAAGTTGAAATGATCTTAAATATTGACAATGTAAAGAGTTTGCTGCTGACCATTTACATGAACTTGGTTGTCTTAATTGCCAGTTGCTGAACTTCGTCAGTGAAATATGCGTGTGCTTTTTCTGACCGTGACCCCTAGTTATGCAGATACTTTCAGGAAATATGAAGAACAGTGCAAATGATTCCCCCCAAACCTGATCCTCTCCTTTTGTGTGTGTAGAGAAACCATCGGTTGAGATTATGGACAAGGCTGTAGTACTGCTGAAGGACAAACCAGTGACGGTAAGAATCACTACAGGCTCAAGTCACCTTTCGAACGCCTGTTTGAAAGACAATTATATGCATTTGTACTTGTATTAATATTGACTACAGTTTTGTGTTTACATGACGTTATTGGTGCATACGGTTCAAATCCGAGCTTACTTTCATTCATAGTTAAACACTCACTCCTGTAAGAATTCCTCTCCGATTTAGTTGTTTGTTTTCAATTCCCTGAACACACACACACACACACACACACACACACACACACACACACACACACACACACACACTTTCTCACATGCACTCTTTTATTATTATCTGTGTGAAACTTTTGAAAAGGCTATGGACGGCACATTCATCTGTCTCCTCCAATGCACAGTTCTTCCACCACGCACAGTGTGTCTGTACATTTATTATAGATCAAGTGAGTCCTGTTGCCTTCTGTTGCTATCCCCACCTGGAACTGTCAGTGGTATTGAACAGCTTTGAGTCTTTTTAAAATGGAAGAGAGAGGTGGTTAGAGCTGTGGGGAATGTGATTGGGAAAGCAATAAAAATAAAGAGGAAGAGGCAGATTTCAGTTTCAATAACCTCCAAGAAGGATGACGGTTGCTTCATACTCAAGTGGAATTACCAAATAAGTTGGAAGTGTCATGTTGAGTGGTGGAGAATGCAGCCATGCAATATCAGAGGGCCATTTTTTCATTTGTGCAAAAGTCAACCCATTGGAGGGTTTTTTAATTCAAAAATAAAATGAGCCTTGCTGCTATGTTTACTAAGTGCCATATGCGTCCTAAATGAGAGAGCATGGATTGTACTCGTGCAGTTTCTCAAGGACAGAATTTTAGATTGAGAAAAAAAATAAAGGCTCACATCATAGTTGTATGTGTGTCTGTGAATAACCAGTAATAACCTATTTAGTAAGTATGTTCATTACAGTGCCATCATGTAGAAAATCATTTCTGATTGTGGAACATGGGAACTCTACCATTTGTGTGACACGAATGTTACAGAGAGCGCAGTCCTGATAAGAAGTTGACACAGTCCAGATAAGAACAAACTCCACCATTTCTCAGCAACCGCCAAACTAGAGTTCTACAAGTTTTATTACATTTTCATATCCATGGAGCTAATTTGTGGATCTGATTCTGCAATACAGTTTTATCTAAGTGCATTGTTTTCTCGACCTTATTATCACATCTGGCAAAATATGATTAAATAAAGAACTGAATAATCTAATGGAATGAAATACCTTCGATTTGCCTATACTTGCTCGTTTGTTGGGCCTGGAGTGTCTTTAAAAACCTGCGCGTACCAGCAGGATTTAAAAACATCTAGAAATGGAAGCCAGTTGTGGTCAAAAAAGCAGCTTCACAAGTGGGATGCGGTCTGAACTTTTATGTGGAATAACCATGTCAGATAAGCGCCGCTACTACTGTATGACTGTTATATTTCTGGACAGAAAAGACTCATTGGAATGGTGAGTCATGTTCACTTCAGGCTGTAGTTACAGGATTCGAAACCTGGTGGTTTGGTTAAAGGAATGCTCTTGTGACTCACTTCCTTATCTGGTTTACACACGGCGTATCACTGCTACCGTTGCTGACCTTCGCTTCTCTGTAGATGTTATAGTGAGACAGTGAGACAGCGGGCTTATGAATACAAAAACCAGTTCATTCCTGAATGAGACAGTTGTTTGTCTTTTTTGGCCCATGTCCAACATTCTCCCGTTCATTTTCTGGAAAGCAGACCTTATGTTGTACAAGTTTTTTTTGGACAGAAGAATTATGTCCTCATTGTAATGGGTTTTAGAGTAGGGGGTTGGTAACACCAGGTAATACAACAATAACTCATTTTAGTGGTGAAAGAGTAAACACAATATTATTTTATATTTGAGCATGTGTGTGTAAAGTGTTGAATTATTCAGGGGAAAGGTGAAGTCAGCGATTCTGGAGACTGCTTGTTGTCAGAATCACTTTCTGTCAAAATGAGTAGTGGATCGTGAGGAGATATTTACAATTTTTTAAGGAAAGTCATTTTGAAAACAACTTTCTCAAGAATTGCAGACTCCACCTTAAGCATAAACCATAAACAGTTCAAATCAGATTCCATCACTGACGGTGGATACTGATCAAACCAGATTACATGAAACACATTTATCTATCAGGTCCTCCTACATCTGCTTCTTAACATTTGTAATCAAATTAATGAATTGCATTGAAACCGTTTTTTCTCTCCCTTTCTTCTGTCTTGTTCAGGTGGGAACATGTGTTGCAGCAGGTGCAAACCCCGCAGCTACTATCACATGGGAAAAGAACGGAAAGACTTTGACAGCTGATGGGAAAGGTAATGATTTAAATGTTCATTGACACACCTAAAAACCATCCAATAGTCACACCCAAGATACAGTCATTCACAAATTCCCCTCTGGGCCATACCTGTGTTTTGGTATAGTGAACAGAAAGTGAAACTGAAATCTCTCATTGTATTTACCCATGACAATAGATGAAAGAATAGACTATAGAAACATGCCAGTCACTGTTGTATACTTGTCAAAGAGAGGATGGAAGTATCACACAGGAATCCTGACTTTTACATATGCATCACTAACTTACTGTCTATTGTGTGTGTGTGTGTGTGTGTGTGTGCGTGTGTGTGTGTGTGTGTGTGTGTGTGTGTGTGCGTGTGTGTGCGTGTGTGTGTGTGTGTGTGTGTGTGTGTGTGTGTGTGTCCTTTGCAGCCATTGTGATCACTCCCAGCATGAAGCTGGACCCAGCCACAGGCCTGTCCACCACCTCCACCAGCCTGCAGTATGTAGCTGCCAAGGAGGACATCGGAGCGGTCTTTTCCTGCCGCTCCGCACATCCGCAGGGCGATGAGAAGGTTGACATGGAACCAATCCCCATTCACTGTGAGTAGGAAATACAGCGCCACCATCTGGCTACATAACTGTATTACACCTCCTGCTTATCTCCCTTGCCCCACATACAGCATCTTTTAAAGAGCTACACCAACAAGTGGTTTTGATTGGAATACCTATAATTGTAATTCAATTTATTTTTTCAGACATTTACAGTCAAATTGATGTTGTTGTTATTTAGGACTGCATTGAGGTTTTGCATTTTTGCATGGTGAAAAAGCAGCACAGCTTACATTTGCATGTTTGGTCTCATTCAATCTGTATTTTGGGCACTCCTGATCATAGGTGCATAATATGGAATGAAGTAATTATACACATTGCAGCAGTACCTGATGTAACTCTGTTCACTGACCACTGCAGTGTTTGTATCTGAAATCACATCAGACACATACACAGAGAAATGGAAATTAGTATACTGTATGTATTCATCAACTTATGCTTATTAAGTTGTTCTGTTACATTATATTTCTAAATATGTTATAATAGCTAGACAAGGAAGTTTTGAAGTCTGACCAAAAGGCAGCCACAATGATTTTTTCATTAATAATTTCAGCACCAGAAAACACAAAATATATATATATTTGTTTAAGCTGCAGTGGATACGATATAATGTATTTAGTATATTTTGAAATTTGTATATTTCAAATTGCATTCATCTTTATATCGTATTGTGTCCACAACATTAACATGTGCTTAAACAAGACACTGAACATAAGATAATAACTCACTCACTGTTAACACTCAACTAGAGAAACAGCTGAATGTCTAAAATGAACAAATGTTTAATCCTTTAAGGCAGAGTTCCCTAGAAATGATTCACACAGCAAATATTCACACATCATGATTCAAGATAGGAATCGTCATGTTTATTTCTGATTAATGTTGGTGAAGCCTGAGTTGAATTGGACACTGCAAGAAATATAGGTACAATCGACAATGTATAAATGTGTGTATATATAATATAAGTTGTATGATAGCATGTGCTGTTTAATGCATATGGGTCTGGCTGTGAAATGTATAGCATAAATATACAGTCACATGTGAAGTTGTTGACAGCCAGTGCTAGCTTGAGATAGTTGTTGATTGAGTACAGGAAGGTCTTGTAGGATTTAACAACTTGTGATGGGGGGGGGGTGGGGGTTGGTTGGTTTATCACAAGTTTCTAGGAACTGCACATGATGGCCAAGCAGTGAACAACAATGTGTTTGGCTCGGCTTTCGCCAAAGCAATTTTTTTCCTCAGGATTTGATAGACTGGGGGGAATTCCAACAGGGAGTTAAAGTCAGTGCACTCTTTGTGTTCCTGAACGCATCCCTAAACCTTGAGGGTGAAGTGGGAGGCTTGGACCAATGAATGAGAGTTAGGGAGGCCTTGGCGGTGGAAAGTTCAGGATATAATTTACTATTGCTAAGATACTAGTAAAGGGGGGGTAGTGTACACGCCTAATTAACGACAGTGTTTTCCAGCTAGAGACAGGTTTGGCACCCCCCCATAGCCTAGAGGTTTTTTTCAGCATCAAAGAAAGATCACCAGCGTCAAAATGATAATAAAACTAAATATAGCTATTTATAATGGTAAACCTCTCCACATGTGTGTCTAATTCAGCCCTATTCAACCACTATTTCTTGCAATTTCCTTGGTTTGGATCAATTTTAAATAATTGTATTATTTAACCGGTTACTAATCATAGTATCTACATTTTGCTTCATACTGTATGTATTGGTTCTTTATCGCGTCACGTCGGAAGATTTTCTTGCTACTCAGACATTTCTTTTTTTATTGTAAGAAATGAACAGCAAATAAGATAACACTGACTTCTTGCCTTTACTTTTGCACGTAGTTGTGAACCCATAAAAAAGTGTTGCGACCAAAATGTGTCCGGGTAGTAGTCACTGGCTGATTGAGTCACCTCTTGAAATATTTGCCGTCTGTTATCATCTCGATGGTTGGAATTGATCCAGTGTGATTCAGTCAATGAAGAATGCCACTCATGCTTCCTTTTCTTCCTTCCACTCTTTCTATTCTCTTTCAGATCCCTCAGAGAAAGTTAGTCTTCAGATCTTGTCCAAGGGGCCCATCGTGGAGGGAGATAACGTGACCTTGAAGTGTCACGCTGACGGAAACCCCCCACCAAGTTCCTTCTTCTTCCACCTCAAGGTCAGTCCCAGCCCGGAGCACTGTGTGTACTGAGTACTGCTGTGGAATAACAGTTTGCTCATTGAGAATTCAGCCATTGTTTACACCATGAAGACTGTGGCAGCCACTCATTACCACTTATCACTTATTTATAGATCCTTCTTCGGAAATCGATTCGAAAGTGTTATTCAAAAGGAATCCTAGAACTCAATGATGATGGTTACATATCAGGGGGATTTCAAATCCACAAAATCCTTCTAAGTATGTAATTTGGGGAGTTAGTTGCGTGATACTAAGCATCTGAAAAGAGTGAGGCATATCAATCCAAATAAAGATCATGTTATTTAAGTTTGATAAACTTTACAGATATTCATTTTAGATGAGGCAGGCTATGCTCTGGTTCCTATTTCATATTGAATAAGTATTTTGAGTCAACCAAGGCAGCTCTCTAACCCGAACGTTCTATAAAGACAATAACTGTGGTAATGGAGACTGTTTGATATGGCCACGGCTACACAGTCCTCTCAAATGTTCTAGAGAGTAAACAACCTGTTTTTTTTTAACAAAGTTTTGTAATATTTATTCATATTTAGAATTTTTTAAAGCTTATTGAGACACCCAACTTTGATATCATATAGATTTATATATGTAGGGCTTACATGTTTGACTGTAGCTGAGAGTATTTCATCTGAAATAACAAAGTGGACATCTGCATTTCATTCCTCTTTTAAAAAAATGACTTGATCCTTTCTTCTGTCTTCCTTTCTTTGTCATTTCCTCCTGACATTCTATCATTGAATCTCCTCCTCTTTTTCTCTCTAAACCAGGGCAAGAAGATGCCGGTGGAGAACTCTGACACCTACACTCTGCCTGCCATCAGCAGAGAGGCTGCGGGCGAATACAAATGCTCCCTGGCTGACGATGAGAAAATGGAGGCAGCCCAGAGCATCGTTGTTAACTGTGAGTACATTATGCAGAGGGTCCTAGGATACTGTACACAAACACACAGCAAAGTCACTGCTATAAAACACATACAAAACCTCCTTGTTCTTACAGCCTTGAGCCAACAAACAGCAGCTTCCCCCCCAAAAAAAACTCCCTTTCTCCCTAAAGAGTTAAAATTCCTATTCCTTCCTATACGTAACAAAGCACTTTTATACCCTGTAAATCAAGTCATGGGAGCAGCAGAGTAATGCTAATCAAATTCCACCTTTTCAAGAGAGCCCAGAGAGGCAGAGCATAAGAGAGTGGCAGGAAGGGACAAGGGGAACTTATTAGACATTTCTGACATTTAGCGAGCAGAAAGTATTTGTGTGGGCGACAAGCTCCGGCAACCGATCCTACCGTTCACCAGCACTCCCTGAAGTAACGACTCCCCAATTTTTCCCAGGTGAATATATATATTTTTGAGCCTTCCGTTCAGATGTGTCACATCATTATAATAGCTCTGACACATTTTCCCTCCCTTTCATATTGCAGCTTCAGTGCATTTCACACAGAAGTCATCCTTTCAGCTCCCAGCTTTGCGACTGAGGAATAAGAAAAGAAAAACAATAGCTATTTTTATGACCGTGTCAGACAGTGTGTCTCAAGGGAGCATCGCAGATAAAGGAAAGTTGCAGTTGCTCCTGCTATCAGTCTGGCAGCTGAACATTTAAATTCTCTGTTTGATGGGATTTATTCCCCTCTTTTCCCCAAAATGTAATGATAAACTGCAAAGACACACTGCTGTCAAATTGTAGGTCTGTACGTAAAGATCAGTGCTCTGCTGCTCAACAAGCACAGGAGGAGTCTTGTGTATTTTTAATAAGGTGTCAGACAAGACAATAGATCTGTATTATTTTGGCAAATACTAAATAATGATATCAGATCTATTTTTTTTTGTGTTAATGTCAATGTTTTAAAAAAAAACTGTTGGCTTTTGGCTTTTGCTCATCTTGTTATGTCTTTTTAAACATTCTTTTAGACCTGGACCTGACTCTGAAACCCAGTGGAAAGGTTGTGAAGAAGACAGGAGAGTCGTTGGCTGTGACGATGGAGAAGATGGCCTCTGGTGATACTACAGTGTCCTGGACAAAGGTAATAGTGTTAGGGTTGTGTTATTGATCTGAGAAAAGTGTCATAGAAATATATATATATAGAAGGAAATAAAACGATTATCCAAGAACGTTGGATACGTTCTCTCTACCAAGTAATCAAACCTGACTGCAGTGAATAGTTGAGTAGTTGGCTGAGCTCAGCCTAAATGCGTTTCCCCCTAGAGGCTCAGGCCTAGCAGTGGACCCGGGTTCGAACCCAACTCATTGTCAGTTCTCTGCATGTTCCTCCCCTCTTTGCCCCATTTCAACTCTGTCTCTCCAAATCTGTCTAATAAAGTTAAAAATGACAAAAAAAAATTATCTAAATAGAAATTAGATAAATGAGAGTTACAGGTTCACTTTAGACTGACGTTTTGACTGTGGTTTTCAGAATGGAAAGGAAGTGAAGGAGCCGGAGTTGAGCAAGTTGACCTATGCCGATTCAGGAGTCTACACATGTGAGGTTTCCATGGCCGGGCTGCAGCGCCGTCAGAGCTTTGAGCTGCTGGTAGAAGGTGAGTGTGTGTCCCATTAGTCAAATTATATCTGTTGTCTGAAAAGAGTGGGAACACTGAAAAAGTAAAAAAAAAAAATTGCCATGGAGTAAATTCAGTTATTCTTTACAAAATGTAGATGTGATGTCTTAAAAACAATATTATATAGGGGAAGGTGGGGTGATTTGTGCAACTTTTTACTCAAAGTGATTTTAAAGTGAGGCCTTGACAGTTATGTCTCCAACTCAAATATGTACATATATTTCAGGATGTTGTGCATCCCTGGCAATAAAAACTTTGGATCTGGAATAAACTGTTTAAGAAATATAGCTTTCGGAAAAAAAGTTGTCTTGTCGCACAAATCACCCCACGTAGTGGGGTGATTTGTGCGTCATTGTGTCACAATGACAAAGTCACCATCATCATCTTTCTGGCCATCTGAACTCTCATCAGTGGTGTCGTTAAGTGGAATGGAGATGTCACTCTCTCCTGAGCTACTGTAGACTATCACTTTCTTTTGGTGACCAGCGTATACAGCCATGCCACTGGCACAACTCTCAGAAATGTACTTTGCACTAGTTGCTCCGTGCTTGTGGAACCAACTGCCACCTGACAAATGTGATTCCCCCTACATTTCTGCCTTTAAATCAAGGCTCAAAACCCATATGTACACCCTGGTGTTTCCTCCCCATTAACCTCTGCACTACTTACTTACCTCTGCACTACTATCTGTGTTTATGTGGATGTATGGGCTTTACGTCTTTTATTTTGGTTATTGTTATTTTACCTTCATTGTTTACCTACTGAATGCACTATGTACAGCACTTTGGACAGTGCAAACTGTCATAAATGTGCTTTTATAAATACATTTTACTTACTTACTTACTTATAACTCACCCAGGCCCTTGCGCACAAATCACCCCATCCCCAGAATTTTGGATAATAGGCATGATGCAGCAATTTAGGGTTGACATTGTGCTAACTATATAGACTCAAAGTGTAGCATACCAAAGCACTAAAACATGTGTCAAATGTTTTCAAACGTGTCTATAATTGTTCAGACACAATAATCAAAAAACCTTGATCATGGAAATTTTACTTTGAAAGGCAAAACACAGTTTTTTGAGCTTAAATGTGCTTATATCTTATTCCTTGTGTCTCCCTTCTTTACAGGATGAGTCAAATGGATGGCTCTTCTTAAATATGTGGTCACATTTCCAATTTCTTCCACGGTTTTCTAGAAACAAGGGGTTTTGCAACTTCCAAAATGCACAAATCACCCCACCTTCCCCTAATAGTGTTTTAATGACATTTTTTTACCTAATTGTGTGCAGGAAAGCCAGCGATCGCCGACCTTAACAAAGAGCGTGCTGCTGATGGCAAGCACAAAGTCCTGACCTGTGAGGCTATGGGAGTACCAGAGCCCACTTTCCAATGGAGCGTCAACAGCACAAACGTAAGTGTCTCGAGCATGCACGTTAAAGGTTGTTATCTTACCCCCGGTTTGCATCTTATTTGTTATCTATATATATATGCTGTATATGTTAGTTTGTATTCTTTCAAGTGTGTAGGAGCCTCTTAAACCCTGTGAGTATTCCTTATTTATTTATTTGTTGTACTTCCAGGAGGAGAGCTCCTACGTCAACGGCAAGGCGACCCATAAAATCACAGTGATCCCCAGGCTGAACCTGACCGTCACCTGCACCGTCTCCAACAAGCACGGAGAAGACGCCAGGACCATCAATGTCGCCTCTAGTAAGTCACTGCTCCGTTTGGCTGGCTTGATTTTCCCCAATCGGTGGAAAAGGGTGCAATAACGCTTCTATGTGGTGGATACTAACACTGACAGCTTTGTACAGACTTAACATGTTAAGTCTTACATATGCCTTCTTGAGTTCATATGTAAGGCCAAGTAGGCAGCCATTTTTTTTGCACATGGATTTTTTAATGTCCATTAAAACATGGAATGACAGAAGTTTGCTGTATAGTGACAGCTCTTCTCAGCCAGTAACATGGTTGACCATGTACACATCCGTTTGTAGATTACTGGAGCCTCATTCTTATAATATATTCTCAATGTAACACTGAAATTCTTGTTGGACCACAAGATAAGTTACATACAGGCACACTAGACTATGGGTACTGGAAAGAAAGAGCTAAACAAAGACAGGAGTGTTTAAGGATGGGCCTGGACTGTCAAAGGCTACCGCTCCACTGGCATCCTTCCTTTTCATACATATGCCTTTGCTGTTCCTCCTCAGACTTCCTCTGTGCCTGTGATAATCCTTCTCTTTTGCCTGTCCTTCCTCACTCTCGCCTGGGTTTGGCTGGGTCTCTTCTTGTTCGTTGGGATGCAAAACCTGTCTCGCCTTTCTTTTCATGCTGCCTCAGACTTACTGCCTGCCACGTACTCTGCTAGCATAGTAATGTGTTCCCTTTTTCCGAATGTATTGTTGCTTTCATCTCCCCCCCCCCGTACGGTTTGCCCTGTTGTTGATTTATCATTCTGTGAGCCCGCACCTGGCGGCCACGCCTCTACTACGTTCGATTTTTGGTTCGCCTTTGGGTTCTTTTTCGACAAACAGCATATTTATGATTTGTTACGTTTTTATTTTTATGATTTCTAATTTATTTATGTTTGATTTCAGTTTTTAAGGATGACGATGAGAAAAAAGGTAAGATTTTTTGTTTTCTTTGCCCTTATCTTTATTTTTCTAGACTGTTTTGTGGAGATTTAAATTGATCAAATTAGTCTCGAGATAAAAACCTGGAATATTTTAAACTGTCATGTTGGTGCATTCTCTGCTTATGTACCTGCAGACAATACTGTGTATGAACACCCATCCTCATCTCAGCTTTTCTATCCTTATTATTTTGCTTGGGGCTTGCTCACTAATGCAAAGTAGAACAACTATCCAGATGGCCTGTTGATTACATGAAAGGACTATGCATACTGTAGTTATTTTAAAATGATATAAAAACAGACCCATTCGTGTGACACTGTGCATGCCGTTATTTCAACTAAATATTAATATTGGGCTGCGTTTGATTCAAAGTATAATGTACTTATACTACATCTATATATTCACTATACACACATTTAAAAGATGAAACGTCAGTAACTCTGTAGCTCATGTAGATTCTTCTGGTTCATTTAACCTGGTGAGGAAATGGAGAGTGATGAGCTCTATAAATAGGAACACAGCAGCCACCATCACCCCTTCTTAAGATATCCATTGTGCACTGCTGATGTTCTCCAGAATATAAACAAAACTCAGCTCGGTGTGGTTTCACGTCACTACAGTAACAACAAGAACAAGTCGCTGAACTATATACACACACACACACACACACACACACACGCGCGCATAAACCAATAAAGTGTTATGTGATGAAGTGTCAGTAGATGAAACTTTATAGCTTGACTATAAACCAGTGCAACAGAAGGGAGTTTGAAGAGGTAGTGGAGTGGGATTTTCAAGTGTAAAACTAAAGCTATAAAATGTTAAGCTTGGAGCATCACAGTAACTGTTGTAAGGAGGACACATGGTATGCTATGCCTTGTTGTGAGCACTGCTGTGTGTTTTCAGACTCCCAGGAGGAATCAGGAGACCAGTCAAAGCTCATAGTGGGCGTGGTGGCAGGGCTCCTCATAGCTGCTGCTGTGGTGGGACTCATCTACTGGCTCTACATGAAGAATTCAAGGTAACAAAACAAAAACAAAAAAAGCACCACACTGACAAGCACATTTATATTTTGCATTCCAAACAGAAGGCAGTGTTAGAATGGATTCAGAATTATAATCAGAGGGAAGGTGCTCGTGGGTTACAAGTACAACCATGGTGTATTACAAAAGATTGAACAAACACTTATTTCAGCCTCAAAATCTTTTCATATTTCTAAGAAGTGATAAGCAGCTGAGCATGTAGCATAGGGAGATATGGCCGAAGTAGGTGTGTGAGTCCAGAGGAGAACGTAGGAAATCAGAATCAGAAAGCTTTTACTGTCATTGCATAGGAATACAACCAGAATCATTTAGACACTCTCAACTTATGTATTCCAACATACAAACATAAAAATACAACACACAGCTCTTTCAGTGGGATACAAAAAAAGTAAATAAATAAATGTTAAAGTATTTTAAGTGCAACAAAAGTGCTTGGTTATTAAGGGATGGCAGCAGGAGTGAAAATGACTTGCATTTTTGTTGGTTTATTTAGTGTGCTAATGGCTGTGGGAAAGGGAACTGGTGGTTCTTGTTTCAGCAGCTCAGCTCTTGACGTGTGTGTTTCTTCAAAAAATCTGTATTCACCACAGACAAGGAAGCTGGAAAACCAATGAGAAGGAGGCGGGAACCACTGAAGAGAGCAAGAAACTAGAGGAGAACAACCACGCTGTTTAAAGGCACCCGGGCTGCTGTACTACATGTGATGAAAGAGGTAAGACCTGGAACTTTGAAATATACTGTACACGTACACACAGCCACACAGTCAGTCTAATCAAGTTACATTTCAGGTTTTAAGTGAAAATACTTCAATTGGAATGTCTTTATGCACGCCAGTATGCAAGTCATTATATATAATTCCCCTTTACTCCAACGTGTGTCTTATTTCTGTAGCTTCGGCCAGCATTTTTATTTCCTAGTACTCAAAGCAAAAGCAAGTGAGCCGTCTAACAGGGGGATAACATTGTTAAAAAGAAAACGGGGCTAGACGTAGCATTGGTCGGATGATCAGACAGATTTTTAAAACGGTTTGGTCACACTTATTTAGAAAAGAAAACAGAGATAAAGCTCAGGTTACACACTGACTTCCTGCCTCTAGATCAGTGGGCCCCTTCCTCTCTGGCCTGTCACCCCTTCAACATAAATATGTTTGGATGGAACCCCTCTTCACAGCATGTGGAGAAAGGTGTGACCAATGCATCACTTTGCTCTGTTTGATTTTAGGAGCCTGGAGAGGTTAAATTCATAATTCACAAGGACATGTTCAAAAAGAAATTAACGACTTAACGAGGAAATAGGCCTATTTGTCTTTCTTTACACTGGTAGTCATCTTGCAAGCTCTCAGATTTACACCCCCAGGTCAGAAACCACTGGTTTAGATCATGTTGATGAAGTGGAGCCCGGTTTCAAATTAGTCTGGTGTTATGCTCATTGAGAAACCACACACACCAGAGCGAACCGAGCCAATCGGAGCTTTGTTGGCAGCATAAAGAGTGGGCACATATTTCTCCTGTGCCAGGCAGTAAAAATAGCAAGAGAAACATTACCATAAAAGATGCGCCCACTGACCAAACTATTTTATTTGGTTTGTTTACCCCTGTCTGATCATCTTACCAGATGCATAAATCTTTGGAACCTTTTAAATGTTAAACATTGTTTTTTTTATCCGATTCATAAAGCCGTGCATATGTATATATGTCAGCTTCTGCTTCTGCTTCATGAATCATTGTTAAAGTGGGAACACATGCCTCATTTCCCTAAATGGATGGATGTAACCATGGTTTCCATAGCAACACATTTTCACCACTCTTGAGGTGAAAAGGTTTCTCTGTTTATCGGGCACACTGTCAGGTTTTTAGAGCATGCCACCTGGCTTTTAGACACACTAATGGCAATGTCTGTCTTTCAGTCCAACACTGGTCCACACTGATATAGCTCTACATCTATTGGATGGATTGATGGGCAATATTGTACAGTAGTGCCATCATCTGGTCAGAATTGCAGTTTGTCCAATACTCTAGTCTATGACTGTTGATAATCATAACCACCATACTTTCTGTTTCTGTTTGTTGCTTTAAAAAAACTCCAGTTTGAAACGTTGTCCAGTTTGACTGTGTGTTGTAGTGATAGCGGAGAAGGCATTTGTATAGAAGGACATTCTAGCACGCTAACGCTCAAACTAAGATTGTTAACATGTTAATAGCTTATTCATTGGCATGTTAGCATTGTCATGCTACCAGCTATGAGCTTGTGTGTTGGAAGAGGTGTCGTGTATAAATGGTTTTGATTATGTATATTCCTCGATCATATTTCTGGCCCCTGAAGTCTTTTGTACTTGGAGTGATGTCACCTTTTTCCCAGTGGTCCCAGGTTGTCATACTAGATAGGACTGATGGACAAAACTAGGGAAATAAGATCTAGGTTGCAATAAACTGGAATTATCCTTTAATATTAATAATATCAATGTATGACTGTATAAAGGGGTTTTCTGGGCATCACGTTTAAGTTTTGCCTGATTGAAAAGATTGTTAATGACTCTTATTTCTCTGTATTTTTCCTTGTGGGCGCAGAACCAGTTGGAAGTAGCCTTGCCACATTCAACAGACTCCCAGTTGGCTGCTGACGAGTTCCACCAGGCTCCACTTAAAAAAAGCAACAATCAAAAGTACTTTTACCATCAAGTCCTGCCACAGCCTGCTGTCTGTCCCACCTCACTGTCTGAAGTCTGCAATGAGGCTGCGTCATTGTGTTACTGTGTCATTTAGTTTTAACTGTGTTCCTGGTGAATGCTCCCTGTTGTGTTTTGTTTGAGCCATTCTGTGAGGGATGTAATGGTGGGGATTTTTTTTTTTTTCGTCGCTCAGTTTTTCCTTTAGGATTATTGTTTGCTCGATCTTAAATTCCTTCAAAGATTGTAATGTACGTCTACACTTTTTAAAAACCTGTTTAAAAAAAAAACGAATTATGTTTGTGCCCTGGCTGGGCATTCAATGAGCATTTTATGTAGAAGAAAACAAAGCCTTTTGATTGGCTATGCTCAGAAAAGAAGACACTTCACTGCTGTAAAACCCTGCTGAAACTGTTGTCAAACATATCTTAACCTCCGGACGTTTCTTCTCTCATTTTCAAACACTGGCAAATTGATTTGATCAATATCTTGTTAATGGATGTCCAAAACAATAGAGCCCTAGTCCTTATAGTACAGGGAAGGATTTCTGTACATACTAACTGTGACCCCCAAAATATAATTTTACTGCGTTTTAGAAATTGGACATCAGCAAATGGTTCATTATGGCCCAAACCACTTATTAGTTGTTTTGTAAATTCATTTTCGATCGCTTCAGGAGGGAGTTTTTAAGCCTTTCATGTTACAAAATACTTTTATGTGATAAAAAATTAAAAATAATACAAGGCAAGAAGTCATTGGAGAAGTTCAACTAGTCAGATGTGCAAAAGTGTTTTCTGCCATCATGTTTGATTGCCATCATGTTTGATTCATGCTAACATGCGTTTGTTCACCTGTGATTTAGTTTGATACACTACACTGTTGTTGTCCTCAGCTCTCCCGTTCCCAATTGCTATCCTCGTGGTTGGTTTTGGACTAGACTTAATATTTTCTGTTTCATGTTTTTATCTTGAAAGAGCTCACCGAGGCAAGGTCTGAATAATGTTTGTTTGTGTTTTTGATGTATTTATATTCTGTGTGCAACCTTACCTGGATGGCAATACTGCAGAATGCAAGATGAGTCTTTTTTTTTTGTTTGTTAAGCCTGTGTGTAAGGCATGAGAAAGTGCTGAAAAGGGTACGGATAAGGTATGGTTAGGACAGTTACATGACAGTGAATTAGGCTATACACTATCTGCACTTATTCTGTGCTATCATTATTCTTATTGGCTCAGTTGTGTAAAGGATATCCCAACACAGAAGACGGCTTTAGAATACTGTCGATGCGGTGGCTCTCTTGATTGACATTTTGCCCTGGTTCATCCCACAATGCAACACCCCAGTGACCTACCAAAGAATTAGTGTTGATAATACAGTTTGAGGGGAATCGTATTGAAAAGTATTGTTCAGCTTTAGGTTAAATTAGTATTCTGTTTAATTGACAATAAAACAGTTTCACCTCAACCAATAAACTGTTCATATTTCATAAACCACCTGTGGATTATGACTTTTGTCAATAGTCACTTCAGTCTTCGTCTAGCAAAAACCTAATTTTGGTTTTAAAGGTACGACACGCGGAACTCCTGTAGGCTGCAATAGTATGTTGACACAGGGGAGAAAGTAATAGTCAGTATTTTAGGTTCACATTCAAGAGCTTTAGATGTAGATAGTTTTGGTTGGTAATAAAACACTTAATGTGAACGTGAAGCAACCATGCACCAGTTGATCTTGATTGTCTCTTGGACAGTTTTCCGATCTGTATCCAAGACATTTAATACTCCTACTCTTTTTTTTAAACAGATTGTAGGAGTTAACGATGTAGCACACTTGTTCATCAAGCATTGGCAAAATGACACTGATATGTTCATACTGTGTGATGGTTTTCCAAATTGCATTGATAGGATATCAGTAGATTTTACATTAGAATTTCGCCTTGTGCATTTTTTTTTCCTCATGACTTTTATTCCTTATCAAATAATCAGGTCATCATTGAAACCAAAGAGGGTAAGAAGAGGAAGGCCATAGTAGTGTTGTAAAGACAGACCTTTGTTTTTGTACCGTTGTTGACAATAAAGTGTACATTTTGAAAAAAAGAAAAGTTTTGTGTGGTGTATGTTGGTTTTTTGTTAAACAGTCCCAACTTATATATCTGTATTTATATGCACTGACACAAAGTAACATGCCATTTAAAAAAAAACGTTTTTAATGAAAAAACCCAATACATTTCTATGAGCAAATTTCAAATGTCTCGGACAATGTTCTTGTCAAGTGACCCATGGAGACTGCTCAGG
Organism: Ammodytes marinus; assembly: GCF_949987685.1. Lineage (NCBI taxonomy): Eukaryota > Metazoa > Chordata > Actinopteri > Uranoscopiformes > Ammodytidae > Ammodytes > Ammodytes marinus. The sequence goes on along the minus strand of NC_137218.1, from coordinate 22,890,933 downwards.
CCAATTTTCACACTTGGAACATTAACTGAAAGATTCTAACGAAAATAAGCACTTAGCTGCTCCACAATTACAGCCCACTTGAAAATATCCATTGTTGGCTTGGCACCTGGGATTTGTTTACAACTTACTCTTCCTTAGCCTATTTCCAGTCCACAGTGAATGCTAATAGAGAAGCATGAAGCATCACAGGCATTCTCTGTTACTTTAGGAGTAATTTCACTGTTGGGACTAGTAAGTACCTTCCATCAGTTGTCAGAGAGCTTTGTCATGCTCTGACTTCAGTATAGTTAAAGTGCAGTCTCAAACCCCCTGGAGTCATAATTGTGGTTGCCATGCTTTTGGTATTCCTGCTGAATTACAGGAACCAATCAGCACTCCTCTAACTCAGTAGAACAAGCTCAAAGTAATGTTTAGTTTATCCAATACTTGAACAAACACAAAACTCACGCAACACACATAAAAAAAAACAAAGGAATCATGACTTTTTATTTACGTATCCATGAAAACAACATATCAAGAAAAAAAAGCATTACTAATGTATAAATTAATTGCACATTACACTATGCTTTACAATATTATCAACACTTTGTATTTTGTCACCAGAGCACATTAATATGAAAAACGCAATTAGAAAAAGTAAGACTGCCGCTTGCAATGTAAGGCCACTTACCCCCTCTTCACAAGGGAGTCCCATGGAATGGAAAATGTCTGAGCTCATTCAAGTTTGAGAGAAAAAAATAATAATTAAAATGTGAAAACAGGCCAGTGCATAAATGAAGCCTCAAATTAAAGGGGAATGCCACTGAATTTCTCGCCTGCTCTAATTTAATTTATCTAATAGCTCTGCAACAACATATTCTCATTTGAATGCTAAAGGTAAATGAACTTGGCAGGTCCACAAATTCTATTTCCTATTGTCAGAGAAGAGACCTGCTTAGCTGATGTCTTAGTATACAGTATCTAAGTGCTAATTCTGTGTATATGGGTTTTTGTTTAGCTGACATTCTTAAATGTAATAATGTTTTATGGACTGTTTTAGGCTCCAATGTTAACATAATGTGCATTCTAAGTGACAGTGGTGTTCCCCTTTAAAGTGCTACTCAAAAAAAAAAGGGAATGGAATGGCAAAGGGGTGGATACATCCTCTTTATGGATATATTTGAGGGTGGGGGGGGCTCAATGTCTGTATAATAAATAATATAAAACAATATATGTTGTTGTGCCTCCCAGATTGTAGACTTTATAGAAGCACAATCACTGACAGGTCTCCATCACGCAGCATCATTTTATACCTACTGTAGGGTTGACCATGCAGCACAGAGAGCCACACTCACCATGTTTACGTGCACACTGCAACCTGTTGTAAATCCGGCCACTATATAGTAGTTACCTGGCTATGCTTAGAAGTATGTATATGTCAAATGTAGGTTCAAGATAACCTCATTTGATCATGATGATAAAAATGAGAACCATAGTTGTCTGGCTAATTCCAAGACACAAAAACTTCACTCAGGTAAAACATTAAAAATGCTTTCTTTCACTTTTGGTTTCATACCCTCACATTGTGAATACATGTACATGTAAATAAAAGAAAACAGTGTGTGTATCATTAGAACATTACCTCATCTCTTATTCATTTTGATAGCCCATTTATGATGGACAGAAGCTGTGAAACATCAACTGTTAGAAAGATCTAAGTTATTACAGTCCTGATATAAAGTAGTTAGGATGACAGAGTTAGAACAAATCCTACTGACATCGCAATGTCTTATTCTGGACGAAAACACCTAGTCATCTGATCTATCCCCATTCTAGCCAGTAAGCTGTCTCTCTCTCTCTCTCTCTCTCTCTCTCTCTTTCTGCCCAATGTTTTACAGACAACAAGTTCTGATTCCCAAAAATGACTGTGTGTACACAATCTATGTGTAACCATAGGGAGTGAGTTGAGTTTGTGTGACTGCTATGAAAGCACATAATAATAATTCTACATGTATCAATTTGGAATTAAGTGGAATGAGAATAATGACCTGCTTTTAGCATCCATGTAAACATAGCCCTTATTATGAAAAAAATACACCCCTAAATGGTTTGGCACAAATCTAGTATTTAACATGTTTTGTACTATACTAAAAAGCAAACAAGGGTCATAGAAATAATACTGTGTTACATTTGAAGAAATCCATTATTTGCATAGGCGAGCCATCTTTGCAGTCAGTAGGGAGGAACACAGCTTCCAGATTCTGAGGTAAAGGGGGTTCAAACGTTCACCTGTAATGCCCTGTGAAGGTTCATATGTGACTTGTGTCATAGTTTTTTAAATGCTCATTCTGTCCGCCCCTGTACTGTGTTCACACAACAAAGTCACATCAGTTAAAATGCATAATTACCGCAGGGCTACTAAGTTACTCACACTCCAATTCAGATTCCTTAAAAAGAACATGTGGAATGTGGGAATGTTCACCATGTGATGGCTGTGTCAGTGAAGTGCAGACAGGCCAACTGGCTGCAGAGGACATTTGTCTCTTGAGCTCTATCAAAGCCAGTCTGGATCCTGCACACAACAGACTCACACCTGTCATTTAAATGCTTGAACTGAAATGCAGGCACGATCATCTCAGGCTTTTGAAGATGTGGAGAAATGAAAAACATGTCACAAACATTTCCCACCACTTAAAGCTATAGTGCATAACTTGTGTTGCGTCCATGAGGAATTCTGAGTCATTTCATCAAAACTGTTGGCGCATCTACATGAGGAAAGCCATTGGTAATGTCACATAGATTTTAATACCTTCTACTGTACGTCCAGGTTTTTTCTGAGCAGCAGAATCATTAAGTGAAACATTTCTTGGGTGCTTCTTGGGAATTTTCTGAGCTCCTGCGCCAGTGATGGGGCTGACACCAGGTTTTTAACGCTGCCATACTGAGAAATACAGATAGCTCTGTGAATCTGATAGGCTTAATCAACTTTGTGTCAACTAGTTTGGCGATGGCTTGAATGCAACCAACATACATTTATATGAAAAAAGCTACACACTATAGCTTTAAGTGCAAAACTTGACCTGAGGAGCTCATAGTGTACTAAGCAGGTATAACTCGCCCATGCGGGACATATACATTCATAGGCCTGCTGTCCACAGATGAAGAAAGTCATTCATCCAGAACAGTAAACAAACAGCACAGTTTACCCTCCCACGCTCTCCCCCGCCTCACCCAATAAGAGTTGGACAGTTTTCTCTTGGGGAAACAAACAAGTGAATCAATAAGGCATCCTCTGGCTCCATTCTAAACACTCCCAACTCAAGAGACCTTGTTAAGAATAACGAGTTAGCCAGACAGACAGGCAGGCAGGCAGGCAAACAGACAGACAGGCAGCGGAGTGTCCTCTAATTGGCAACACATGAACGAAACAGGAGACAGAACAAAGAGAAGTGAAAGAAGAGAGAAAAAAAGGTGGAAGTCTGGCTCCCCCTACTGGTTGTAAACAATATAAATGAGCCCTAACAACTGGCTGAGCGTGTAAAAAGCTTGAAATGAGTCGTGTTCTATTGAAAAAGGCCTTTTTAAAGTAAAGTGGCGTGATGTGAAAGGAGCAGCAGCAGCAGCAGTAATAGTAGCAGGAGCAGAGCTTTTACAACAGTCAAAGCCCCTTCCCAGAGACAAAGCCAGGAGCATTTCAAAACCAGAGGCCAGCACTGGCAAAGCTCACTGTAAACAACAACTAACAAACAACAAGCCTGCACCTCATCTCCCAGGCAGTCTTTTGTCATTTTATTTTTTTTTCGATTCCGTGTTTTTTTTCGTGCTATGATTTGGTTTACAGCCACTTTGTCGTTGTGTCTTCATCTCCGTCCGTTCCGCAAACAGAAGGCGAGTCTCCCTTTAAATATTTCTCATTTTGTCCGTTTTCTGTTTGACAACTGTTGTTCCAAACAGACTGCAGAAGCCCTTTTGTGGGTTTTTTTAAAGTCTAGTCTATTCAAAAGGCACAGCTTCATGGTTGTGCTCCTTCCCCACAGTTTTCCACCGTCTTCACAAGGACTAGAGGTTGAGTCTCGGGGCCACTAAGGCAAACTCCCGCAGAATGTTCCTGGCCACGTCCACTTTGTACTGTGCGATCATCAGCGCCCGCTTCACGTCCTCAAAGGAGTAACCCTCCCCCATCAGTTTGGCGATCTTGGCGTCCATGTTTTCCGAGGCGTCCATGCTGAGGGGTTTGCCGGGCTGAGGGCCGTCCGGGGGGATCTTCCTGGGCAGGGGCTTGGGCGGCCGGGCGGGGGCCTGCAGACACTCCATGGATACTGGGGAAGAGAGGAGAGAAATCATGTCAGAGAGGACGGTTGCCCCCAGGCACACAGGCCGGAACTTGAGAGTCTTATTAGTGTTCTAGGAGCAGTTTGTAGACTAAACACTGCACAAGACTTTGACATTTTTTCCAAAAGGTTCAGGATTCAGGTTCTAGGGCAATCAACCCTCAAACCACAATTGAGGGTTGATTTACAATTGTGGTTCGATCCCCCGTCCCCCCGCCACATGTCGAAGTATCCCTGAGCAAGACACTGAACCCTATATTGCTCGCGATAATTAGCCTGCTATCGGTGTATGAATGTGTGTGTGAATGGAAACGTGGGAATGGGAACAGGTCTCCCTTGAAAAAGAGTCTTCAGTCTCAATGGGATTTACCTGTATAAATAAAGGTAAATCTATTTCATTAAAGTTCACCTATTATGCAAAATGCACTCTCATGGTTTTCCCCTGGTGTGAGTAGAGCCTCCCAAAGTATGAGAAAAAAACAACCCTCTCTCTTTTTCTCCAGCTCCACTCTAAAACCAGGAGCGTTTCAGACAGAGCCCAAAAGGAGGAGATTAAGCAATGGCACTGTGATACATTTAAAAAGGCTTTTTGGATACTACATCATGAAAGCAGTTTATAAAAGAAACCCAAATTACAACATTGAACCTGCAAATGAGCATAGCATGTGACCTTTAAGTAATGCCTGACTCATTGCTAGAAAGCAGATAATGGAGGTATTCATTGTACGTTTATCTCTTGCTCCTACATAGGAATGCTAAAATGTTTTCTGGCTGCTTCAAGTGATACAGGGTACTTTTAAAGTGATGTGGAATGTCAACATTTCAGACAAATCCTCTTCCATCTGCACAAAGGGAGTCCTAGTGTCATGTTTTAACAACTGGCCAGAACTCTCTATTTATGAAGTTCATATGCTGAGAAGGAGCTATGACTGTACCTTGACTGGCTGGTAAATGCTCATACTCCAGGCAGCTTCTGGAGCCTTTCACATGTTCTATGTGTCGTCTGACCGGAGGCAGGGGAGCAGCATTGTTCAGCATGTCAAACACTGTGTCTGGAATCAGCACACATGACACAGAAGAATTCAGGTTATATAAGGCTATCCGTCTGTCAACAAATGCATGCTGTAAATGATGTGCACATTGATAGTTTTGCCACAATTCAGTGAGCACAATAAACAGGTAATGTAAGGAAATCATTATAGAGTACCACAACATGATAGCCTAAGCACCGTTTCCACTGAGTGGTTCAGTTTGCTCTATGGTGTTTTGTGCCCCCAATGAAGCCTTCAAGGCAGCGCTGCCTGGAAGGCCCTATCCCCTATCCCCTAACCTTAACCCTAACCCTAACCATCGCTGCATTGAAGGCTCCGTTGGGGGCACAAAACACAAAACACCGTTCAGTTTGAGGAAGCTTGGCACGCATTTATATGCGTCACCACTGTCAAAGTTGGAAAGGGTACCAAATAAGGAAGCCGCTTCGTTGGGGGTACCAAGCACTCCCAAAGGGTCCCAAAAGGGGGGAAGCTACAGCGCCATCCGGCATAAACCCCGCCTAAAAAGTACGTTTAGTTTGAGTATAGTTTATTTCGATCACATAGATTCACAACATTATATACGACAGTACATAAGTTAAAAACACACACACACACAAAAAAAAGTTGTCATCTTAATTTACACATTGACATTTCTTATCAATAGTACTGATGGAAAAGGTGTAGGTTGAAGCACTTGCTTTACCCCGACTAACAAGTAAGGGTACTGTCGGCAGTGGAAACGCAAGCCAGATTTAGATCGAGGGTAACCGTGCCCTGCCGAAACCAACTGTGCTGCTCAGAGAGGGTAGGTTTCACTCTGTAATTTTGATATGAACAATATTCTTTTCCACTTTGCCCCAACTCACCGGGGGTTAACAGGAAGTGCTCCTTCCCAGCAGACAGCCTGTGAGGTCGTGTGATGAGAGAGGAGAAGGAGGAGGAGTTAGAGGAGGATGAAGAGCAGGAGGAGAGCTCTGTGAAGCTGTGTCTCGCCGGGGGAGGAGGACGGGCTGGACCAGGCTGGGACGGAACGCGGCTGTTGAAGGGGTCTTCTACTGCTGCAACACAACACACACACACACACACACACACACACACACACACACACACACACACACACACACACACACACACACACACACACACACACACACACACACACACACACACACACACACACACACACACACACATACACACACACAGACTGAGTGATCTACTCTCTATGCTCTGATTCACAGTTTGGGGAGGGGGCTGACGCTGCTATAAAGTCTGAGCAAAGTGCCAGTCCCAGAAATGGGGTTTACGTGGTAAAAAAACAAACAGCTAGCAGGCCGGGGATGAGCAGAATTGTTGAAGAGCAAATGTTAAAAACAACAGAAGATGGTTTTAAATCAATGATCATTTATCCATACAATCGTATATTTTATTGTATATGCAATTTGCTTTATTATGGTTTATACTTATGTTTCCTAATTGAACTATTTATGTCTGTTGCACTGCTGGAGAGAGTCTGAGAACAAAGACATGTATTGCCATTGACTACTTTTGTCATTAATGAGCATGTGTAACATTTTAGAACTTTAATGTTATTGATAGGGTTTATGAATACATCTTAAAATCTTCTGATGATGTGATCACACAATCAAATCAAAAATGAAGATAATATGTGAATAAAGAAAAGTGACGGATATATGTTAGCTGATAACTTGAGATTCATTGGATGAAGTCAAGAATACACATTTCACACTGGGATAAATGACCCAAAGAGATTTTCTTTTTTACAATCAGAGCAGGCTCAGACAGGCAGCATACGACAGAGGAGAGAGGTGTCTGGTAGTGTGTTACTGTTGTGGTAGGCTACCTTGGGGGGGCAGCAGAATGTCATAATCAGAGGGGGTCTTATTGGTGCTGAAGGAGCAGAGAGCACCTGAGCCCATCCCCCTGACAGGCTCTGAGGGTCCAGCTGTGAAAGAAACAAAAAGCAAAGAGTTCAATATAATGCAGCCAGAAGGGCATAGCACATTAATTTTAAATATATGCCCTTTTTCTAATGAATTCTGCCATTGACATTACATAGTTCCACTTGGTTTGTATAGAATTGAATCCTTTTTTATAAGGTTCAATATTTTTTAAATGGAACCAATTAGACGGATAGTGGTATCAAGATGATTTTTCTTATGTTAAAGGTCACCTATTATGCTAAATGAACTCCTGTTTTTTTCCACTTTAAAAAAACTGTGACTAGAAACTCCAAAATTATGGGACAAAACAACGACACCTTTCTAAAAACTTGTGTTCAAAAACCCCAGTCAGATTTCTCTTCCCCTATGACTTAAGGCAAGAAGTCACGCAGCCTCCATTACCAACCTAACTAAGCGCTACCTCCACCTGTGATAAACCACATACCCAGATTCCCCTGAATCTAACTGGCAGTTCAGTTCACGGCCAATCAGAGCACACTGCGCTTTTTGGAAGGCGGGGCTTAAAGAGACAGGCTCTAAAACAGAGCGTTTCAGACAGAGGCTGAAAAAAGGAGATTCAGCAATGGCACTGTGAGAAAATATAAAGGGTTTTTCGGACACTACACCATGAAAACAGTTTATTGAAGAACCCCAAATTACAATTTTGAACCTGATAATGGAGTATAATATGTGATCTTTAACTCTCCACTAATGGTGTATTAAACAAGGCGTCTTAACTGTCCAGTGTATTGAAAAAGAAAATTTCTGAGCATTATAGTATTCACCCTGCTCACTGCAATACTCACTACACCAGATGAAGATGTTAGTGGAAAAATATATGTATTTTTTAACTTGTAATTCTTAAATCTTCTGTGCTGGTGTGGGGACTCACCAGGCTCAGGTGGGTGGGGCTTCTTCTCTTCTATGGACGGCTCTGGAGAGCTGTTCTCCAAGGTTCTGAATAAGAGAGGACATCTTATTGGTTCACAGCAGCTTCATTCAACACCAGTGCTGTGCTGTATACCTGTAGTAACTTTCAACACACATAGAGAGAAGGCTGTGGTACCTGGTGGGTAGAGAGATGCTGACGGGAGCCTGACTCAGACAGAGGTTGGATGAAGGGATCTGATAGTCATCCTCCACCCGCCGTCGTTCTACCACAGGACTGCTGAAAGGGTTGGACGCTCTGGAAAACAAGGACCATGAGTCATACAGTTAGCACATTCAAACTGCACAGAGATAACTTGGTTCTTTACATTTGTTATTGTGCACAATGTTTATTTGAACTACATTATACACTGCATTGGTAAAAAAAGGAAGAAAAGAACATTACAAACATTATATTGAAAAAACAAACCTTGCTCAATTTGCAGTTTCATTAGACTATAGATGATGTGGGCTGGTTGTCATAGTAACACAACATGCACACTGACAACAGCAAACAGAAATTCTGACTGAAAAGATGTGTCACGGTAAATAGAGCTCGTTAAAAAGAGACACATGTATTGCATTTAAACTAATTTGCCTTGTTAACATTTATAAGAATTACTTTAATTCTCCTCGCCCTTTGATGATCTACACTTAACTTTTACCTTCACCTGCTGGTTGATAAAGCACCGTTGACACAATGGTCCTTTGGACAAATTTGTATTAAATGTGAAAATGATAAATAAAAAGAATAAAAAAAGAGACACATTTGCAACTCTTCACAGAGTAAAAAAAGCTATTCCTAAGAACTGAAATCAGATTGTTTTTGTTAAAGCCACTTGGCTTTCTGTTTTGGCCACTAGTGGGACACACATATCCATCACAGTATGATGATGATGGTGACAATGTGGTATTGCTGATCAAGTCATAATGTGTGTGTGAGTCTTTCATGCCTGAACATGAAAAATGCATTGAATATTGAACCAGCATTGTAAATTGTATTTAATCTTAATTCAAAGTTAAATATGCCAATGTTCACAGCAGCATGTTGTATTGGGTGTGTGTGCCATGGTTTTAAAAGTCGAGGAACCACTGGTCTAAATATTAGAAAAATCCAGATCTAAAGGGTATGTTGTTATCGTTCTAAGTTTTTGGGGAAATGTGTGAGACACCCTCGACTCTCTCATTTCTGCTCAATTACTCCTGAGCACAGTAGTAAGCCATGAAGTGTACCATATCAGTTGTTTTATATATATAAAATAATTGTGAATAAATAATGAAAGACTTATCATAGCTTCAGTCTGTATAATTCTACAAAAGTCAGACTGAAGAACACAGCCAGATTCATTAAGACCCGTTATGTATTACTGTTGTGCTGCAAAGGTGCAAAGTACACAAGCTGTTGTGTCTTTTTACAAATGATTAAACAAGGTAACAGTGAAGGAAGTGTCCACCACACATGATGCATAACTCCATATACATGTCATAGTCATAGTTTATATAGTTTATATACAGTATTGTTTGTGTGAGTAAGTTAGTTATCCTGTTATATATCCCAATGCATGTTTGCAAGTCAGTGGTACCAGTTTGTGCACAGGAAGTGGGCAGTGGGCGCATCACTCTAATATATATATTTTACAACACCATATTATTTTCAGTAAAAAACCAGAGCTTCCCCTTTCAGCTCAGGCTTCATGGGAAGTGACAGCTGTATCCCGTGCCTCCACTCCAGCCCCATACACAGAACTACCTAATCTAATTCTGGCTGCAGCTAAAAGGCTATTAGATGTTCGGCCATCGTTTGACAAAGCTGTTTGTTAGCAGGGACCACTCCCTAAGGCTTCTACTAAACAGGACCTCACTGGTTGAAGGTCCCTGAGTCTGAAACAACATAGGCCGCAATTGTAAATAAGAACTTTGTCCTAATCACTTGCTTAAATAAAGGTGAAAAACAAATAAATAAAAAGATAAATAAATAGGAAGGAAATTAGGAGGATCAGAAGACTGAACTTTAGACTAAGAGGAAATATATACAAGAAAAACTTTGGGAAAATGATGGCAGAACACTGTCACTGATTAAAGCTACATACAAATAGGAACTGGCAAAGTGTCAAACCAAATACTACTCCAATCTCACTAGGTTAATGTGTATATGAGAAGAAGCTCTAAAATCCAAATGAAGCTCATTGTAGCTGCTCAAAGTCTGCTTTATAACTGCAGACCACACAGCTATTCTATTCTTTTCTATTCTATCTATTCCCACTTTGGTCAACACAGTCCTGCAGCCAAATAACCGTGCACATTCTAGTACAGGAAATTAGATAAAGCTGAGTTTAAAAAAAAAATAAGAGATTTGGCATGCATGACCCCATTGATGAAACAGGCGTTTGTCCAGCATTTTAATCATCTTTTTATGATTCACAGTCACACACACTTTCATTTGGACACACTGTTGTAAATAAGGAGTTGTCAGAGCAACCATAAAACATGTCCAAAAGGAAATGACTGGTCAAAAATAATGTACCACTACACAGATGCAGAGTAGAAATACACTCCCACGCTTTTAGTGCGATCTTATCTGTCCATATTAATGCACAGGTGGTGTACATCATAAGAGATTTGATACCCAAAGTATCTCGCTAACTAAATACTCCCAATGTGTGTGTGTGTGAGTGTGTGTGTCTGTGTGTGTGTGTGTGTGTGTGTGTGCGTGTGTGTGTTTTATACTCACTTGTGGCTATTAGAAACCGTAGACTGCGTTGGCGAGCTCCGTGAGGGAAGGATGTCATAGTCATCGCTTACTTGCACACCATTAGAGAAAGGCTGCACAGACACACAACGAGAAGGCGGAAAAAATACAAATATGAGCAACTAAAGCATTAAATACAGCATATTCCTAATCAGATATATTGTGTTCGTCCCACATTGTGTTGGGGGGAAAGGTAGTGCAGTCCAATACACCCAACAGAAACTTTTTAAATAAGGGAGGCTTTCTCCAACCATCCATCACTGTGCAGTGTTCTGAGCAAGATGAATCACTTTGTTGAGACTTGCTATTATCAAAAGAAGACACTACAGGACACATGCTGCGTCACAAAGAGCCAGTGCTGCGTAGACGGAATACAAAACTCTAGCACTGCATGGTAGACATTTTCTGTGACTAAGATTAGTAGTAATCTCATGCTAAAATCTAGATTATTATCTAAATTGAAAGGGAAGACCTGATTTCTGAATAGTCTGCCCCGATTAGCCAGCATTCAAGTTAAAAGGTCAGCTCCCTGTGTTACAGTTGAACTCTTCAGATCTGCAAAGACTCCTATTTGATGTCCCATGCAAGTGTTTCAAATGAAAAAGCTGCATTTCATCTTGAACTACTATCTTTATATAGAACTACTTAGCATCCGGTCCCACGCCACCGGCCTGAAATGTATGAACTATACTATAATTCAATTATAATGCAATACTTTTATACTAATAATATATTCCATATGCAATATGTCCTGTCTTTGAAATAAAACTTCCTCCATATGGAAGACAAGAAATATGCAAATAAGCACCACGTCAAACTTCCTCAATATTACCAAAAAGTGACAACGCTCTCCACAGGCACTTTCTGATCAAAGAGTGTGTCTGCAAGTGATTGGCTGTGTGTGTGTGTGTGTGTGTGTGTGTGTGTGTGCGTGTGCGTGTGTGTGTGTGTGTGTGCGTGCGTGGGAATGTCTGTGTGTGCCTATGTGTTTGTAATACACACTAGGCTTTTAAATGACAAAGTGGACAGAGTGTACAGACACAGATGCTACGCGGTATCTGGTTTCCACACCAGTACATGTCGAGGCAATGCAGCCTCTGGAGCATTTGGCTTGGTTGTATTTGAATGAGCAGTTCAAACACTGAGATTCAGTTAAAAAAAGGGATTTCATAATTTAGCATAGATTATCATACTTATATGCTGTTCAACACATTTCAAGTATGTATGTACCCACTTCTAAGAATGGCAGAGCAGCTCATTAGTGTTGAGCCTGCTGCATATCTATCTACAAAGTGACTGTCATCTTACTTTTTAGAATCTCTTTGACAACCACAGTGGTGCATCTATGAATAATTAAATCAGGTTTCATCCGAGGAATCAAATCTCCCTTTTGAATATCTGCAAACAGTAAAAACATATGAAGCATTCAAATTTCCATAACTGTCTTTTTGCTCATTAACGATGAGCGCAATCTGTTTATAATATGGACAAAAACATCCCCATGAATGTAAACTCATTAAGATTTTGACACATCGTAAGCAATCCACATTCAGTTTATCTATCTGATGAACATTAGTCCACGGAGCGTTGCTATGCAGTGCACATACGTATTTGCTTTAAACTCTGAACCACAAACAACACAATCTAACAAACAGGAAACCACTTCTATTATTGGTAATGGATACCGTGAAACAGTAAAGGGCCAAACTGGGCCTAACGAACGAGAAGAATATATTGAATAGCAGCAACACATTTTAAACTAAGGGCTCTGTTTAGTGCATGTGGTTATGTATACAACATATTGCTTTTACTTCATGTAATATTGCTGTCTTTTTGTTCATTTTTGTACATGATGCACTTTACTGATTTAATCAAAAGATAAATATACTTTGGTTTCCTTTCCTTTGTCATTTGGACATTTATATATAATACAGGAAAGTTTTCAGAGTGTGCGGTTGTAGCTTTCAAGCTAAGCTATTAACAACACCTATGATGTGTACTATAACCAAGTAGTGTAAAAGGTACCTGAACGGCCCACTGTAGCTTTATGTCCATGCGATCATTTAAAAAGAGGAAAATATTTCAAATAGTTCAATACAAGTTTAGTAGTTCAAAGGACTATGGGACGTTTAAAGTTCAAACTAAGCCAGTAGCTGAAAGTATGCCAACGTAGTAGAACTTGAAAGTGGAGCAGGCTGTAGAGGATTTAATGATTCCTCCAAGGTTTTTATAACTGATAGTATGTAGAAGTATTAGACATTGGGAAAACGGAAAAAAGGAATAACTAGAAAATACATTTCCTGTAGTAAATGCTGTGTGGATGCTGAAAGCTTGAATAAGTAAATATATTTAAAAAAAAATAGTTTTAAAAAGAGTATTAGAGAAACTAAACCGTAGGGAAGCTGAAATTGCCTGAAGAGAAGGGGGCTGAACAGCATTGCATTGGAGAAGCTACAAGAAGAGCTGGACAGACAGACACATAGAGAGACATCGATCGATCGATCGATGGACGACGGACAGACAGACAGACAGACAGACAGACAGACAGATAGACAGATAGACAGATAGACAGATAGACAGATAGATAGATAGATAGATAGATAGATAGATAGATAGATAGATAGATAGATAGATAGATAGATAGATAGATAGATAGATAGATAGATAGATAGATAGATAGATAGATAGATAGATAGATAGATAGATAGATAGATAGATAGATAGATAGATAGATAGATAGATAGATAGATAGATAGATAGATAGATAGATAGATAGATAGATAGATAGATAGATAGATAGATAGATAGATGGATGGACAGATATATGGATAGATGGATAGATGGATGGATGGATGGATAGATAGAAAGGTTTCTAGCCGATATTGAGAACTGAGAACTGAGAAGTTATGACCTTAGAATATTTACCTTGGAGCTCTCTGAGTTCCCTGCTCCCTCCATTCTGTTGTGTAACCTGCCGAATCCTGCCGACGGACAGCTGAGCGGTCTGCCGTTGAGGTGGGAGAGTCCTAGCTGGAGCAGGTGTTCAGATCCGGTCCTGTGGGCACCAGCGTCAGCAAAGTGGTGGCTGTCTTTGGGGCAGCGCGTGTGGGGAGGGTGCTGGGGGTCTGACAGCGAGCCGGTGGAAGATGAGATGGAGGAGGAAGAGGGGAGCCAGGAGTGTCTGGACTCTGGGGGGATGGGGGGAGGACGCTCGGGGGGAGGCGGCGGTGGAGGGTCCCTCTGGGGGGGAGGGGGGGCCGGGAGAGGCTTGTCCTGCTTCCTGGACATGCCCGGAGAAGACTACAGACAGGTGGAGGAGAGATATGTATAATGTAGGTTCAGTGAAATGACAAGGGACAATCTACACACAATTCATGATTCAATATTTGTGGTAAGAGTTCAGGTTATGTTGTGTTGTTTTCTCTGGACTCCCAAGAAGCACCAGTGAGCACTATGTGGAAGCTATATTCTGATGGGGATCAAGTAAAAAATAAAGGATATTGCAGTATTATTGCAAAGACACTCCAGGTATTTGCGTTCAGTATGGCCACAGGTATGTTGGAGCGGCCAAAATGAAAATATGCAAGTGAAGTATAAAAACTTTTCTATTCACTTTTGCTGAATGTGGATTGGGACCTTTTTTTCCCTGCAACAATGTGCATTACTAGTGGTCACTAAAAAACAATTGTCACATAACATCATGTGGTTGTCGTAAAAAGCAATAAAATCCAAACATTAATGACATGCTGCTATTTGGGCCAACAAAGTAATTTTTTTTGCCCTGTGGAGAATTTTCTTTATTTATAGTTTTTAAAAATTATATATTTATCCTTTCCCTTCCTCTAACCTCCAACTGTTTTGAATGTGTCTCATTCTTATTATGTCATGTATTACTTTTTGAAGTCCTCTTGTGAAGCACTAGACTTTTATATAAAACATTTTGACTTTAGTGATTACGTGCAGGAACAAATACAGGTTAGCCCTTTTTTTATTTCTATCAGGGACTGACCTTGGGGGAGCCCGTGGGACTTGCGGATGGGGATCGGATGGCTCCTTTCTGGATGAGGTCCAGTCGTGGAGGGACGGGGGGCAGGAGGAGGCAGTGGCTGGGGTCTCCTCCGTGGGCTTTCCTGTGTTGGCTGACAGGTGAAGAGCTGGGAGACACCATGGGGGAGTTCTGTCGTTCCGTACAGTGCTGAGAGAAAAAGTAAGTCATGTTTTAGTCATTTAGGTTTAGTTATTTAAGACTAGCTGTTGTGTAGTTTAAGCATTGCAAGAGAAATAATCAACAGGGTTTGTTTCCACCAAAAGTCGGAAAACGTCCCACTTTTACTCCTAAATTTAAGGATTACTTTAGTGATATTATTTCTTACTTCCCTTACTTAAAGCTGGGGTATAGGATTTCTGATTGGTCAAAGTTAACATGAGCTGACACTTTGACCAATCAGAGCGAGGCTCCGATTCTCTGTTCTTATTGGCTGTTGGGACTGTCCATTCACTTTGGCACAACTTTGTTGGTATAGAGCGTGTCAGGGAGGTACCATAGGGGAGTGACCAAAGAGAACAAGTGGAGCGGTTGAGGTATTTGGATTCGAATCTCTATCCCAACTGCCATTTTCTCCCCAAATCCTCCACCCCAGCTTTAATAATCCTACAAAATAAAAGCTCCAGAGGTGTCCTATTTTATCAGGATATGATTGATTATCATGAATAGCTTAGCTGAAGCAAAATGTATATCTGTGCAATATGTAATGGACTATTACTTGCATTTTATTTGAACATTTTAGGGAATGTTACACTACTTTTTTTTTGCATCCTTTGTTTTTATTTAGAATCCCTCTTCATGCATCTTTATTCACTTCACTTGTTATTAAATCATTCAAGTTCTAAGTTCTAAGTTCTCTTTATTATATTTTTTCTCTTGCAGCAGAAATTCCTTCCTGCTCAGGCTAACTTTTTTAAAACTTTTTAACAATTGTTATATATGGATATCATTACTATTTGAACTTGGGATTCAGATGTATCACACAAATACAATTAAATGACAAACTTGAACATATCAATTTGAAACTTTTTTTAAACCTTCAAATATCTTAATATTTTTTTGCAAAATACCATTTCAATTAGTAAAAAAGTGGAATTCTAAGTTTGAAGTTTGATGAACATGACCCTGGACTTTTCCCTGTATTTCAAACAACTAAAACATGAGGCATATCAGATTACCTTAAGCTCCTTTGACCCTAGTACCCTAACCATCCATAAATCAACCACCAACTCTAGTGCTTCAAGTCTTTTACCCTTCTGATGTTGGCCAGTCCGTTCATGACCAGGCAGTCTTCTCGGTCTTCCTCATCATCCAGTTCCAACATGGGACAGCTGTGCTGGTCCAGGAAGAAGCACTTGTTGCCCTCATTGCGTGGGTCAAAAGGATCCACAATTATGGGCTCTGTGCCTTTGATCTCACATCGACAGAACGGACAACCCTGGCCATCTGATTCCTGAAACGGATAAGGGGAAACACACTTTAAATGCAAACACACAGACATTATCTAAATCCCATGTTGTGATGAGCAGTGGTTTATAGCTTTCATAGTGTTTTTGGCGCATAAGGAATCACTTGGACCATCAAAAGCAGGAAGGCCTTTGCCACGCGCAGCTGGGACACACATGGTTTAGGTTATGTGGCCTAACCACAACCTTATATCTTACTCTATCTCTCCCCCATTCAGGAAAAGGACCCTGGCAAAAGTCGACTGAACACATGCTTGTGTAGATCCAAGGAAAACTGTTTTGCAACTTTACAACGTTCATTGGCCACATGTACATATCCCACATGGCAAGCCCCCTGTCAGACAGGGGTCATAAATAAGAGAATAAAAGAGGTTTTGGTTTTCAGTGCGTCTCTCTTTCCACTGAGTCAGGGGCTACAATCAAAGGCAGACCATATTTACGGAGAACAAAGCAGCGTTTGTGGTGGCCATATGGTTGGTGGACTTGGCAGGCTAAGCATAAAAGGCATGTTTGAAACTTAATCCTAATTGGAGTGGGTGGAGAAGGGGCAGGAGTGGAAGGTTAAAAATAAAGGCAGCCCAGACAGGTGAAGGTCTTTTAGATGTCTAACTTTGATATAACCATCATTTCAATAGCTTTTGAGTGACGTTGTTTCAATGAGAAACAGGTCCTAGCATGTTCAAATATCAATAAGAAATCATTGATTGTGTTCACTTGGGGTCAGTGGAACAAGCTGTGAAAACATTATGACATACCGTCACGTTTATAAAGTTAATGGTGAACTAGCAGACAGTGCATGTGAGCAAACGGTGGCCTGTTTGACAGTAGGCAAAGTAGGCATAAACTATTATTTGGAATCATGTTGTGGAAACCATCTCTCTTTTTTTTGGCATTTTTATGCTTTATTGATAGTGTAGAGACAGAGTTGAAATGGGGCAGAGAGGGGAGTGACATGCAGAGAACGACCGCGGGCTGGAATCGAACCCGGGTCCGCTGCTGGCCGAGGTCCATGGGGGGGGACGCCCTACCAACTGAGCTAAGGGCGCCCCCGTGGAAACCATCTCTGAGCTGCTTTGACTGACTCCACCATCTCCTGAGAAAATATATCTGTCTCTTCAGCTGCTCAATGCCCCACATTGTTCACCAACTAATTGATAACTTTTCTTGTATTATTTCAAGAACTAAGGGGGAAGGCAGAAATGGTAGATTATTATTCTCTATGGGTTTGTTAGAATGAGTGATGCTTCACATATTAATCATTAAACAAAGCCAAAGGGGCTGATGACACAAATCCCAGGATACTTAAAGTGTGTGCTGGGCAGCTTGCAGGAGAGGGCAGTGTTGTGGTCCATTGACGTATTTGATCTGTATACACATTGAAGGAGGTCCAGTGAGTCAGGGATGGAGGAGGTTTTGTATGTTTTGACAAACCACTCAAAGCATTTATAAGGAGGTGAGATGCGGACATTGTTTTTTTTCAGAACTGACTGGTTTTCTTTTTGTGATGGTTAAGGATAGCCTATAATACTTGAGCTGAAGCCTCAGCCTTGGTAGTTAATACTTTACTGTGTCCCCTTCCTGTACTCTCTTCCAAAGTTTTTAGCATTGGTCCGTGCTATAGGTTTGGCACAGACTTCACCGTTAACCCAGGCTTCTAATTTGGGAATGTCCCTACAGTCATATGCGGAACATCTTTGATGCATTTGCCCATGTAAATAAGTACTGCCTTTGTGTATATGTCTATGTTGTTGTCTTGGGCTGTCCTGTTTGAGTGTCTGCTTTAGGCTTTAGGCAGAAACAGAACTGAGATGTTATCTGATTTGCTGAAGAAGGGCCTTGTATCCATCTTGGAAGGGAGTGTAAACATGGTCAACATGTTACCTGCTGAGTACTCCGCAGTAAATACAAAGTTAGAAGCCAAACATGCTGTCCCATAAAAAAATAACAGTTTGCATTAACTTCGGACAATGTTGACTTTATACTGAGTGGAACTTTGTGCAACTACTTGATACTTGCCAAAAAATCTTGGTATAAAGACACACAAACAGACAAACACACACACACACACACACACACACACACACACACGTTATAATCTTATAAAACCTACTGTCTGCAAAAAAAACTGTGAATCGTTGACATATCACTGCATTGATTTGGGGCAAAAACCTTACAGCTAGAACAAGGGAACCCTCCCTTGGGCCCCCACATCAAAAGGCCTCCAGTAATAAGAACAGGATGTGGAATTACATAGATAAATCACCAGCCAGCTGTGGGTGAGAAGAAGTGTAAAACGAGTGTGTTCCACTCCCAGCTGACTAATATTCAGAGTGAGAGGAAAATGTAGGGAACCACCACTGAGTCAAGGGCCTGAGCAGGTTATTCACAGTCCCTAGGGCTTTGAGAGGGTTCCCTCTCTGTATGACTCATAGTTCCACTAATAGGGGGGTAAATACTTTAGAACTGAAGCACACAAATATACACACACCCACTAAGATACGTCACTGAAGTCACTGACTGGTTGTGTGGAGGAGCGGGACGGGTCACATAGAGTTGTCATAACAGGAAGTATGACAAACAAACACAGTGAATGTTGGTGCTGCTGAACCCTGCTGTTTACAGAGCATAGGACTGAGCTCTGGCCCCTGGAATGAATTGTCTCATCTGCTAAACCTAAGAAAGCTATGTTATGATTCAGGCCACCCAAAAGTTTTCGAAACATTGTAGCCGTGACCCATGACATTGAACCCTGTGTGTGTGTGTGTGTGTGTGTGTGTGTGTGTGTGTGTGTGTGTGTGTGTGTGTGTGTGTGTGTGTGTGTGTGTGTGTGTGTGTGTGTGTGTGTTTGTTTGTGTGTGTGTGTGCGTGTGCTTGTGTGTGTGTACACGCTCCAAGACCTATCATGTCAAGGACCATTTAACTTACATTCTACGGACCATAGATTCCGATGTGTGAAATACTATGTTGCCCTTTTAAGAATTGAATTCCCAATCTTTGTTGAGATAACTGTGACCAGAAACATTTGATGTGGGGGCAGCAGCTATACAAAAAGCATTGGTGATAAACACGATATATTTATTTTTTTAAATGCAAGATTTGCTGTTCCAAAACAGAAGGACAAGGTCTCATCTGCAAAGGTTGAACTATTCCCTTCATATTCTACAGCAATGAAAAAGATTCAAAAATTCATTATAAAGTATGAGGCCAAATATGTCTGCAACATGATCCCCCTCTGAGGATTAGAACAAACATACTTTGAGCCCCACTCAGAAATAACTTTGATACAGCATTAAGATTGCAAGACATGCTGCTGGGCTTGTGTCCAACCCTGCAGAGTGGAACGTGTGTGTGTCCCTGCCAGAGATTAATAACATCAGGGTCAGTGTGGGCAACTCGTGCATGTCTGGAGAGCCATCTATCTTTGTGACTGCTACACAGATGTCCCATGCAAAAAGAGTGGAGAAGCACATGCAGAAATACTGGGAAGATCCTGTGTCGCTCACACTCTCCGTTCTAACCTCTGCTACTGATTAATATGTGTGGAATAGGGAAGATGTAAGGACACAGGGAGGAAGTGAGGGGGTTTTGTTTTTTAATCTTGCACAGGAGGACTTGAAGCTTCGTCTATTATTCAGTAGTCTTTCTCGCTTGTATGCAGATTTATTAATCTTCAAACAAGATGTATTCCTATGTATACATCTAAAATACACCGTCAGCAGCATTCAAGAGTTAAACATTAAACAACAGAATGCTGCACAGAGAGACAGCGAGGATGAATGACTGTATACACATTTTTTGCATTTATGTGTAATGGCACTAGTAAATCAGCCAAAGCCACTGAGATACATTTTTATTTTTTTTCTAAGTGTTGATCTCAAAATGACTAGTATGGTATGGTATGGTATGGTATGGTATGGTATGGTATGGTATGGTATGGTATGGTATGGTATGGTATGGTATGGTATGGTATGGTTCATCACAATTACCTGCCAGGCCGTCAGACAGGAGGTGCACATCAGGTGACCACAGGGTTCGATCTTGACGTCTTTGTCGTTCTCGGCGCAGATCTTACACAGCTGGAAGGTGGAGCCCATCTCACAGTACAGCTCATACTGCTCCTGTTCAGGCACAGCAAATTCCAGTTAGTCATCAAGCGGTGCACCATACACACCAGAGCAGACACACAGTAATATACAGACACAGACATTCAGTGCCATCTGTAACATAACCTCAATTTACTGACTTCCCCTGTTTTAAATACACTAAAAAAAACATCAGCATATCCGGCATTCTCTGCAACACAACAGCAGCCTTTATTTTTTTCTCTCCACCTGGCCAGGCTGCTAACTATTAACTTGAGACAAAAGTCACCAGAACATGCTATTTTACTATACTGTCAATTCTAAACTGGAAAATGTGGCTTTTCCGGTAGAAAATATTTCAACCTTCGGCAGATAAAAAACAGTTTCTGAATAAATCTGAAACTAACACGAAGTCACGCAATTATCGATTGTTTCCTTTCCTAACTCATTTAATGTTGTTGAATTTTTAGAAAACACCCCCACAGTACAATGAGTGGTCTGACAAACATTCAGTCAACACTTTCCACACTTTAATGTAATAAGGAAGGCTGCAGTTTACAAGAATTTGGATAGTAAGGCTAAGAAATTCCGTGACTAGTTGGAACATGAACATATCTGCTTATCCAGATGAAGCATTTCTTCAGAAACACACACACACACATAAACAAACTTACTTGTGTCACTTTGATGTGATCATGAGGCGTCGGTTCACATAAACCAGTGAGGTCCGGATTGTAACTGCGGCCATCGGGGAACAAGTAGCTGCCAATGAGAAAAAATGCTAACAGTTAACAGTTAAAAACAACATGGCTATAAAATATCCTGTTCCAAATCAGGAATTGTTTGACATGCGTTCTAACTTATCCAGTATGCTTTCCATTAATTCAACTTGAAATAATTGCTGCTTTACAACAAAAAAAAGCGTTAAATTATAATCATAAAATAAAATATTGCCATCAGCATGTATTTGAAAGGTTATTTTTTTTAGATTAATTCAGCCTTTAAAAGAAAGGGTTTAACAATGCTGATTGACATTTGCAACCGCAACTGATGGGAACTTAACATCCTCCATATAATAGCTGCTGGTGTCTAATTTTTTATTTGTCAGGAGGCCTGTAAGATTATCATGTAGGATAGAAACAGATGTTATTGCGGAACCACTTGAGGCTTAAAGACATCCTCTCATCTTTATGAGACAAAAAACAAAGTGTTTCATCTACAGTAGATGTAGATGAGCTTCCAGAAAAAAAGTTATGTCCAGAGGCGATTTTAGACAATTGTTACAAGGGCTACATTTTGTCCTAACAACCCTAAAAAAAAAATTAAACATTCAAAATAGTCTGTGTCTGACAAGCTCAGTTTTTGAGCGACAGCAGAGATTATGGAATGACCTGAAAAATCCATATCCAGTCCAACAGGTAGGTGTCAATCCTGTTATGCTAGCATGTTGGGATGTGGTGGTAACTGAACTCAGAGGAGCTTGTCAAATCGACTATAATCGCCCCTGGGCTAATCTATTGAGAGCTGAGGAGCCACGCTAATCACAGCCTCACGAAACTCTAGAGCCTCACTGTTCGGTGGAAACCAGCCAGAGGCAAGAAGAATCAAGTAACCTAGACCATTCAGAAATAAATTCTGCGCCATTTCCAGAAATGTGTGCTTGTAATCCATTAGTTAACATGGTACAAATCACCAATTTGTATTTGTATTACAAATTGGAAATGTCTGTTTTCTCTCATAAAGTGATATCCGATAGTTTTCCCCTCAAAACAGCCATGTTCAGATGAGAGAGTAAGGTAGAAACTTATGATAAATGCATTTCTTTTGTAAAATAACGTTACATGTTTAATTAAAAATGTAATTTACGCCCCTGGTTATGTCTCCAACAGACCCCTTGTTCTGATCTGGGAACACTCAAGAGACTATGCATAATCAGATGTGACTAATTGTGACAAAGTTGATCATTTCCCATGTGTATACAGTGTAAACAAAGTAGAGTAGCACAACTGATCAATATACAAACAAAGAGTGAGCTAGAGAGGGAGACAATGTGTGTTAGGTTACGTACAAGCCCTCCCTGTAGCCATCGATGAGGGCTTGGAACAGAGGTTTGTTGTGGGGGATGGTCTGCAGTATGTTGCCATCGTTGGTCACATAGCCGATGGCCCACTGGCCCAGCCGTGTACAACTGAGTCTGAAGATGTAACTGTTAGAGAGAGGAAGGGGACAGAAGTACAGTATATGTGTCACACAAACAAGATGCAAAACAACACACACACACAGCTCAACACTATGAAACCTACAACAACAACATAGAAAAGTCATAAAAAGTACTATAAAAATATGTTGACATGACATAATTTTATGACACCTGAGTGTGACCACAGGAGGGTAGTTGGTAGGTAACAGATGAGATTATAACAATTAAAGAATGAGCCAACTACCAAATATTTTTTTTATTCTATGGTGAAATATGAACATCCATTCTTTTGTACAAAATAACACTTCAAAAAGTTATAAAAAAATGGAGTCCAGAAAGAGTCCTGGGTTAGCGCAACCCTTGCCCATAGCATGATGCCACCTCCACCAGTGTGTGTGTGTGTGTGTGTGTGTGTGTGTGTGTGTGTGTCCGAGCACGTATGTGTGCGCCATTGTGTGTGGGCATGTTTGTGTCTTTGAGTGTGCGTCTGAGTGAGTGCAAGTAGTAACATGTAGCAGCTCACCCGATATGACTGGCCTCGCCCACACAGCTGTGATTGTGTGTGTGCATGTTTGTTCCAGCGTCGGTTCAGAACAATGGTATTTTGCATGATTCACTCGGTGATCAGCACCCTATGCATTTGCATACCCAGACACACACTAGTGCCTTCCACACACACTGACACCCAGACACAAAGACAGACACACACACACACACACACACACACACACACACACACACACACACACACACACACAGACATTCTTATTTCCTTTCCTGTCATTATTGGCTTTGCTCTACCATGCCGCCACGCAGGCCTGGCTAATCACAGGGCATGGATGGCTGAGTTCAAGGCTGCATGAGCTGCTCACAATAAGTGTGCTTTAGCTACTTTCTTCCTCCCACCAGTAACTTGCCACATGGAGAGGGGGGAAAAAGAACTCAGGATTGGCACTACACCAAACACAGCTAGTCAGCATTTGTTTCGGAAACCAGTGTGTAGGCTGCTCCTACACACGCACACGCACACACCCACGCACACACCCACGCGAACATCGGTCACACAACTGGTGTCCACTCTTTCTATAAGGATGCGGTGACGCAAATTAGTTGCAGTAAAGGGGCACGCTGATCGTTATGATTAATAATTGTGTTTCTCATATTCTGAAATGATATATTTCATTTTAAAAAGCATCTGAGTTTCCTTTGAGGGACCCTCCAGATTAGTTTCTCAATGTTTTCATAATTCTACTGCTGTGTCTAAACCAAACCAGGTCAGTTGCATTTCCTTGGCTGAAACACATTTTTGCCTGTGTTTAGAGGTCATACGCAACCTCCTGAAATCGTAAGCCCCAAAACATAAACATGACATGTTTTATGAATATATAAAACAGTAATAAGGAGCTTTGGTAAGGTTGTTCAGACTAAGGTTCAGAGGTGCGACAACAAAATATTATAAATTATAAATAGTCCCAAATGTAAATTCATGAGCACACTTTATTTCTTACTGATATCCACTGCCTCGGAGCTCCAAGGCTGTTTGCTACAGTGATCAACGTGGTAAATATTTATGAACTAACATGCAGACAGAGGAGATCAATAGTAATATCCATGAAAATTGGATCCTGTAACAGCACAATGACTCTCAGACCTGACTGTGTCGGTAGTACACAGATAACAGGAAGCTGCAGGTAAGTGTTGGGAGGGGTCGAGATAAGTCAAGGGTAAACAAATCCTCTTCTTCTTTGCACATCAATAGCAGCGCAAAAGTTATTATAGTCCAGAACTCACATGAATTTAGAGCCTTTGAAAGACTATTTTTCTTTTGCCAGCTTCTTATAATAAGCAATGAACACACTACAATAATATTATGCTAATGTGAGAGCATTTTTTTGGTTCATGAGAGATTTCTCTCATGATTCTGCTCAGTAAAGGTGACCACGGCCACATATTTGAATATTTCCAGAATTTATTAATGTTAGATTCAAATCAGAATCAGATTACAGTTGCTTGCATATGTTGCCACTAAAACACCACAGCCAATCTAATCTGATGAAGCATATAAACTGTGTTAATGTAGTTTCTGACATTTAAACTCACATTAAAAATGGTACAGGGAACTCAACATCTTGTACAATTATTTTTTTAGAAATGTAAGAAATATGTCATATATCAGCAATGGTAGGGCGGTCATCTATTAGATTGCAGTGTTGGAGGTTCGATCCCCCGCCTCCCCGCCTCATGTCGAAGATTCCCTGAACCCTAAATTGCTCCCGATGGTTCAGAGAGCACCTTGCATGGCAGCTACTGCCATCAGTCGGTGAATGTGGTAAGAAATTTAAAGCGCTTTGGGGTGGAGAGAGTCAGCTAAAAAGCGCTATATGTGTCAAGTCCATTTACCATGTATAGCAACATATACTGTAGATATGGAAAAAGTACCATTCTAAATCAAGTTGCCAATGCATTTAATTAAAATAATTGCTAGTTATGTTTCTTTAGCAACTTTAACTTTGTCTGTTGACCAAGTAGTCATGAATATGTAATGTTATAAAAAATTTATCAAAAGTGTGTAGGATCTTAAAGCACACACAGTTACCATACCTGCCAGGCTTGTTGATGTACTTGTGCAGTCGGGCCTTGACTTCATCATAGGTGAGGAAGGCCATGTAGCCGGGGTGTGTCACTGCCAGGAAATTCCAGTTCCTCAGAATTGATCCCCATGGCTGAAAAAGACCCAATGTTACCAATGAAACCAATTATAATGAAATGTACACTATTTTTTTTT
Organism: Ammodytes marinus; assembly: GCF_949987685.1. Lineage (NCBI taxonomy): Eukaryota > Metazoa > Chordata > Actinopteri > Uranoscopiformes > Ammodytidae > Ammodytes > Ammodytes marinus. Next base: position 22,865,371 of record NC_137218.1, on the reverse strand, counting down.
TAATATTTTCAGCATATGTTACATTTATAAGTATATGTTGCATGCGCTTACTTTTGAAGTAAGAGCTGCTTATGGCACAAATAAGTGATAAATGGTATGTTCATTTGGCTAAATCCGAATTATGTGTCTGCAGTCCAAGAATGAGAGAGAGTGCAGTGGCAGAGGGTTTTAAACTATAGCTCTGCAACTAAGGGTCTGGGACACAAGATTGTGCACTGCCACCAGATGTGTTTGGCTCTGTTTACAACTGCTTTGAGTTTTTCTGCAGGACACAGTCACACGGATACCAAAACACTTGATGTGGAAGAGGACTAGCTGACATTACTGCTAACGGCTGGAGTCTGTGTAGTACACAGAGCGGTCAAGCACACAGTGTGTATGCAGTGTGTACTTGACAGCTCAGCAGGAAAGGCCTCAATAAATTATGTGCTCTAAAAATAGCTCTACGTATGTGTACTTTACATACAATTATAAAATACCCTTATATCTGACTGCATTGCACAACCATTTAGCATATGCATCTGTAAATGACCGGCCACCTCAAATGGTTTGTTGTATTCTCATATAATAACCACACTTGCTACTTAATAAATATTCCCTTAAGAAGCACATTGGCAATTAGAGATAGTATGTTTGCATCACATCCCAGAACCCAGGGCATAAACTTAAGCTGTGGGGCCTGTTGTTTGGAGGCCTTTAGTGGGTCTGCCAGTTGGCTCCAGGTGGTGCTGGAGCTCACCAGAGACAATGATCTTTCTACCCTTACTGTGGAGTTGGTTTGGCAGTAGAAACCACTAATGGATGCTGGAAATACTAGCCTTTGGGCTGAAATGGCAATGAAGCAAGGTCTAAGCATGTGTTGATAAGAGCTGTAAACTGGCCTGGCCCACAGAGGAAAATAACACTAACTACTCAGTGAGTCACAGACTGAAAGCAAGTGAAAATAACATCTTGTCACCATCAGATCCCACATTCATCTTGCAAAGCTTTAATTATTTTGTACATCTTTACAAGAGCAACAGAATGTTAATTATGCTAGTCGACCATATGCATTCACCTTCACCGCCTATAACAACTTCCGCCATCCACTAGATTTACTTCAGTTTACCATTCTGCACTTGTCAAGGAATATTTAAAACTATGTTGTATAGCTTGTTTCCTAACTCTCCGGCACAAGACAAGGCAGGAAATGTTGGACTATTCCTTTAAGCACACTGACCACGCACCATGCATTAATGGTAAGTCAGCAAGATTTTCCCTAAGCTTTCATTTTTTGCTTGACTTGTTACCTGTTATTAACCTGTTAGAAATCAACACACAGCTACTGCGACACTGATCCTGACAAAATCATCTGTCAAGCATTCTTAATTTTTTTATGATTAAAGTAAGCATGCGTAATAAAAGTTTCTGCCAAAGTAACACATCGCGTTATGGTTTCTCCGCCCACACACCATGTTGAAGCCACATGTGGGCCAGTAATCTGTCAACAGGAGGGATCTAAAAAAACATGCACATTATAAACCTCAAAGAAGCACAAAGATACAACAAGACACAATAAGAACAAAAATATACCACATTTGTTTTGCTCCCATGCTGTTAACTTATTGAACCAAAACCTGTAAATAAAGTTTTAATCCTAAATCTGCTGCTGTGCCACTGTCAAAGTGACTGTGCAATTGATATGAGGTAAAGCTGTTCCACACTGTAAATCAGCATATTCATTTCAAACATGAATTGTATTAAACGAACATCACAACATCCACAGAGTTTACTGGGTATCAAACCACAGGAGTAGAAAAGTTCTGGCTAACAGTGAGAACTTTTTTGTCCAGTACCTTTAATATCAGTTCTCTGTGCACCATTACCTTTCAACTATAAACGTCCTGAAGACCCACATTGACTGAAAAAAAAAAGTTTCAGTGTAGCTGAGTTCAAGTGCAAACAGGCACTGGCCCTACAGTCTATGACAGTCAATACCATACTTAAGCCTCCTGTAGATAGATGTTCTCTCACAATCCGCTGCCTACTGTGTGACCGGTGAAAAAAATCCAGTGTAAATACAAAGCCTAGGGTCTGTACACGGGCATGTTGCTAGCTATGGTGGGCAGTCTTTGTTTACATACCAGTTTACAGAGCCTAGGCTGTGTAATAACACCAGATTTCATTTCAGCGCACACAAAGTACAGACAGGTAGCAGATTGTGAGGAGATATTCACTGGCTTTGAAAGGGTTTATTACAGTTTAAGATAATGCATAGACTTCTTCAACAAAGGTTCAGATATGACCTGTTCCCACGGTCATCAAGATACTCTGTATCTGTTTTTGGAGCTGTCAAACTCTGGTCATATTTTGCTCTAAAATCTTTTAAATATTTTCGCATTTTTGTAATAACAGAACACCAACAGACTCAGGAAATGTGGTATTTGAAGTAGCTCATAGAGAGTTTTCACATAGGTTAACAGTTTATTATTGGCATGAAGGTGTTTATTCAATGACAATCTACACAGCCATCATTATCCTCTAAATGAGTGGAAAGTATTCGAACACATGGCACAAATTTGTAGGATATCTGTTAGCTTTGGTATAGTCTGTAAACCATTCCCCTGCTGCATAGCGCCCCTCCCTCAGTGTTTCTGGCATCTATGTGACTTATTTTAATCATTGTGCCTGTGTATTTGTGTATTCTGTTTAGAGAAGCTATGATGTTGCATGTGGTGATGGTGTTATGATACCATCACACTTTACAAGCATCCTTCTCTTTTTATGTTCTCTGTTTGTTCTCAGAAAAGATTACTGCAGAGTGAAATAGCTTTTCCTATTTTTCATGTCACATAAATGAAATGTCATGCTGCATATTATGAGGAAAGGTGTCATTTCTTGCAGGCATTATAACGAATACGGCTGGCTCTTGATCTCACATCAAAGGGATGCTGAAAAAATATGATCCAGAGTGGAACAGACATTTTTTTTATGAAACATTCCCCCAAAAATGAAGAGAGAAAAAAAAAAGATTATAAAACAAAAAGGCACAGCATAAAAATGCTAAACCCTTTTGTACCCGCACACAGTATGAACCTTTGCTTTAAGTGCTCTGCGCAACGTGTGTCAAGAATAATTGAATGAATTGCTTTCAAACCAACCTGGAAGAGGCGTGTGAATATGTCGAACTCGAACACAGAGATGTAGTCGTTGCAGGTGAGGTCGATGGTGGATTTCAGGGCCATGGCCTCCAGGCCCGAGCTGATGTGATGCACTTCATGAAGGCACTGACGGAAGACTTTCCACGGCACTATCGTCCTGCAAGAGAGCACCAAGTCAAATTCATATTAGCATAGATATATAGCAACTTGTGGGGAAAGGGGCATCTTTATTTGATGTACGTTTGAAAAATCGAATGCCTGTGAAAATCCACAGCAGATTCTTTTGTTGTGTTAAGAATTTAGATAAGTTTTTATTTTATTTTAAGAAAATTATTCTCCAGGCTTTTAGAACACATTAAAGTGAGGATAATGTTCTGTGGTTCACACTGAGGATGGGTGTATCTAGTATCTAATCGGCAACATTTGACATTTGATTTGATAAGGCCACAGGGTAGCCAAAAGTAGCTGTTGATTATGTATTTTCTGCTAAATGTCAAATGAACAAATGTGCGTGGTGACTGTGATCAGCACCTTCAGTGGCATTTTAATTCTGCTGATGAAAGCAAGAAAGTCATCTCACACTTCTGTGTCTCACTTCCTCATATTGGTACAAAGTTCTATCACAGCAACACCAACAGTACCACACTAAAATGCACTGTCACTAGAGAGCAGCTCAAACTCTACTGAGAGATAATTATATACAGTGGCACTTAACATGAAGTCTTCCTGGAACAGTCAAAAATGTTCCAGTAATGAGATGGTCAGATGGTCTGCAATATATTTTACTCACCAGCTACTATTCATAAACCCCTACAGAGCATGTTATTGCTGCTTTCATTTTATGATTTTAGGAGATCAGGAAAAAAACACACTTGCACCAAGTTAAATTTAAGTAAAGAGTAAAAAAGATAAATATGTTATTGAATATACGAAACGTGCGATGAAATTTAAATTTTGTTGACCTCTCAACCAAACTGGTTTGCGATCCATAGCTCTGTTCCTGCACTAAAATAACGACAAATGATGATCTGCAGAATTTTTTTTTGAAGAGTCTTTGCACTGAAGGTGAAACATCCTGAAACTCCCCAAGGCCGACTGAAATGAGGAGTGGCAGCTCCATTATGAGGACATTATCAGAGGAGAAATGAAAGCTATTCGAATGACGTTCGTCCGAGTTTTGAATACCGATCTCAGCTATACCCAAATACACCTCTCCCTAAGTAACAAACCAGATGATCACTCACATACATTATGATTTTACTTCTTAGTCAGACTGAAATGACACCAAACTTTATCATTGAATTCTTTCTCAGGTGCTGTTTGCATATTCTTCTTTGAGCAGATAGTTTATGATTTGAGTCATAAATATGCAATCTTGATTTTATTCTTATATCAGTAATATTCTTGTGTGGGTGCATGTGTTCGGATAACCCACATCTGTGCTTGTATTTACTTACTAAGTATTTATAATTTAAAAAAAATTATACGGTTATCCTGCAAATCTTATAATCTCATATATGCTTCTGTATCAATACTGCATTTAAGTGTAGATGGTCACATTCTCACTCCAGCACACAGCCAGAGTTACAGTAGAGGATGTTAGAAGGGAAAAGGGCAGCAAGATACAAATGAGAGAAAACACAGCACTTAAATGGTTCATAACCTCAGAGTTGAACAGACTCCCTTTTAAAAGTGATCAAAGCTGGCTTAAACCATGGGCCACCACAACTTTAATATTCACTGTCCTATAAACATTAGCTCACAGACCCTGACACCACCTTACCTGAACACACGTTGAGTCATATGATTAATTATGCTTGTGTGTATTACGTATAGCAGATGCAAACTGTACTCACTTACCACATGCAGAAATTGAACACATACAGTTCATTGATCTGAAAGCGATCGTGTGGCAGAGCTAATGGAGAGAGCTCATTTACTGTAGCTGACTGTGCTGAATGTGGGACAACTTTGATTGAATGATTCAGTGCGACCTTGACTGGCTTGTAATTTACAAGAAGGCGGAAACTCTATTCACTGAGCTACTGTAGCAAGTTCTGCCAGTACGGTATGGGTCTCCCACCAATGCCCTCTCAGGATTGATGACAAACACACATCCTTTTCCTCCAGCAGACCACGGGAAGCTGAGGTTTGTAACAATCTATAATACAGTAGATTAAACTTTGGAGCGGCTGAAGACTGCAGCTCATGTCTGCAGAATGGATGTTAGAGAAGCAAATATAGAAGTAAGAAAAAGCCCTACCCATATTTATCAAAACTGCTAAAAGATACATTTTGGACCTAAAGGTAACAATATTTCAGTTTTACTTATAAGTACACATCTAAGGGTTAAAAAAAAAGTTATAAAATCACCCCAACTAACTCCATAGGTCACTGAAGTGTGTTACATTAAAATCCCAGTAGAAGTTGATAATTATTTCACTAGTATGAACCTTATTCAGTGTGCATATGGGCACCTGACTATTCATTTAGTACAAGCTTGAAAAATTGTGTGAAACAGTATAATGATTTGTTTCTTAAGAGAGAGTTAATGGCTCTTTTACCAGCACTCCACCAACATGGACATATGACATACATAAGAAAGCTCATTTTGTGTTTCATCGCGTTATTTTTAGGTCCTTTTTTTGGTCACAGACAGTGTTCAGTATTTGGTTTCCTTTATAAAACAGACATCTTTAAAGAGAAGTCAGACTTTTTTGTTTGACTTTTGTTTAAGTTTAAACGCTTTCATGGTATCCCATTATCCTGAGCCCATTTAGGTAATGCAAAGAAATGTTCCACTGGGAATTTAGCGAATTCATTTGGAACTTCATTAAAACAGGCCTCTCTCTTGTATTCACCGTAAAATGGGTTATTTGAAGGCTAAACACTGCTTGATAGTGCCATTATTACTGGAAGAAATCCCAAAATGACTACTAACTTATATTTAAATAAGTGCTTCTTTAAACCACCTTGAGCTTCCAGGCACAACCAGGGTGAGCTTCTGTGCTTTTATCTGTAAAATACCGCTGACGAAGCAGTTCAAACCAGAGTCTGAAACAGCACTGATAGAGACTCTAAGCTGTTAATGCTCACAGCAGTTAGTCAAGCATATAGCCTTTTACAGCACATTAAAACAGACACATTTGATGGTAGAGCTCCGTGCGAATCCTATGCAAAATATACTGTAATCTTCCTATTGGATACATCCGAATAAAAGTGAGGAAATAGGAAGTTGGCTCTCAATGTCTGATACATATCTTGATTCAGATGTGTGTCTTATTTGCCTAAATACAGAGTCATATATGGTCGTTGGGAAGGCACAAAGGGAGCATTGAATAGAAACTTTGATGATTTGTGATTTGCATGCCAGTCCTAATAACAAAATACTCTTTTTAGAAGTATAAAGCTTAGCAAAAGGTGACATGTACAGCCAAGGTTAGATTGAGACTGAGTCAATGGGAGAGGTTTTACAAGCAGATGTCCACAGACAAACCAGACGGAGGTCATGACATTGTCTCAGCTGTGCATGTCAGTGAGGTATGGACTAGACTGTGTGTGCGTGTATGTGCGTGTGTGTGTGTGTGTGTGTGTGTGTGTGTGTGTGTGTGTGTGTGTGTGTGTGTGTGTGTGTGTGTGTGCATGCGTGTGTGTGTGTGTGTGTGCGTGCGTGTGTGCGTTTGTGTGTGTGTGTATTACTCCTCTTTGTGTGATCGTGTTGAGAAATGCGCATGTGTGAACCGTCAAGACATAAAGATCTTCTCCTATCCTATCTAACTAAAATGTACCAACAAAAAAAAATGCATCAAATCAAAGCTGAAGAAGGCAAGAGTAGGGGAAAACTTACTTTTCTCCAAAGAATTTCCCCCAGAATTCCGCAGCATCAGCTTTGGTGATCCTGAAATTGTCTCCCTGGAACTGTCCACCGGGGAAGACGGCTTTGATTTCAGCCAGCATGTGGCTGAAGATCAGAGACAGCTTGGTCAGGTTCCTCCTAAAGAGAAAAGAAAGAAAACAGAGGGTCAAACATTATGGCTAGAAATAGAGATAAGGCGCCATGTGGACATTTATTTGGAATGCAGAATTCTGGACGTATTTGCATATGTATTTTGTTGACTTCTGATTTAGTGGTACTAGTACATGGAAACTAATCCATCTGAAAGAAACATCTATGGGATCAATGACGTCTTATACTATCTTATATTATCTTAAAATAAATTTAATTTTTGCGTTAAAAGATAAATGCATCTTATGGCTTTGCAAAGCATGCAACCCGTCCATTTTCAAGTAAGAGTTTTTACATTCAACTGACGAGTTACGTCCCAGACAGAGGAGAGAACTGTAAAGGTTCTGAAACATTGGCTCAACGGCACATAAATAACAATAATAAGTTATTTATTCATTCTACACATTAATTCAGTTACTGTTAAATTCATTCTGACAATATTATAATTAAATTAAGTACGGATTAATTTCTTTCTATTAAATATGTATGTACACCAGAGTAAGCAGCATTAGTGCTGAAATGGATTAGATATGGATAGTTAGTTTAAACGTACTGCCCAAAAGCAGCATAAAAAGCAGCAATATTCCTAATTCCTGAAGGAGGAAGGGAAGGACATTTCGGGAGCGTTATGATTTAGCTTTATTCTTCGATCTTAATGTTGGAGGGGGGTTAGGATTCACGTCACCCACTCCTCTGTGACGGGGATTTGCCACGCAGTCTGTTGAGATTAGACTGTAGGCTCGTAAACACTCCAGGGAAACACAGAGGCACGCACATTAGACAGGGTGACTTTGCCAAAGGTGTGAGTGTGTGTGACAAAGACAGCGAGCCTGCTGTGGCATGCTGATAACAAGCTTTGTGTGTGTGTGTGTGTGTGTGTGTGTGTGTGTGTGTGTGTGTGTGTGTGTGTGTGTGTGTGTGTGTGTGTGTGTGTGTGTGTGTGTGTGTGTGTGTGTGTGTGTGTGTGTGTATATATATGTGTGATACCATAGTTAGGTGCATCATCCAAACTTTTTAATTATTATTTCAAACCTGAATGAAACAGGCTAAGCTTTGTTTATCACACCTCTGTGACTCATGATGAGTGTCACATAGCAATCATTCCACTGAATTCATTGAAGTTACTTAATCTGATAGCATCTCACACAGTGACAACACTGCCTACAGTTCCTTAACCACTTCTCCACGTAAACAGAGTAGGAGTGTGATATACAGTACCTAGTATTTTATACAGATACAATACTGGGGCACCGAGTGCAATGTGTGAATACATACACATAATAATCAGTCCAACATACACTTTCCTGCTGGCAATGAAAGTAGTCTTTGAGGAAACATTAATTCATTAATTGCTAAGAACTATAAATAGGTGTTTGCAGAAGCTACTGATCAATTTATTTTAAACAAAATTATAAATGTGTTAACACATTTGAAAGATTAGGCATTTGTTCAGTGTGTTTTCACTATGAAGCTAGATAGCTAGGACTATGATCGAACTCAATGATGGTTGTATAAAAGTATTTATGACATAGCAGACCAGGCATGGACAGCTTGTGCATGTGGTTTACTCAACATAGCTGATATGAGTCAATCGATGACTGTGATTGCAAGAAGCAAAAGCTATTAAATACAGTGACTATTATTCCTTCAACAGCAATCCCCAGCGGAGTTCCCTTCCTGTTTGATCGATCTAAATGTCCCCTTTTTATAGCAGTTTAAATAAGTGCAAATCACTGTTTGATGCTTTGGTGGGAGCATACACTGGTTTGTGTGTGTGTGTGTGTGTGTGTGTGTGTGTGTGTGTGTGTGTGTGTGTGTGTGCATGTGCGTTTGCGTATGCGTGTGTGCGTGTGTGCATGTGCGTATGCGTGTGTGTGGGGGCGGTTGTGCGTCTTCACTGACAAAGCCAAGCCCTGCCTCGGTAATTTCATGCTCACCAGTCACCATTAGGCCTCTAATCAACCGAGAAGCAGCCAAAAACCTCTCCATTGGGATGCTGAGGGGAAAGGCTGCAGATGCTTATGTAATGGTGGTGATTTGAACTCAATACTTTTTCTGCCTTGTTGTTGAAGAGAGCTTAGCTGTATTCTGTACAGATTTTGCAGTCCTTTTTAGTAAACAGTGTTTCTCTATGCATATTGAATAAACAGACTGCTGACAGAGATGATTGATTGTTCTAGCATCTCATTGGACACAAACAGCAGGGCAGATTGTACAGTATGTTCAAGTCCTCTGTCTTAACATTCTAACATTGCTTGGTCTGTTACTCTACTTCATGCGTCCTTGCCATGCCCCTGTGCCATCATCACACTGACTGGTTGTGCAATCTGCCTCATTTGAAAAGCCCAAGGAAGTGCCAGCCCATTCATTAGGCCTAATGTACTGTACTGTGCTGTGTATGTGGAGCAGGGTGGCCACTAACTATTGGCTCAAGAACACATGGTTGTTACAGACATTCTTTAGATGGCTCTGCTATGTGCAAATACAGTACTGTATAACCAACCCATGGACAGTTCCAAACACAACAACAATACACAATTTTCCACTGAACATTTCATTGGAAAAGTCAGTCCTGTTTCAGCCTTCTTCCGAATACAATAATATCTTAAACACGTTTACCACGCAGACACAAACTTGCTCACATGGGCCTATATATGGTGTGACATCATTGTTGTGGTAACACCTGCACTGCTGCAGCTCAACCGCCCACTATGTCTATTCCTACTGGCTTCCTGTCACCTGAAACCATATCTCTATCCTCAGTCACAAACCGTCGCTCCTCTGGCTCACTGTCTCACTGTCAATGTTCCCTCTAAAACATGTGAGAGAACTCTTAAAATAATCATCCGACACTTGATTCTCAGATACAAGAAAACATGTTTTGGGAACAGAGCAAAATATATAAACAAGTCAGTTTCATGATCATTTAATTTAGCCTATTAGAAATGGTCTCATTTTGATGGACAAATGCTCTCGTCACATGAAGTTTTCACTGTAATTCATTACGTATGATTTAGTAGACAGTGACACAAATCAATACTAAACCATGACCTGTAACACTTCTCTCATATGTGAGACAGAATGCTGTCAAAAGGGAGAATGTGTTTGGATCAATGGAGAGAGAAAGAGAAAGGGAGGTGAGAGGTTGAATTCAAACCATACACCTTGCTTGAAATGCAGGGCTTTGTCTGGGATGGGAGATGGTTGTGATTATGAAGACTGGAGGTTAAAGGTCAAATATGGGGGATGAAGCCAGGGGGCAAAGGAGCCTTTAGTACAGGGTTTAGACTTGAATAAAATATTCATGCTTTGTTCCTGTGTATGTTTGTGTTCACTGTGAGGGACTGTAACTTCTTCACTGAGGGACTATCAGACAGCAGACATGTTGTCTATCATATCTGCTATATGCTGCTGCCATGTTGAATAAGCCAAGGTTTGAGACAAAGGCTGGCAGGGAACAAACTGCTACGGTGAAAGGTGACGATAAAACGACAGGGTGAGGCGGAGAGGAGGTGGATTAGAAGGGCACTCAGTCGGAGTTTATTTAATTGCTGCTTGATTGCTATTAACATTAATTATTCAGGAAATGGTTTGCCGCAGAAAAGAGCTACAGAGCACATCCATTATTGAAACGGTTGAAGCCATCGATCAAGAGTAATAAAAAGCCAGAAAGATAAGGAATGGAGGGAAATCAAATGAGAAAAACCCCAAGAGTTTGTGTTCTTTCATGACAATTTACTTTCCTTCAATCACACATTTCTTCGTCCTATCTCAGGACATAGAGACATAGATTACAAATGCCTCCAATGGTCTGATCGGAAACATTCCCGGAGAAGCCCATTCCACTGGGAGTGTAATTACATACTGTTTAATACATATACATAACTAAATGAAGACTTATTGTAAGGCTGTATGTATAAAACTTGTATCATCGGGCGCTCGTGGTGTAGTGGTTAGAGCGCCCGCCCATAGAGGCTCAGTCCTCAGAAGCAGGAGACCACAGGTTTGAATCCGGCCCGTGGTCGTTCTCTGCATGTCATTCCCCTGTCTGCCCCATTTCAACTATGCATTTACAAACTGACTAATAAAGCATAAAAATGCCACAAAAAAATTCAATGGAAAAAAATAATACTGCTTAATACTATATCATCTTAGTATTAAGCAGAAATGTAAAAAAAAAAATAATAATCAGACAGGTGACAAGTTGAATAAACATTAAAATATCCCACTCAGTTTGTATCTCAGTCACCATTCCTGAGTATAACAAATAGGGATCCATAGCACAGTTGTTTTAGTTTTGTGTTTATGTTAAAATTTATTATATAGGCTGCTATAAAAAAAATTATATCTCAAATATGGACAGTATCTGTCCATTATCAGTGGGGCTATGCATCTAAACTACATACTGTATGTCTGAACTGTTGGAGGAAACCAGACGTAACCTCGGAGAGAAAGCATAAACTTCTGACAGAAAGGCTAACCCTGGTCAGAATCAGATGATGCTATCAAATGGTCCGTGAACAGACTGTATATCACTCCATTGTGCAGTACTGCACTTTATCTGTATGTGTGTGGACGTGAGTGAGGGGGTGATTAAGGTCGGACCCGTAATCCTTTGTTAGGTTTCTGCAGTTTAAGTAAATGTCCTGAGAGAGTTTGTGAAATATTTGGTTTTGAAGTTCATGGAGTCCTGGTGGGAATACTCCTCCGTGTCCATTCCATACAATGTGTGTCAGCAGACTGAGACAAAACCTTAGTCACAGCGTACTAGTGAGTAAGCCTAGCAACGACCCTTACCACACACATACACACACAAAGACACACATACACACACTCACACACACACACAAACACACACACACACCTCCCCCGCGAGCTGAGCCTCTTGGTTCCTGACTGAAGCGCTCATGGCTTCCTCCTCTGGTGCTCCACTTCCTCCCCAGATGGTTCTACTTTCTGGAAGCTTACTCATTTCAGCCAGGCTCAGGCTCTCATGGGAACATGTGACATCATCACTTTAAGGCATGCTTGCTCTGACGTACCCACAATAGACTTATGAGGTAAGGCATATAAGGTAACCACATGGGAGATTATTCTACAGAACTGATACTAAAGTACATTCCACATGAAAGGTTCTACATGTTGCGTCTAGAGATCGTAGAAATTTCTAGAGTAAAAAAAAAAGAAAAATAATTAAATTTAGAATGTCAATGATGCTGAAAAGCGACCCTGATTCAAGAGTTAAAAGAATTGTGAAATTTGGCAAGATAATTCACCAGGAAACGCTTCCTGTCCTTTCAGATCAGTAATCCCAACACATTGCTTCCATCCATCCATGTGCAAACTGGTATCATAAATCAGGCATAAAAAAAAATTGCATTGCCTATAACAAATTTTAGGAAACCACTTTATCTACATGAATGTAATTTTATCTATATCTACTATACAAGTTTATAAATATAGTAAGAAATATGGATTACCTTTATAATGAATAGGCAATGAAGTGTATAATGACAGTAAGAGAATTTGTCTGTATAAAGAATAACTACCACCAATCTGCAGTGATCGCTGTATGAGTGACTATGTGTCAATGGGTGAATGACAGGCGTATTCACCCTAGTAAAAGTGCTTCAGATAAGAGCGCTATATAAATGCAGTCCATTTACTATTCTATTGATCTGCAAAGCACATTTGTCACAACGTTTGATTAGTAGTATTGAGGTATTTTGATGGATAATTCTAAATGATGCCTTTCATGAGTTATAGTAACAGTCTGCATCTAATCAGGAAGATTTAAAAGCAAGCCTCAATTTAAAATATTTCTCCTGTTCATTAAAACATGATGAACTGGCAATTAGACTGAGCAATGAGCTGCATAGTATATTGTACTTCCAGAGTCAGCAAATGACAAATTGGTTATTAGAAAAAAATATTAACTCAGGCCACTCTGGTTCTGTGTGTGGCCCATATCTCTACAGAAGTTATTATCTAGACATTTACTTCATTTGTTAACTTAAAGCCAAAATACTGCTGTTACGAGTGTCAACATCACTACTGGAGGCCACGGAGAAAAGTTACAGAACACTGAGCTTGTTCCTTCAACATGTCCCAGATTGTCATGTATCTGCAAAATGTTGCTTCCTGGCAAAAAAGGAGTGCACTTTAATCCAGCTGATTTAGAGACAATCACTTTAGGAAGCTGCTATACAGCCATGCTGGCTGGCAGCAATAAAAACGCTCTGCAGTGCAAATCACTTCAGATGTGCTTTGTGGAAAGGGCATGAGAGAGATTGCAGTGTGGCTCACTCACGCTTGAAATCCATACAGTCATACTGCTGTTAATGTGCTCTGGAGCACAGTGTCCAACAAAGGGAATGATATACACTGTATATATACATATTGGTATGACAAATATAAATCAACTTCCCACAGCTTAATAGACCCGAAATACTAAATATAACAGAAATTGAACATGAAGTTCTGTTAAAAGGAGCTATTTGTGACGGCGCAGCAGCATTTGACTTATTCTACGTAAAGCTAGCAGGCATTAGCAAATGAGCACTTTGGTGTAAGGGCTGTAATTATGTAATTATTCTACTTGACGCTAATTGACAGTGTGGGAACACACTGGAAAAAACGATAAACTGCCCCAACCTTCAGTATGGGCCAAGCCAGAGATCTCATTTAAAGAGCACCTTTGTGTTTTACAGCTCAGCCTGGGCAAATGACATCCAATGCAGTGAATTGATCCTTTGCAGCAGTGAGTAATGACGGACACAGCTTTCATGTTTGTCAATGTCATTTTATGCTGTGGTTGCAGGTCTCTCTCCTGACTTTTCATCTCGGCAAAGATTAATCCGACCGAATAAAGAATCAAATCAGCTGTTTTGACCATTCACTGCCGACATGGCTGACAGATTGATCGTAGTGTTCCTCATCACAACAGTAAGGAAGAGACGCGTGTTCCGACACTCAACAAAAACTGTATTTTACACTCATCGCTTTTTTACTACTGGAGTAGAGTCATTGCTATGATGCCAAAGGTTTGTTCAACAATCTAAAGAAAGGTCAAGCAAACTGGTTTGACTATGACTATGAAAGGCAAATAGTTTTCTAACTGCAGTAACTGACAGGAAGTTAGCTAAAAGAAAGATTCCGCTTACAGCACCTTTAATATACCGTATACAATATAAAGGTGGAGTACGCTATTCTGGAGAAGGCCTGTTGACGAAATGACTTGTTATCAAAATCAGTGAATATCTCTCATGATTGGTAACTTACATGAATGTACTGTGTTTGCAGTGGACAAACATCTGGTGTTAATATACAGTATAGGCACTGTAAACTGGTATGTAAACAAAGGGGGCCCACCATAGCTAGCAACATGCCCGTTGGAAAGGTAGCAGATTGTGAGGAGATATTCATTGATTTTGACAAAAAGTGAATTTGACAACAAGCGTTATCCAGAATAGCTGACTGCCTCGTGAAGTTGAAAAAATACCTTCTGGGTCAAAGATAATTAACTTTTTTTTTTCAAACACACTTTCTCCGAGAGTAGCTGTTTGTAATTTTCTTCCATTCTTTGATTTCCCAATTAAGAAAAACATATCAGCAGGATGAATGGATGTTGGATTAGGTGATAAGATGTGGAGACTAGACTGGGACAATGAAGACAGAGGGAAAAGGCTGGGGGATGGGGTGTGATGATGTATGGTCATCAGCTGGCTAAAAAACAGGGTGCAGCCCTGTAGACAGGTTTTTAGGGGGGCTGATCACAACAGTTAATCAAGCATGTGAGACAGACTGGAGCTAGACAGGCTGCCAAAAAGACACGGGCCACGTCTGGGTACCCACGTCCCTGGAGACAGATGTGATACCATACCAGATGGGAGATCAATTAGAAATTTGCTCAAAGAGAATGTATGCCTTTCATGTATCTCTGTTAGAGGACACTGTGTGTTGTGTTAAACATTATTAGTACTGTTGAAGAGTTGCTGATAAAAAAAAAAAGATCAAGGAGTTTCTTCACATTCGCTCACAACAGAACACGCCAGAAGTGTTTGATGATTGATGATGAATGCATTAAAAAGAACTAGCAGATATTGTAAACCTAGCACAATTTGTGTGCACCTCTACCTGACAGATTTGTGCACTTTTCCCACTAAGCTCCAGGTGGCCCAAGAGGATATACAAAAAATTATTTCTGAAGGAGAAACAAAACATTTAACACTGCGTTGCTGTCTGAAATATTTTTTGCCAAAAGTCTATTTTCAAAAAAGCCAAACTGAGTTGTATGTGGCCTTTAGTTGCCTAGAGATAGGACTTCTATGAAAGGGAGCAGAGAGAAATTGAATTAGTTGTTAATTTATTCATCGCAAGTCTCACATGATTGTACTGAGGGGGTTTTAACGGCATTTAGTGTTCCTGTTTTATTCAGTAAACTATCATGTGGCATGAATCACATCTTATAATTTCCACTTTGTAAAATTAAATAAGTAAAATGCAACTGGGATAACGCTTATTTCTAT
This sequence comes from Ammodytes marinus, assembly GCF_949987685.1. NCBI lineage: Eukaryota > Metazoa > Chordata > Actinopteri > Uranoscopiformes > Ammodytidae > Ammodytes > Ammodytes marinus. The sequence continues at coordinate 22,849,697 of NC_137218.1, read as the reverse complement.
ACCAAATTAATTGCAGAAACATAAAGCAAGAAACATATTTTTTTTTAAATGCTACATTTTAGTATATTGTTATTTACTTAAAAATACTGTTTTTGGGTCTTAGTCTTTATGTCACCAAGCAGTGAAGTAGATGAGAGAAACAAATCCTCTTACTAAGTCTCCTCTAGCCTTGTTAACTCTGTCCACAACACAATAGAACAGCTAACCCAAACGTAATGTAAACTACCTCATGTAATGTAACTACGAGCGCTAGTATGGAAAAATGCTATGTTAAAAGTAGGGAAGTGACATGCATGTTTAAACTTGCCTAAAATGTAAGAGAGGGGCAACTGGCACTGTTTTGATTCTTGGGGAGATGAAATGAGTCGAGGTTTTGGGGTTGAATCTTCAAATATCATGTAACTGTGACAAATAAAAAATACTGATCAAGTGCTTCAAGTTTGACATTCACTTTTGAAGAAATAAAAACATAGACATAAGTTTCTATTTCCGATTTATCATCTTTGACTTTAGGTACAGAAGCATTGTGTTGTGTTCGCTGTACACCACTGATGATGTTGTTTTCACCATGATAGAGTCTGAGAGTGTCTGTTAGTAGCTTTGGGGCAAAGAGGCAGTTTATGACAGAAAGTTGGAGAAACTGAGAATGAAGAGGAGGAGGAGTTAACAAAGATAGAACAGAAACTCATCTGCTTGGTGACTATTTCAGAGCTCAACCAGAGAGGAAATATATGCACAGGATGTAGTGCATGGGGATTTTCCCTCCGATCTGCACATGGCAATCAGAAAGAGCTCCTGAGAATCACTGGAGCTTTTAATTATCTCTAACTGTTATTTTTTTTTGAATTGCATAAATAGATGACAGAAAAAAAACACAATTCAGTTGGTTCTTATTTTTTTTTACTCCTTTTAGGACACGGAATAAAAAGAAATGTATGTATTATGGAATCCAACACATACAGTATATTGATTTAGAGTGAAGCAGTCAATTTTCCATTATCATCCAATACAATTTTACTACATCCTATTCAAACTGTCTCACTCTGCTACCATCCCCAGTCAATATTAAGTGATCGTAATGCGCTATAGTTATTTCAAAGGGGAAATTGTACCAGACTGAAGCAAAAATCACTTTTATAATCAAACTAAATTGTTGAGAGAGAAAAAAAACGTAATGGCTTTCTTCCTTTTAGCAATGTCAGCAATTTAACTATCCCGGTTCTACAGCAATGTCACGTTTTTGGATGGATGCATTTTTTTTGTATAATGCATTTTGAGATTAAGCGTACAGTAAAAGTGCAGCAGCAATGGCTGCACTATACAGATAACCAAGAACTCCTTCAACATTTATTTTTTGCTTTCTCTACTTCTTCCTACTCTCCTCTGTTTCACTTCTCCATCTTCACCTCTCTATCTCTCTCTCTCTCTCTCTCTCTCTAATCTTAGTCACTCTCTCTCTCTAATCTTAGTCAGTCAGGCGCATGTCTAACACAAAATGAACACAAGCATGCCAGACTGGACAAAAAAACAAATCTGCTTGCTTGCAAATTGAACTGTTGAGAAGGCAGAACTCTTGGGTGTCCTTCATGCACAGTTGAATGTAACTAACTACATTTACTTGAATACTGTACGAAAGTACAAGTTTGAGACACTTGTACTTTACTTGAGTATTTTCTTTCCTTGCTAAGAGTGTTTATAAAATATTGTATATTACCCAACAGTATGTCGGCCTACAAGCACACATGACACATTAGTCCATAAATTGATAACTTGAATGTTGATATTTTTCTTTTCTAGTGACTATTTTGAAATTATTTTCAAATGACAACTATAACATTTAGTTACTTGCAACTTGATTAGGTTAAAGTGAGCTCTAGAACAATGAGTTGTATGAGTTTTTGACATAATGCTTGTGAAAAATACAATTTGCTGTCACCAAAAAGTTTTAGTTTTGATTCACAAAACCTTCAGAAAAACATTTCTTCCATCGGCAGCAATGTGTCATAAAGAATAAATAAATAAAAACTTTGAAGATATACCATGACAGTTGTGACCGTCATCCCTTCTCTTGCCTCTGCGACCATGTATGTCAGGGAGTGAGAAAATGAGCGCAGCGACACGCCAGACACAACCCACATCCTGTCTCTTATTTAATTCAAAAAGGCCAGTGATAGCGGAATAGAGGACATCCTGCAGCACATATACTGGATATTTAACCCACAGAAATCTGCACACAGCCTTGGAACTAGGTGACCTGATCGGAGCCTACGTCACAACATTTGGAATGCTTAAAACATCAACAAAACTGTAATATCTGCTTTTTGTTTCTGTGCACCAAAAGGATGGAACTGCCTAATATTTATTTAAGCTGGACACTCATACCACTTCTGGACATTTTGAGACGATTGTCTCAAAGCGTTTCATATCAGTGTGCAATTGTTTTCATGGAGTATTGTTTTTATTTTTGTATCTGTGTGTGTTTGTTTCTTGTATCTCAGCATCCTTGAAAATGAGGGAGATGGTCATCTATGTTTTTTTCGAGATTCTAAATAAAGGTTTCAAATCAAATCCAACCAATATACGACATTGTCCATTTAAGTCATTTTTACCATCGCTTTGAACGTTATTTTCAAGTAAAAGGTCAAGAAAATTAACCTCTGTATGCTATGAGCACACTAACCCTACATTGTGTTCTCTCAAAATCCAAAAATCAAATGTTAAAACAGAGAAAAAAAATCTAAATAAAGATATTTTCTTATCAAATGCTCTCTTACCTGTCCTGTGACTGCTCCTCATACATCCTCTCCTTCCCTTCTTTAAAGAGCCTGATGGCCCGTTTGGATTTCTTCATCAGACTGTCGATGTAGATTTTAAAGAACTCATTCTCGCTGAGCTGCGTGAGTCTCTGGTTCTCTTCGTATTTGGCCAGTATAAGCCTCAGGTGCTGGTAGGCATCGGGTAAGATATCCAGGATGTACGGAGGACTGTTTTTCAGCTGGAGTCTGGGGTTTTGGCAGAGGCGGACCTGGGGCAAAGAAAATCCAATATTGCTTGATGCTCCAACATTTAGTTATTTGTCACATGACAACAATGAGCATTTGACACAAAAAACGATCAAATCAGATTTGACGGGATCTTATTTGCTGATTGTTTATTTTTGACGTGACTAATTAAAAGTGATGTTCTCTTCTCAAAAGGCAAATTCTAAGATGTCAGTGAGATCGATAATGTGAAGGGTATTATGCAAATGTCTTCATTACTTTACCGCAGAGACACACTGCTCTATCTGTTGCCAGGATCTTGATTGAATATCTACTTGAACTAGGTCTAACAAATTAGTCTGACAAACAGTGAGTTACAGAGTTTGACTAAAAAATGTGTAACATTAACGGGTGTTAAACAAATGCTTGAATTAATATCAATCTAATACATAATCAGAAGGTATGATCAGGGCACACATGTGTACCTCATTAGCATTAGCTCCACCTCTTCATGTGAACCTATACAAATACAATGACTGTTCCTACTACTATCTCCCTGACAGGTTTATCAGTTCAAACTTACAACTTTATCCATGAGTTTCCATGTTTTCTCCACAGTGCGCCGGTCGGCAGTGGCTTGTTTGGGCGGCCCCACTGCATCCTGGATGGCGTCGATGATGCCTAGGATTCTACCTTTACTTCTGTTTGGTCCACCACGTCCACCAGGGTGTCTGCCACTCAGAGCAGTTGCCATTTCCTAAGCGCTGAGGCAAAAGTGGGAATTATTACAGTCAGTCATTGATGTCAAGTGCTTACACTGTATGGAAAATAATACATTCCAATCCTGATCATATGTATGATAATGTCTTTCTCAATAGGGGTAGAATTAAATAAGTTATACTTCTTCCTACTCCTTTTCAGGCATATCAATTCAATATGTTATTTGTTTATGCTTTTCATTTTGTTTTGTAAATTTTGATATGCCTGAAATAAATTGAATCAATCAATAGTCCTAAAACTTTCATTTTCAGTTTGAGAATTTTAATTTGTGGCTGATATTTTCAATTGTTTGGCTTTCCAGGGATAACTCCTTAGCTTTAACATTAGACAAAAATAGGCTCCAAAGAACAGTAAGAACAACACAAATGCTTATGTTGATAACATTGCTTCTCCCCAAGGAACCATTCGCCAAATACCTGACAGGTTGCTTTGTGTTTGAAGGTGTTCGGAAGGTCCCCACTTTCATGTGTAATAGCTCATTTTATTTAGCCTACAAAAGATCATGAGTTTCCTGGTAATGTTCCATTATGGCTGTTCTCATCAGAGGTATCATGTTCCGTCACTGTGATGGAAACTTTCAAAATCAGAACTCATACAAAATGCTGAAAATATTAAATCGATCAATTTCAGGCAACCCCTGCTTCAACGCATTGTGTACCCTGGGTGTTGTCGTTCACTGATGATCATGTCATTTTAACACATTCATTCACATAATTATAATGTAACCAGATCAACCATACACACACAGGTGATGATAGTCTACTGTTGTGTTTTGATTGAGGATTAGTTTAAAGTCACTGCTGTGATCTATGTCAGCTTGTTTTGCTAGTATTTCTTGTGTTTACAAAGTGATCTAGTACTTGAGTTTTGCTGCTGTTAAGTAGCCTACCATCCTATGATGTTTGCTGTGAGTTGATTTTTTTTTCAAGCAACAATAACAAAAGCCCCAATCAATAGAGCTTTAGCTTTTTCAACTCACACGAATCGATCAAAAAACACAAAGTCCTAACTTACCAAACCGCCAGGGAATGTCTGCTGGGATCCCTTCAGAACTCGGTACACATCCAGCGCACACAAATCAACGCCTGTCCAAGTATCCAAAGGAAAAGAGTAGCGGCAGGAGAACTATCCAGAGCGCTGGTTTAATCCTGTTACTTCACTTTTCAAAAAAACTCCATGGTGAAGCCTATAGTCGTCTGAAAAAAAAAGCTGTTGGATAAAAGCGAAACTGGGAGGTCTGTACAGTATGCTATGTTTTGTACGTCGACATCAGTGTAAAGTTAGCCAATATGAAAAAAATGCCATATCCAGTTGTGAATTTCAAAATAAAGCTTGAATTAACGAACAAAATTATTTCACATACAATTTATAAAGGCTTCCCAGTTCGTATTGAATTTCATTGCTCAGAGCGTTTTAAGATAATCAAGATGTTCTATTTCCTCCCAGTAGGCCTATTCGTCAATATTTTTTATTTTGTTTAAAGGCAGATTGTTTACTTCCGGTGCTGTATGTCTGTGTTGTGTCTGGCTTGATGCAGCTGTTCCAGCGGTGGGAGGGTCAATGGGAGTATGAAGCAATATTTTCCAGGAACCGACCAACGCAATGGCAGAAGCGACCCATTGGTGTTCTGTGAGGATGTCACTAACGTCAAGTTTAGACATACTCAGACCAAGAGCAACGACTTCCGGTCTCAACTCCCAGGATAAAAGGCTTGTTGACGACCCAGGGGAATAAAGTTTATAGCTGGTGTGTTACACTCATGTTTTAGCCTATAACGCATTTCCCTCGGGGGCTTTTTAAAAATTCCAAAACAAATGTAGGCCTGTTCAGTTGTTGTAGGCTAGTTGTTGTTTTTTTGTTTTATATTATGATGGCTACTAATTTTGCAAACGTCCTCTAGGCTTGAGCAGCCCATGGATGAAGCACTTAAAAGAAAATAATAGGCCTACATTTTTATTTATTTTATAAGGATTTTATAATTATTAATTCAACTGAAATATGATCTTCACATGTGTAGGCTATATAGGTTATTACTACTTACATACAAAAACAATGTAATTAATAGACCATACACATTCGTAATTTTATTTTGTATTTTTATTGTTTCAGTAAAAATATGTTACCCCGTCATTTTACATAAGCCCTCCAAACCTTTTAATGTTATTTACCGGACTTCCTAAAAATAAGGCGTACTTGATGTCAGAATTCCACTTAAGACGGCACTATGAGATTGCCATATCACAAAACATAGACAGTGTAAGCTTTTATTTTGGAGAAAACTGGCCGATTTTCCAGTGTTGTTCTTGCTTCATGCTGAACTCTTGATTTGGCCACAGAGGAGTGCTACTAAAGAACGAGCCGCTCCCAAATAAATCCACGCAACTCCTCTCACTCTGAACAAACGAGCAGTGTTGTACCGGAAATGACACATGGAGCAAAGTGGGTGTAAGAAAAATGCACACTACCTTAAGTGGGTATCAAAGACACAATTATGACGAAAATAATAATCTAAAAAGTTGGAAACCATACCATAATTGTAATTGGAGTGATTTATAAAAATATATTTCTTTAAAAGTCACACGGTCCTGTAGCCTATTAAAACACTTTCTTAACAAACCAATGAAGCTTAAGCATGAAATGAATAAAGGCACAGACAAACATTGTGCTGTAAGAACACAGTCTATATGCTAATGTGTGGATGTACTATAACACACTGAATGTCAGTCAGGCCAATCAATAAATGTTCCAAAGCCATGGGACACTGCGTAGGCCTTTAATATTGAGTTGTTTGGAAACTGCTGAATGTCGACCAAATGTGTTTGACCATGATAGACTGTTTGTTTGATTGTTTGTTTGTTTTCTTCACAAAATAAAGGTCATGGACTGCTGCCTGGTTCTGCATACAGAAGAGTAATGGACTGTTAAATGTTTGATAGTCTATAATATATGTTCTAATTATATGTTAAACTGAAAGGTGCTTATGTTAATTAAGTCTTTATGTATTGTGTGCATCATTTTGGTGTTTAAACTCGAAGTGATTGCTACTTGAGATAAACATAGAAGGATTATTCTATCTACACTAACTTAAGTTTGGGCTATATGCTTTATAGTTCCATGCTTGCTAATGATTACAAAATTGATTAATCTTATTTAACCTATTTTTTTCTGTTCAGTGTTAAATGTGAGTATGGTTGAGGATCAACCCAGCATACATCAAACATGATCATATGAAACATTCTGGACAGGTCAGCAGTTATACAGATAGGCCTACAAATATTAGGTCACCCAGTCGTATTCACACAATCCCATTTGATACATTTGGTACTTTTTAAGTCTGAAATTTGTCCAGCAGAGGGTGGTGTAGGCTACTCCAACAGAAAAGGAAATGTAAACAAGTTACACAGTTCTCACATTTATAGACATTGACATTTAGAAATAGTATTCAGGGGATAATTCCATTTTCTGAATTGTGCTGTTTATGACAGTTAAACTTACAGCTGTACATTGGTAGATTGAAGTTAAATGAAGAATAGGAGTGGAATAAGGTAGAGATAAGTGTTATTCAATGTTTTTTATTAAGTTTATAAATGCAAAAACACATGACAAACAAGCAGACAAACAAAAACAACAGAGAAGAAAATTCACTAATTAATAATTTATTCATTAATTAAGAAAACATATCTAAAATAAAGAAAAAAACAAAAAAATGCACGGTAAATACACAAAATACAGAGATCAAAAAAGTATGTATAACCTTACGCTTCAGTTTCTCTAGCAGGATATTCCCATTTCAATTAGTCCAGAAATGAGATTAGTGTTAGTTTAGAATTCATCTGAAACCATTTTTTAAAGAAACAATGCACAGTAAACAAATTGACACATTGCACTACTGTAAGGTAATTATGAGGAGAATTGGCCATGTGTGTACTAACATTTGTTGACAGAAAGGAATTTGTTACAGTGTTATGTTGTGTTTTGTAGTTAGATTTAGGTATAGTGTTAAATCCTTCAAGAAAAGAGAAAATGTCTGTGTATAAGCCTGTGGGAGATAAAGCGATAAAGGATTAATTAAGCACACTGCACTCTCCTACACCTAGTAACTTATACTATTAAATAAGTGTGTGTTGCCACAAAACGTTTGTGTTACTTGGAAGTTTGCCTTTCACACAACTTATTTCAATAGAATACCAAAAAGGAGAGAGATTTTAACACATGATTACATTGAAACAGATGCATATTAATATCACTGTGTATGGGAACAAAACTCAGTATTGTTATTCTACCGTATTTACCTGTGCTATAAATCAATAAATGATCAGAGGAAAGTGGTAGCAGCAATGTTTTCTGTGTACATATAAACATAGCTACACGTAAATGGGATCCACTGCTGTTTAATAATTGTTTATTTAATGCTTACGTATGAGGAAACGCTGGGCACCAGGTTGAATATGGTCCCCACCTCTTATCAGCTGAGACCAGACTCAAAGAGTAAGATCTTCCACCGCCCAAGCAACACCCACCATCCAATCATACACACACTGACTGGGTGTTACATCTATCGGACAGCCAGATGGGTGGAGGGAAGAGATATACAATGTTTTGACGACAGTATTGCCTGCCTGCATCATCCCCACAGACCTTCGCAGAGTTAACCAGCTGACTAACACAGCACTCTCTCGAAATACTTTTTTCCTACTCCGTAGTATTATCATTTTTTGTACACAAAGCTGAGGTAAGAAAAAAGATACATAATATTAATTTGCAATGTTTTAATAAATTAATTCAATTACGAATATTTGCTATTTGATAAATAAGTCTGTTTTAATTGCAGTAAATATAAGTTATTGTGTGTTATGTTTTCTTTTGAAATAAATTATAATCTATCATTCCTCCGCAGACATTTGATCTCCTTGGAAACACTAGTTCTCACTAGTCCCTGAATTTGTTATATGGAAAACATGGATGAATCAGGAGACCATGGTAAGTTTAATTTATTATTTTTGTATTTGATCCCTCAAAGGATTGTGCCAAGCTGCGACTGTATTTAAATATGCTCCAATTAAAATGCTCTGCTAGCAATGTGAAGTTTCTCCAAATACGTATAGCTCTTTCATGCTTGAAAAATGGGTCTTGTGCAAGTATGATGAAGCCAATTGATAAATTCTCTAATGGCTTTATCGGATCTCTACCAGAAAAATAATGACTAAAAAGATTTAATAGTGCAGGAGACATTATTGGAAGAATTCAGGGAGCAGATCATTAATGCAGTGAGATACTGAGCCATCATAAATGCCTCAATCTCACAGCAGTCTATGAACAGCTCTAAAGCTCTGACACCAAATGAACAAATGAGGGCGCTGTTTGATGTTGTTGAAGATGGGCCAATCCAATCCAAAGTAAGCTTCTACCGGATATTTTCACAGGAAAAACTTATAGCAGATCTAGGTATAAAAAACATGTTAAAATGGCACAGGGGAACATATAGAGGTGGATTCAGGGAGACGAGAAGAGGGGAGGGTAGGTAAGGGAAGTGAAGTGTGCGGAGGGTGCAGTCAGGAGAGATAATGTGGGTGGGGTGGGTTCTGAGAAGGTGTCTTTGAAGTGGATAAAATTGCTGGAATGCTTTTTTTCCCCCATTGTTTTTTTACTTGATGGACCAACATTTTTTTTATAGCATTATACAGTGCTGTTTGAAAGTTTGTGAACCCCTTGAGCATTTTGGAATTGTATTGTGTTTAACCATTATTAATACATTTTTATCAATACCAGTATTTTTTATATGAAATAACAGATGTTTGTTTATCAATTCAACATTTTTCTTTTCCAGAAATTTATTGTTAAAAGAGATAAATGTTTGGGTTGGCTTTTACCAGAAAAATCACTTTTCTTGTGGCGCTTGAGGATATTTTTGAAGGAAGTCCACTTCTAGGCAGATGTTAAGTCATTCTTAAAGCTCTCCATTTGTAGATGATTTGCCTCACGGTGGACCGATCGAGCTCAAACTTTTTTATATGAATTTATAGCTGTCCCCAGACAAATGTGCAACATCATAATAACTCTATTCCTGAGATCCTCTGAGATTTGTTTCCCCTTTTAGCATGTCTGACCTGTATGGGTTCACTTTGGTGAGCCTAAACTGACTTGTTTTTTCTTTGTTTTAACTTGTGCCACCCAATTTCTTCCCTAAAGATCTCTCATTACATTGGTCTATTTCATCAATCAGTTTGGCCCACCTGATTGTTTTTACCTGCTCGATTTAAGCAATGCAGCTCAGGGTTCACAAACTTTTGCAGATACAACAGTTGGCAAATCATTTGTTTTATCTCTTTTAACAATTGATTTCTGGAAAAGAAAAATGTTGAATTGATAAACAAACATCTGTTATTTCATATAAAAATACTGGTATTGATAAAAAATTAATTAATAATGGTTAAACACAATAAAATTCCAAAATGCTCAAGGGGTTCACAAACTTTCAAACAGCACTGTATATGATGCAGGGTAGAGTGGCAACTGATATAGTGTCCTCATTTGTTGACCAACAGAGCAAAGACAAAGGAACAGCAGGATGACCCAAACTGAAGAGAATTGGACAATAGAAAACATCAAACCATCTGAAGACAAACAAACAAAAATGGACGCCAATACCAAAAGGGAGATTATTAAGAGACAAAGACAATTGACACGTGAGCTAATCGAGGAAATTGAACAACTTGGGAAAGAGACACAAAGAGAGAGAAATGAAAATGACTACCTGAAGACAAAGACAGAGCAGCAACAGCAGGACATTGACCGACTGAAAACTGAAAAACATGAGCAAAATGTATTGATAAAGAGACAGAGATTACAGATAGAAAATGTTAACGAGAAACTCGAGAAGAACAGAAATGAAGACACTCAGGAAAAAAAGCACCTTCTGAAAATGCAAGCTGAAATCTTCCAAGAGAGGGAAACTCTGGAAAGAACACGCAATGACATCATCAATGAGCGTCGCAAATTGGAAACGATCAAGTACGATGGGACCAAATCACAAGAATTTAAGGAACCCAAAGAACCCAAGGAGCAGATAAAGCCAGAGGTGATGGAGAGGCTGATGGCTGACAGTCTGCTCAGTCTAATCAATACAAATAAGAAGATAATGCTTGAAGCAAAGCAGACAAAGGAACAAATGGAGAAAAACAAGGCAGACATGGAGCAGGAGTTAACGAGAACTAAGAATGATATTTCACAACTTAAAGATCAAATTGAGAACTTCAAACATAATCTGAATGAAAATATGAACAAGATGACGCAAAAATGGACCAACATTCAAAGTGATGTTAAAATGCAGAAAGCCACAGTCCCTGAGATGGAAAGGCAGAGTGAAAGAAAAGAGTCATTTGACACCGCAAAGATAAAACTCGGCAGAATCCAGGAAGAGATGGATAAACTTTGGGATATGTTGGAAGACAGTGACCAACACCCAGAAGTGACTCTGAGAGAAAAGACACAGTGGGAAACGGCGCTGGAGGGCGATATGCAGAGGCAAAAACAAGACATGGAGAACAGCTCGGCACAGGTCGAATGTGAAAGAGAAGAGTTAAAGATAATCAGATCTCAAATGCAGACAGAGAGAGAAAACATTGAGAGAGACAAGCAGTTGGCCAAAGCAGAAATTGATACAATGATGACGATGAGGGAGAGTACCGAAAGGCAAAAACAGGAGCTAGACGACAAGTTACAAAGGGTCAAGAGAGAGATGAGAGAGATGGAAGTGATGAACACTGAGCTCGATATGAAGAAAAAGGACCTGGTAAAAATGATGAGAATGAGCAGAAGAAAAAAGGAGGAGATCAGCAAGATGAGGGAGGAGTTTGAGCATGCTAAACAAGACATGGAGGAAAGCCAAGATCAGACTGAAGGGCAGAGGTCAGAGCAGGTAGAAGAAATCAAACAAGATACAAATCAAGGCAGGAGAGACTTCCAGGAAGAAAGCAGCCAAATCAAATGGATGAATTTCCGAGCCAAAAAGAAGAGTCGCCAGCTCGACCAACAGCTGGAGAAGACCATGAAAGAGAGGGATGAGTTAGAAATTGTAAAGATAAAGATACAACGACAAAAGGAGGAGATTGAACAAAAGCTGGAACATGTCATAACTACAATTCTGACTATGGAGGAGATGAAAGCTCACATCGAGGAAGCCGCTGCAGAGATTGACAACACCCGGAAGGAGATGCTGAAAGCCAAAAGGACGATGGAGGAGAACATGGAAGAGGTCAAGAAATGCATGGTGAGTAAATATTTTTTCTCAAATCCTTTTTTATCTTCGGCCAGGAACATGCAGTTTCCACAGCAAACATTGTCAGAGCATAAAAGCACAGGTGTACTTGTCACAGCATGTTTAAATGGACCTGAGCCATCAGTAATTTTATCAGTACAACAACCAGTGCTTTCCCTGCTATGATGTGACCAAACATAAAGTGGCTTGCCATCATATGTCATAGTAGTGGTAAGGATTCGTGAGCAAAACACTCTTGGACTGGGGTACATCAATGTTGTATCATATTTCAAGTCATTTTGAGATTGAAGAAAAGAGAAAAAAAATCCTGTCCAAGTTTGTTGTAATTCATACATAAAGGGATTAACAGACTATGGCTGGAGATATTCTATATATACATTATAGTGCATATAAAACCTCACAAATATATAGGTACATTTTTAAGAAAAGCGTGTTTATTTCTTAAAACAGCTGGACACACAGTAGGCATTATCAAACATTACTCCAAGCCGGGGGAAATAATCGAAATAATGCATTTGTCTGGGAACTATTTTCAGCTATGGACAAACACATCAAGGGAGTATTTCTGGCAGCATGATAGTGTATGTAAACGTTTTTTTTTTTTTAAATCTATTGTGTGATAAAGGAACATGTCACCAAGTGCAACAGTGCTTATTGATGTGTTTTTTGTTTGTTTGTTTTTTTAAGAAAACAGTGGCTCTCTAATGCTCAGCACTTTGGATAATAGTTAATAATAATTAATTATGTGTTATGAAATGCCACACAACTTATAGATAGCCTATGTATAAAATATTAACCAAATGTGTCCAGGTCTTATATCATTTTCACCCTTGATACAAACTTGAATTTTATAACATTTAAATTAGTTAAAGCACAGTCAAATCAAAAGAAAATATTCATTGAATCAAACAGTAATACAAATTCAGTAACTTTTTCTAAAATACTTGTTAAAGTGAATCTAACAGCCTGGTATTACTACTTTTTACTGAAGTCGATTATGTCAAGGCTTTTTCCAACACATCTTCCTGCAACAGGAACATGGTGATTCTTGGATGTTCAAGTTTAAATCCAAAATTAAATAACTATTTTACACACATAGAAGCTTATATTGATGTACTGTATAATTAATGAATACAATTAAAACTGAAAAATGTTTGTTATAATTATTGTTGACCTTACTTGATCACGTGAGAAACCACAAGAAAAAACCCAAGAGAATGTCTTTGCTTTTTTATAAAGGACAAGCTGAGTTCCATGAAAGTCCAAGTCACCAAATGGATATTGAGAGAATCTGCAATCCAAAAGACTATTCCCGTGAGTATATCTAACCTTCAAGAGAAACAGGAAGAAACACACACAGACTCCTTCAGAGATGAAATATCTGACATTGTAACAGACAACGAAGGAGCAGGGGCTGAAATTAGAAAAGAGGTCATGTATTTGCACAAAGCTATAACATTAGAAGACCAGCAACAAAGTGATGAAATAAAAGATGAGGAACAGCACACACTGAGACAAGAACTCAGTTTAGCTGCAGTGAGCATAGAGGATGTGCAGAATGTTTTCTTACAGATGCAGACAGAAATTCATGAAGAAATATTAATGGGTGATTTAGCAACAAATGAAAGAGAAAGGACAGAAGTGGAAAAGCAGATATCCAAACTCAAGGAGAGAGGGGATAAAATAAAGGAACAAATAAAATGTGCCGTAGAGAACATGGAGGAACGAAATCAAGAGATTAAAAGACTCATTATGGAAATAAATGAACTGCAAAGCCAGAGACCAGAGATTGATACTGGGTTACAAATTACAGCTGTGGAAACTGGAAATGTAGAGGGGGGAGTGACTGGACTGCTTAAAAGTCCGGAGACAGGAGATATACAGACAAATACTGAGGAGATGGAAATAAGTTCCTATAAAAATTACGCAGGAAGGGGTGATATGCAAAGACTGATGGCAGAGATTTATAAAACAATAGAAATCATAAGATTAGTGAAGTTTGAGCTTGAAACCCAAGATGAAAAGACTCACATCAACAAAGATCAACAGGATGAACTCAGTGAAATTGAAGGATTGCTACAGGACATGAAACAATTGCAAGAGCTTTTGAACATGGCAAACACTGAAATGAGGAAAAGTGAAATGCATATTATAGAAGAAATGCGCAACCTGAAATTGATGAAAACCGCGAGGAGAAAGCAGAATAGAGAACTTGATCAGAGGTTAGAGAAAACGTTAAGAGAAAGAGACGAATTGGATATTTTAAAGATAAAAATGCAGAGACAATCTGAAGAGACTGAACAAAAGTTGGAGAAAATGGCAAAATGGAAGGGCACAATAAAGATAATGGCTGATAAAACCACAAAGAAAATTGAAGAAATAGAGAGTATAATGAAAGAGACTGGAGTAAAGATGGGACATTTAGCAGACCTGCATTATAAGATTGAGACGACAAAACAACAACTGGTAAACAGCTATCATTTAATATCTCAGGAAAAAGCTGACCTTGAAAAATTCAATACTGAAATCAGACAGCAAAAGGATAAAGAATCTGACCTGGAAAATACTGAGAGAGAGAAGGGAGACGTTAAGAAATGTGATCGAGCTGAAACAGATGGTGAAAGGGACAAAATGACAATTAACAGAATGGACAGAGAAATGGAGGAAAAGGAAATCTTCAGACTAAGATCAGAAAATGAGAAACTAGAAGAGAACATAAAACTTATGATGGACAGCTTAGATAAAAAAACCATTGAAATTGAAAAACTGGAAAAGCAAAAAGGTGAGCAAATAAAACAAAGTACAGAGAGAGAAGAAAGTAAGATACTGGAACAACAAATTCAAGTAGAAAGGGAGAATCTAATAATTGTAAGACAACAATCAGAGGCAGAAATACAGGAAATTAAGTGGTTAAGGGAGAGTATTGATAGACAAAAACAGGAACTTGATGACAGAGTGCAAATGACCAAAAGGGAAATAAAAGTAATGGAACAGATGAGGGAGGATATTCAAAAACAAAAACAGGAACTTGAAATAACACTAGACAAAGTTAAAAGGGAAAGGAGGGAGATGGAATTGTTGACCTCTGAGTTGGAAATCCAAAAAAGAGAAAATCAACAGATGATCCGAAAAGGCATTCGAAAAGATCAGGAAGTTAAAATGAGGTTGGCTGAGGTCAAGGGGGAAAAAGATGCCATCAAAAGGGATACAAAGAAAAGGGAGAAAGAATTCAACCAGCGACTGGAGAGGATAGCCAGAGAGAGGGATGAACTAGAGGTCATGAAGCTTAAGCTGCAAAGAGAAAAGGACGAAAGCAAAGGTGGAAAGAAAGAGTTCAGGATCAACTATCAACCTTCAACCATGACAACAATTCCAATTCAAATTAAAAAGCACTTCGAACTAATTCAGACACCGAATGAACCATTTGAGGAAGATATCATGGAGAAGGAAGACAAATTTTACTTTGGTGATGCAGCCATTAAAAAGGAAGATATGAAAGACCAGTGGAAGCTAAACTTTGCTGGAGTAAATGAAAATCCAGAGGAACTGAAGGCAGAGGTGAAGCAAGAGAGAGAGGACCTGGATAGTATGAAGCAGATAATAAGCAAAGAAAAACTGGAGTTGGAGTTGATGAGGTCTGACAACCAGAAACAAACCGACATATTAGAACAAGAGAAACAAGATATAAAAGAAGAAAGAGACCAGTTGGAAACCATACAGGCTGAGCTAGAAAAGAATAAAGAACATGCAAACAGTCTGTTTCAGGCCGCTGAAACAGGTAGGGAAAAGGACAAAATGACTATAAACAGAATGGGCAGAGAAATGGAGGAAAAAGAAAGGGAAATCTTCAGACTGAGATTAGACAATGAGAAACTAGAGGAGAACATACAAATGATCATGGACAGTTTCCATCAGAAAAATGCTCAAATTGAAAAACTGGAAAAGCAGGTAAGTGAGCAAATAATACAAAAGACTGATATAGAAGAAAGTAAGATGCTGAAACAACAAATTCAAAGAGAGAGGGAGAATCTGAGAATTGTAAAACAACAATCTGAAGCAGAAACACAGGAGATGAACTGTTTAAGGGAGAGTATTGATAGACAGAAACAGGAACTTGATGACAGAGTGCAAATTACTAAAAGAGAAATAAAGGAAATGGAACAGATGAGGGAGGATATTCAGAAACAGAGACAGGAACTTGAAATAGCTCTTGACAAAGTTAAAAGAGAAAGGAGGGAGATTGAATTGGTCTCGTCTGAGATGGAAATCACCCAAAGAGAAAATCAACAGTTGATCCGAAAAGGCATTCGAAAAGAGCAGGAAGTTAAAATGAGGTGGGCGGAGGTCAAGGCTGAAAAAGATGCCATCAAGAGGGATGCAAAGAAAAGGGAGAAAAAATTCAACCAGCGACTGCAGAGGATAGCCAGAGAGAGGGATGAACTAGAGGTCATGAAACTTAAACTTCAAAGAGAAAAGGACGAAAGCAAAGGTGGAATGAGAGAGTACGGGACCAATTATCAACCTTCAACTATGACAAAAATTCCAACTCAAATTAAAAAGCACTTCGAACTAATTCAGACACCGAATGAACCATTTGAGGAAGATATCAAGGAGAAGGAAGACAAATATTACTTTGGTGATGCGGCCATTAAAAAGGAAGATATGAAAGACCACTGGAAGCTAAACTTTGCTGGAGTAAATGAAAATCCAGAGGAACTGAAGGCAGAGCTGAAGCAAGAGAGAGAGGACCTGGATAGTATGAAGCAGATGATGAGCAAAGAAAAACTGGATTTGGAATTGATGAGGTCTGACAACCAGAAACAAACCGACATATTAGAACAAGAGAAACAAGATATAAAAGAGGAAAGACACAGGTTGGAAACCACGAAGGCTGAGCTAGAAAAGAAGACAGAACATGCAAACAGTCTGTTTCAGGCCGCTGAAACAGGTGGGAAAAAGGACAAAATAACAATAAAAAGAATGGGCAAAGAAATGGAGGAAAAGGAAAGGGAAATCTTCAGACTGAGATCAGACAATGAGAAACTAGAGGAGGACATAAAACTGATCATGGACAGTTTCAATCGGAAAAATGCTGAAATTGAAAAACTGGAAAAGCAGGTAAGTGAGCAAATAATACAAAAGACGGAGATAGAAGAAAGTAAAATGCTGAAACAACAAATTCAAAGAGAGAGGGAGAATCTGAAAATTGCAAGACAACAATCGGAGGCAGAAACACAGGAGATGAACTGTTTAAGGGAGAGTATTGATAGACAGAAACAGGAACTTGATGACAGAGTGCAAATTACTAAAAGAGAAATAAAAGAAATGGAACAGATGAGGGAGGATATTCAAAAACAGAGACAGGAACTTGAAATAGCACTAGACAAAGTTAAAAGAGAAAGGAGGGAGATTGAATTGGTCTCGTCTGAGTTGGAAATCACCCAAAGAGAAAATCAACAGATGATCCGAAAAGGCATTCGAAAAGAGCAGGAAGTTAAAATGAGGTGGGCGGAGGTCAAGGCTGAAAAAGATGCCATCAAGAGGGATGCAAAGAAAAGGGAGAAAAAATTCAACCAGCGACTGGAGAGGATAGCCAGAGAGAGGGATGAACTAGAGGTCATGAAACTTAAACTTCAAAGAGAAAAGGACGAAAGCAAAGGTGGAACGAAAGAGTTCGGGACCAATTACCAACCTTCAACCATGACAAAATTACCAATTCAAATTAAAAAGCAATTCGAACTAATTCAGACACCGTATGAACCATGTGACGAAGATATCAAAGAGAATGAAGACAAATTTTACTTTGGCGATGTGGTCATTAAAAAGGAAGATGTGAAAGACCAGTGGAAGCTCAGCTTTGCTGGAGTAAAGGAGGATGCAGAGGAGCTGAAGGCAGAGCTGAAGCAAGAGAGAGAGGACCTGGATAGAGTGAAGCAGAAGATAAGCAAAGAAAAACTGGAGTTGGAGTTGATGAAGTTTGACAACCAGAAACAAACAGACATATTAGAACAAGAGAAACAAGCTATAAAAGAGGAAAGAGACAGGTTGGAAAGCGCACAGGCTGAGCTGGAAAAGAAGAACGAACATGCAGACAGTATGTTTGATGAGATAAACAGAGAGAAAACCAAAATTAAAGACCTGATCATTCAGGTTGAGACAGAAAGAGACAAACTTGAAAATGCAATGAACACCATAACATTAAAACAGAAAGAAAAGGAACTCAAGGAAGAAGATTTCAAAAGACAAGCGCAAGAACTGCAAACCAGTAACAGATTCGCACGAGCAGAAAGAGAAGAACTGGAAGTTTTGAGGAAGGACCTCAACAAAGAGAAAGACAAAGTTGAAACCACCATGAACAGCATCATTGCAAAGAGAGAAAAACTCAATCAGATGAAGATTAGTATTGATATTGACAGCAAAGGACTTGATAAAGAGAAAGACAAAATGGATGGAGAGCTTTCTGAGTTGAAAATGAGAGAAGATCAGTTCATGAGACAATTAATATTTAATCAAAGCCTCAGAGTTCAACTGAAAGAGCTGATTGAAAAGACGGGTGGAGATCTCAAAAACAAAATAGACAAAATTGACCGAAACAATAAAGATGTGCAGAGAATGTGTCTTGCATTGAAGCAAAAGGTGGAAGACATTGATAAAGTGAGAGACCAGATTTCGGCCTACAATGAGCTGATACAGAGAGAAAGGGTTGTTCTGAAAGATGCACCATCAGGTATGGCTCTCACAGGTACGGCATCAGATATTGTTTCACGAAGAGAAAGCTTGGACAATCAGTGGAAGGATCATCTGATCTTGGAAAAAGAAGATCTGGAACAACTGAAAAAGAAACTGAAGCAAGAAAGAGAAGATCTGGATAGAGTAAAGCAGATGATGAGCAGCGAAAAACTAGAATTGGAGTTGATGAGGTCTGACAACCAGAAACAAACTGACATATTAGAACAAGAGAAACAAGATATACAAAAGGAAAGAGACATGTTGGAAACCACAAAGGCTGAGCTGCAAGAGAAGAAAGAACATGCAGACACTCTGCTTGATGAGATTAACAGAGACAAAACCAAAATTCAAGATCTGACAATTCAGGTTGAGCCAGAAAGAGATCAAGTGAGGGACCAGGTGTCCGCCTTCAATGAGCTGATACAGATAGAAAAGGGTGTTCTCAAAGATACAGCATCAGGTATGGCTATCACAGGTACACCATCAGATATTGTTTCACAAAGCGAAAGCATGGAAAATCAGTGGAAGCAAAATGTCTTGTTGGAAAAACAAGATCTGGAAAAACTGAAGGAAGAACTGATGCAAGAGAGAGAAGATCTGGATAGAGTGAAGCAGATGATGAGCAAAGAAAAACTGGAGTTGGAGTTGATGAGGTCTGTCAACCAGAAACAAACTGACATATTAGAACAAGAGAAGAAAGATATACAAGAGGAAAGAGACATGCTGGAAACCACAAAGGCTGAGCTGCAAAAGAAGAAAGAACATGCAGAAACTCTGCTTGATGAGATTAACAGAGACAAAACCAAAATTGAAGATCTGACCATTCAGGTTGAGTCGGAAAGAGATCAAGTGAGGGACCAGATGTCCGCCTTCAATGAGCTGATACAGAGAGAAAAGGGTGTTCTGAAAGATGCACCACCAGTTATGGCTCTCTCAAGTACACCATCAGATATGGTTTCACAAAGAGAAAGCATTGACAATCAGTGGAAGCAAAATCTGCTCTTGGAAAAACAAGATCTGGAGAAACTGAAGGAAGAGCTGAAGCAAGAGAGAGAAGATCTGGAAGGAGTAAAATATATGATGAGCAACGAAAAACTGGAGTTGGAGTTGATGAGGTCTGACAACCAGAAACAAACTGACATATTAGAACAAGAGAAACAAGATATACAAGAGGAAAGAGAAATGTTGGAAATAATAAAGGCTGAGCTGCAAAAGAAGAAAGAACATGCAGACAGTCTGCTTGATGAGATTAACAAAGACAAAACCAAAATTCAAGATCTGAAAATTCAGGTTGAGCCAGAAAGAGATCAAGTGAGGGACCAGATGTCCGCCTTCAATGAGCTGATACAGAAAGAAAATGGTGTTCTAAAAGATACAGCATCAGGTATGGCTCTCACAGGTACACCATCAAATATGGTTTCACAAAGCGAAAGCATGGAAAATCAGTGGATGCAAAATATCTTGTTGGAAAAACAAGATCTGGAAAAACTGAAGGAAGAACTGATGCAAGAGAGAGAAGATCTGGATAGAGTGAAGGAGATGATGAGCAAAGAAAAACTGGAGATGGAGTTGATGAGGTCTGACAACCAGAAACAAACTGACATATTAGAAAAAGAGAAAAAAGATATACAAGAGGAAAGAGACATGTTGGAAACCAAAAAGGATGAGCTGCAAAGGAAGAAAGAACATGCAGACAGTCTGCTTGATGAGATTAACAGAACCAAAATCAAAGATCTGACAATTCATGTTGAGACAGAAAGAGAGAAACTTGAAAATGCAATGAACACGATTACCTTAAAACAAAGAGAACAAGAACTCAAAGAAGAGGATTTCAAAAGACAAGCGCAAGAACTGCAAACCACTATCAGATTTGCACTAGCAGAAAGAGAAGAATTGGGAGTTTTGAGGAAGGAACTCAAAAATAAGAAAGATAAATTTGAAACCACCATTAAAAGCATCATAGTAGAAAGAGAACAACTCAATCAGATTAGGATTAGTTTTGATATCGACAGACAAGTACTTGAGAAAGAAAAAGAGAAAATAGATGGAGAACTTTCTGAGTTAAAGATTAGAGAAGATCAGTTCATGAACAGAATGAAATCACTGGAACCCCTGAGAGTAAAACTTCAACAGTTGAATGAAAGGATTAGTGAAGACATGAAAAACAAAATGGACAGAATGAAATCAAACAGTGAATACGTGCTAAGGCTGTACACTGAATTAAAACAAAATCTCACAGAAATTGATAAACAGAAAGAAAACATGGCTTGTTACAGTGAACTGTTTGAGAAGGAAAAGGAAGGGCTGACAAGTGTTCTGTCGGAAATGGTCATCCAGAGGGAAGACAGGGAAAATCAATGGCAACGAAAGTTTGAAATGGAAAACCAAGATCTGAAAAACCTGAAGGCAGAGCTGAAGCAAGAGAGAGAGGAACTGGATAGAGTGAAGGAGATGATGAGGTCTGACAACCGGAAACAAACTGACATTTTAGAACAAGGGAAACAATATATTAAAGGGGAAAGAGACAAGTTGGAAACTACGAAGGCTGAGCTGCAAAAGATGAAAGAACATGCAGACTGTCTGTTTGATGAGATAAACAGAGAGAAAGCCAACATTCAAGATCTGACAATTCAGGTTGAGACAGAAAGAGATCAAGTGAGGGACCAGATGTCAGCCTACAATGAGCTGATACAGAGAGAAATGTTTGTTTGGAAAGATACACCATCGGGTATGGCTCTCACAGGTACACCATCAGATATGGTTTCACAAAGAGAAAGCATGGAAAATCAGTGGAGGCTAAATCTGTTCTTTGAAAAACAAGATCTGGAAAAACTGAAGGAAGAGCTGAAGCAAGAGAGAGAAGATCTGGATAAATTGAAGCAGATGATGAGCAACGGAAAACTAGAGTTGGAGTTGATGAGGTCTGACAACCAGAAACAAACTGACATATTAGAACAAGAGAAACAAGATATACAAGCGGAAAGAGACATGTTGGAAACCACAAAGGCTGAGCTGCAAAAGAAGAGAGAACATGCAGACACTCTGCTTGATGAGATTAACAGAGACAAAACCAAAATTCAAGATCTGACCATTCAGGTTGAGACAGAAAGAGATCAAATGAGGGACCAGATGTCGGCCTACAGTGAGCTGATACAGAGAGAAAAGGGTGTTCTGAAAGATGCACCACCAGTTATGGCTCTCTCAAGTACACCATCAGATATCGTTTCACAAAGAGAAAGCATTGACAATCAGTGGAAGCAAAATCTGCTCTTGGAAAAACAAGATCTGGAGAAACTGAAGGAAGAGCTGAAGCAAGAGAGAGAAGATCTGGAAGGAGTAAAATATATGATGAACAACGAAAAACTGGAGTTGGAGTTGATGAGGTCTGACAACCAGAAACAAACTGACATATTAGAACAAGAGAAACAAGTTATACAAGAGGAAAGAGAAATGTTGGAAATAATAAAGGTTGAGCTGCAAAAGAAGAAAGAACATGCAGACAGTCTATTTGATGAGATTAACAAAGACAAAACCAAAATTCAAGATCTGAAAATTCAGGTTGAGCCAGAAAGAGATCAAGTGAGGGACCAGATGTCCGCCTTCAATGAGCTGATACAGAGAGAAAAGGGTGTTCTCAAAGATACAGCATCAGGTATGGCTCTCACAGGTACACCATCAGATATGGTTTCACAAAGCGAAAGCATGGAAAATCAGTGGATGCAAAATATCTTGTTGGAAAAACAAGATCTGGAAAAACTGAAGGAAGAACTGATGCAAGAGAGAGAAGATCTGGATAGAGTGAAGCAGATGATGAGCAAAGAAAAACTGGAGTTGGAGTTGATGGGGTCTGTCAACCAGAAACAAACTGACATATTAGAAAAAGAGAAAAAAGATATACAAGAGGAAAGAGACATGTTGGAAACCAAAAAGGATGAGCTGCAAAGGAAGACAGAACATGCAGACAGTCTGCTTGATGAGATTAACAGAGACAAAACCAAAATCAAAGATCTGACAATTCAGGTTGAGACAGGAAGAGACAAACTTGAAAATGCAATGAACACGATTACTCTAAAACAAAGAGAACAAGAACTCAAAGAAGAGGATTTCAAAAGAAAAGCGCAAGAACTGCAAACCACTAACAGATTTGCACAAGCAGAAAGAGAAGAATTGGAAGTTTTGAGGAAGGAACTCAACAATAAGAAAGATGAATTTGAAACCACCATTAAAAGCATCATAGGAGAAAGAGAACAACTCAATCAGATTAGGATTAGTTTTGATATCGACAGACAAGTACTTGAGAATGAAAAAGAGAAAATAGATGGAGAACTTTCTGTGTTGAAAATGAGAGAAGATCAGTTCATGAACAAAATGAAATCACTGGAACCCCTGAGAGTAAAACATCAACAGTTGAATGAAAGGATTAGTGAAGACATGAAAAACAAAATGGAAAGAATGAAATCAAACAGTGAATATGTGCTAAGGCTGTACACTGAATTAAAAGAAAATCTCACAGAAATTGATAAACAGAAAGAAAATATGGCTTGTTACAGTGAACTGTTTGAGAAGGAAAAGGAAGGCCTGACAAGTGTTCTGTCAGAAATGGTCATCCAGAGGGAAGACAGGGAAAATCAATGGCAACGAAAGTTTGAAATGGAAAACCAAGATCTGAAAAACCTGAAGGCAGAGCTGAAGCAAGAGAGAGAGGAACTGGATAGAGTGAAGAAGATGATGAGGTCTGACAACCAGAAACAAACTGACATTTTAGAACAAGGGAAACAATATATTAAAGGGGAAAGAGACAAGTTGGGAACTACGAAGGCTGAGCTGCAAAAGATGAAAGAACATGCAGACTGTCTGTTTGATGAGATAAACAGAGAGAAAGCCAAAATTCAAGATCTGACCATTCAGGTTGAGACAGAAAGAGATCAAGTGAGGGACCAGATGTCAGCCTACAATGAGCTGATACAGAGAGAAATGTTTGTTTGGAAAGATACATCATCGGGTATGGCTCTCACAGGTACACCATCAGATATGGTTGCAGAAAAAGAAAGCATGGAAAATCAATGGAAGCAAAATCTGCTCTTGGAAAAAAAAGACTTGGAAAAACTGAAGGAAGAGCTGAAGCAAGAGAGAGATGATCTGGATAGGGTAAAGCAGATGATGAGCAACGAAAAACTGGAGTTGGACTTGATGAGGTCTGACAACCAGAAACAAACTGACATATTAGAACAAGAGAAACAAGATATACAAGAGGAAAGAGACATGTTGGAAACCACAAAGGCTGAGCTGCAAAAGAAGAAAGAACATGCAGAAACTCTGCTTGATGAGATTAACAGAGACAAAACCAAAATTGAAGATCTGACCATTCAGGTTGAGTCGGAAAGAGATCAAGTGAGGGACCAGATGTCCGCCTTCAATGAGCTGATACAGAGAGAAAAGGGTGTTCTGAAAGATGCACCACCAGTTATGGCTCTCTCAAGTACACCATCAGATATGGTTTCACAAAGAGAAAGCATTGACAATCAGTGGAAGCAAAATCTGCTCTTGGAAAAACAAGATCTGGAGAAACTGAAGGAAGAGCTGAAGCAAGAGAGAGAAGATCTGGAAGGAGTAAAATATATGATGAGCAACGAAAAACTGGAGTTGGAGTTGATGAGGTCTGACAACCAGAAACAAACTGACATATTAGAACAAGAGAAACAAGATATACAAGAGAAAAGAGAAATGTTGGAAATAATAAAGGCTGAGCTGCAAAAGAAGAAAGAACATGCAGACAGTCTGCTTGATGAGATTAACAAAGACAAAACCAAAATTCAAGATCTGACCATTCAGGTTGAGACAGAAAGAGATCAAATGAGGGACCAGATGTCTGTCTACAATGAGCTGATACAGAGAGAAAAGGGTGTTCTGAAAGATACAGCATCAGGTATGGCTCTCACAGGTACACCATCAGATATGGTTTCACAAAGAGAAAGCATTGACAATCAGTGGAAGCAAAATCTGCTCTTGGAAAAACCAGATCTGGAGAAACTGAAGGAAGAGCTGAAGCAAGAGAGAGATGATCTGGATCGAGTGAAGCAGATGATGAGCAACGAAAAACTGGAGTTGGACTTGATGAGGTCTGACAACCAGAAACAAACTGACATATTAGAACAAGAGAAACAAGATATACAAGAGGAAAGAGACATGTTGGAAACCACAAAGGCTGAGCTGCAAAAGAAGAAAGAACATGCAGAAACTCTGCTTGATGAGATTAACAGAGACAAAACCAAAATTGAAGATCTGACCATTCAGGTTGAGTCGGAAAGAGATCAAGTGAGGGACCAGATGTCCGCCTTCAATGAGCTGATACAGAGAGAAAAGGGTGTTCTCAAAGATGCACCACCAGTTATGGCTCTCTCAAGTACACCATCAGATATGGTTTCACAAAGAGAAAGCATTGACAATCAGTGGAAGCAAAATCTGCTCTTGGAAAAACAAGATCTGGAGAAACTGAAGGAAGAGCTGAAGCAAGAGAGAGAAGATCTGGAAGGAGTAAAATATATGATGAGCAACGAAAAACTGGAGTTGGAGTTGATGAGGTCTGACAACCAGAAACAAACTGACATATTAGAACAAGAGAAACAAGATATACAAGAGGAAAGAGAAATGTTGGAAATAATAAAGGCTGAGCTGCAAAAGAAGAAAGAACATGCAGACAGTCTATTTGATGAGATTAACAAAGACAAAACCAAAATTCAAGATCTGAAAATTCAGATTGAGCCAGAAAGAGATCAAGTGAGGGACCAGATGTCCGCCTTCAATGAGCTGATACAGAGAGAAAAGGGTGTTCTTAAAGATACAGCATTAGTTATGGCTCTCTCAAGTACACCATCAGATATGGTTTCACAAAGAGAAAGCATTGACAATCAGTGGAAGCAAAATCTGCTCTTGGAAAAACAAGATCTGGAGAAACTGAAGGAAGAGCTGAAGCAAGAGAGAGATGATCTGGATCGAGTGAAGCAGATGATGAGCAACGAAAAACTGGAGTTGGAGTTGATGAGGTCTGACAACCAGAAACAAACTGACATATTAGAACAAGAGAAACAAGATATACAAGAGGAAAGAGACATGTTGGAAACCACAAAGGCTGAGCTGCAAAAGAAGAATGAACATGCAGACACTATGCTTGACGAGATTAACAGAGACAAAACAAAAATCAAAGATCTAACAATTCAGGTTGAGACAGAAAGAGACATACTTGAAACTGCAATCAATACAATTACAATAAAACAACAAGAACAGGAACTCAAAGAAGAGGATTTTAAAAGGCAAGCACAAGAACTGTATAACATGAACATATCAGAAAGAGGAGAACTGGAAGTTTTTAGGAAGGAACTCAACAATAGGAAAGATGAATTTGAAACCACCATGAAAAGCATCATAGGAGACAGAGAACAACTCAATCAGATAAAGATTAGTTTTGATATTGACAGACAATTACTTGAGAAGGATAAAGAGAAAATGGATGGAGAACTTTCTGAGTTGAAAACGAGAGAAAATCAGTTCATGAACCAAATGAAATCACTGGAACCACTGAGACTAAAACTTCAACAGTTGAATGAAAGGATTAGTGAAGACATTAATAACAAAATGGACAAAATTAAATTGAAAAGTGAAAATGTGCTCATGCTACACTCTGAATTAAAACAAAATCTCAAAGAACTTGATAAAGAGAAAGAAAACATGGCTTGTTACAGTGAACTGTTTGAGAAGGAAAAGGAAGGCCTGACAAGTATTCTGTTAGAAATGGTCACCCAAAGGGAAGACAAGGAAAAACAATGGCAGCAAAAGTTTGAAATGGAAAACAAAGATCTGGAAATCCTGAAGGCAGAGCTGAAGCAAGAGAGAAAGGAACATGATAGAGTGAAGGAGATGATGAGGTCTGAAAACCAGAAACAAACTGAGTTATTAGAACAAGAGAAACAATATATAAGAGAGGAAATAGAAAAGTTGGAAACTACGAAGGCTGACCTGCAAAAGAAGAAAGAACATGCAGACAATCTGCTTGCTGAGATTAACAGAGACAAAACCAAAATCAAAGATCTGACAATTCAGGTTGAGACAGAAAGAGAGAAACTTGAAAATGCAATGAACACAATTACCTTAAAACAGCAAGAACAAGAGCTCAAAGAAGAGGATTTCAAAAGACAAGCACAAGAACTGCAAACCAGTAACAGATTTGCGCTAGCAGAAAGAGAAGAACTGGACGTTTTGACGAAGGAACTCATCAAAGAGAAAGATGCATTTGAAACCACCATGAACAGCATCAAGGGGGATAGAGAACAACTCAATCAGATGAAGATTAGTTTGGATATGGAGAGACAAGTTCTTAAACATGAGAAAAAGAAAAATGACGGAGAACTTTCTAAGTTGAAAATGAGAGAAGATCAGTTCATAAACAAAATTAAATCACTGGAACCCGTGACAGTAAAACTTCAACAGTTGAATGGTAGAATTAGTGAAGACATTAAAAACAAAATAGATAAAGTGAAATTAAACAGTGAAAATGTACTAATTCTGCACACTGAATTGAAACAAAATCTCATAGAACTTGATAAGCGGAAAGAAAACATGGCTTGTTACACTGAGTTGTTTGATAAGGAAAAGGAAGGCCTGACAACTATTCTGTCAGAAATGGTCATCCAGAGAGAACACAGGGAAAATCAATGGCAGCGAAAGTATGAAATGGAAAACCAAGATCTGGAAAACCTGAAAGCAGGGCTGAAGCAAGAGAGAGAAGAACTGGAAAGAGTGAAGGAGATGATTAGGTCTGACAACCAGAAACAAACTGAGATATTAGAACAAGAGAAACAAGATATACAAGAGGAAAGAGACATGTTGGAAACTACGAAGGCTGACCTGCAAAAGAAGAAAGAACATGCAGACAATCTGCTTGCTGAGATTAACAGAGACAAAACCAAAATCAAAGATCTGACAATTCAGGTTGAGACAGAAAGAGAGAAACTTGAAAATGCAATGAACACAATTACCTTAAAACAGCAAGAACAAGAGCTCAAAGAAGAGGATTTCAAAAGACAAGCACAAGAACTGCAAACCAATAACAGATTTGCGCTAGAAGAAAGAGAAGAACTGGACGTTTTGACTAAGGAACTCAACAAAGAGAAAGATGCATTTGAAACCACCATGAACAGCATCAAGGGGGATAGAGAACAACTCAATCAGATGAAGATTAGTTTGGATATGGAGAGACAAGTTCTTGAACATGAGAAAAAGAAAAATGACGGAGAACTTTCTAAATTGAAAATGAGAGAAGATCAGTTCATAAACAAAATTAAATCACTGGAACCCATGAGAGTAAAACTTCAACAGTTTAATGGTAAAATGAGTGAAGACATTAAAAACAAAATAGATAAAGTGAAATTAAACAGTGAAAATGTACTAATTCTGCACACTGAATTGAAACAAAATCTCATAGAACTTGATAAGCGGAAAGAAAACATGGCTTGTTACACTGAGTTGTTTGATAAGGAAAAGGAAGGCCTGACAACTATTCTGTCAGAAATGGTCATCCAGAGAGAACACAGGGAAAATCAATGGCAGCGAAAGTATGAAATGGAAAACCAAGATCTGGAAAACCTGAAAGCAGGGCTGAAGCAAGAGAGAGAAGAACTGGAAAGAGTGAAGGAGATGATTAGGTCTGACAACCAGAAACAAACTGAGATATTAGAACAAGAGAAACAAGATATACAAGAGGAAAGAGACATGTTGGAAACTACGAAGGCTGACCTGCAAAAGAAGAAAGAACATGCAGACAATCTGCTTGCTGAGATTAACAGAGACAAAACCAAAATCAAAGATCTGACAATTCAGGTTGAGACAGAAAGAGAGAAACTTGAAAATGCAATGAACACAATTACCTTAAAACAGCAAGAACAAGAGCTCAAAGAAGAGGATTTCAAAAGACAAGCACAAGAACTGCAAACCAATAACAGATTTGCGCTAGCAGAAAGAGAAGAACTGGACGTTTTGACGAAGGAACTCATCAAAGAGAAAGATGCATTTGAAACCACCATGAACAGCATCAAGGGGGATAGAGAACAACTCAATCAGATGAAGATTAGTTTGGATATGGAGAGACAAGTTCTTGAACATGAGAAAAAGAAAAATGACGGAGAACTTTCTAAGTTGAAAATGAGAGAAGATCAGTTCATAAACAAAATTAAATCACTGGAACCCATGACAGTAAAACTTCAACAGTTGAATGGTAGAATTAGTGAAGACATTAAAAACAAAATAGATAAAGTGAAATTAAACAGTGACAATGTACTAATTCTGCACACTGAATTGAAACAAAATCTCATAGAACTTGATAAGCAGAAAGAAAACATGGCTTGTTACACTGAGTTGTTTGAAAAGGAAAAGGAAAGTCTGACAACTATTCTGTCAGAAATGGTCATCCAGAGAGAGGACAGGGAAAATCAATGGCAGGGAAAATATGAAATGGAAAACCAAGATCTGGAAAACCTGAAAGCAGGGCTGAAGCAAGAGAGAGAAGAACTGGAAAGAGTGAAGGAGATGATTAGGTCTGACAACCAGAAACAAACTGAGATATTAGAACAAGAGAAACAAGATATACAAGAGGAAAGAGACATGTTGGAAACTACGAAGGCTGACCTGCAAAAGAAGAAAGAACATGCAGACAATCTGCTTGCTGAGATTAACAGAGACAAAACCAAAATCAAAGATCTGACAATTCAGGTTGAAACAGAAAGAGACAAACTTGAAAATGCAATGAACACGATTACCTTCAAACAGCAAGAACAAGAGCTCAAAGAAGAGGATTTCAAAAGACAAGCACAAGAACTGCAAACCAGTAACAGATTTGCGCTAGAAGAAAGAGAAGAACTGGACGTTTTGACGAAGGAACTCAACAAAGAGAAAGATGCATTTGAAACCACCATGAACAGCATCAAGGGGGATAGAGAACAACTCAATCAGATGAAGATTAGTTTGGATATGGAGAGACAAGTTCTTGAACATGAGAAAAAGAAAAATGACGGAGAACTTTCTAAGTTGAAAATGAGAGAAGATCAGTTCATAAACAAAATTAAATCACTGGAACCCATGAGAGTAAAACTTCAACAGTTTAATGGTAAAATGAGTGAAGACATTAAAAACAAAATAGATAAAGTGAAATTAAACAGTGAAAATGTACTAATTCTGCACACTGAATTGAAACAAAATCTCATAGAACTTGATAAGCAGAAAGAAAACATGGCTTGTTACACTGAGTTGTTTGATAAGGAAAAGGAAGGCCTGACAACTATTCTGTCAGAAATGGTCATCCAGAGAGAAGACAGGGAAAATCAATGGCAGCGAAAGTATGAAATGGAAAACGAAGATCTGGAAAACCTGAAAGCAGGGCTGAAGCAAGAGAGAGAAGAACTGGAAAGAGTGAAGGAGATGATGAGGTCTGACAACCAGAAACAAACTGAGATATTAGAACAAGAGAAACAAGATATACAAGAGGAAAGAGACATGTTGGAAACTACGAAGGCTGACCTGCAAAAGAAGAAAGAACATGCAGACAATCTGCTTGCTGAGATTAACAGAGACAAAACCAAAATCAAAGATCTGACAATTCAGGTTGAGACAGAAAGAGAGAAACTTGAAAATGCAATGAACACAATTACCTTAAAACAGCAAGAACAAGAGCTCAAAGAAGAGGATTTCAAAAGACAAGCACAAGAACTGCAAACCAGTAACAGATTTGCGCTAGCAGAAAGAGAAGAACTGGACGTTTTGAGGAAGGAACTCAACACAAAGAAAGATGAATTTGAAACCACCATGAACAGCATCAAGGGGGATAGAGAACAACTCAATCAGATGAAAATTAGTTTGGATATGGAGAGACAAGTTCTTGAACATGAGAAAAAGAAAAATGACGGAGAACTTTCTAAGTTGAAAATGAGAGAAGATCAGTTCATAAACAAAATTAAATCACTGGAACCCATGACAGTAAAACTTCAACAGTTGAATGGTAGAATTAGTGAAGACATTAAAAACAAAATAGATAAAGTGAAATTAAACAGTGAAAATGTACTAATTCTGCACACTGAATTGAAACAAAATCTCATAGAACTTGATAAGCAGAAAGAAAACATGGCTTGTTACACTGAGTTGTTTGAAAAGGAAAAGGAAAGTCTGACAACTATTCTGTCAGAAATGGTCATCCAGAGAGAGGACAGGGAAAATCAATGGCAGGGAAAATATGAAATGGAAAACCAAGATCTGGAAAACCTGAAAGCAGGGCTGAAGCAAGAGAGAGAAGAACTGGAAAGAGTGAAGGAGATGATTAGGTCTGACAACCAGAAACAAACTGAGATATTAGAACAAGAGAAACAAGATATACAAGAGGAAAGAGACATGTTGGAAACTACGAAGGCTGACCTGCAAAAGAAGAAAGAACATGCAGACAATCTGCTTGCTGAGATTAACAGAGACAAAACCAAAATCAAAGATCTGACAATTCAGGTTGAGACAGAAAGAGAGAAACTTGAAAATGCAATGAACACGATTACCTTCAAACAGCAAGAACAAGAGCTCAAAGAAGAGGATTTCAAAAGACAAGCACAAGAACTGCAAACCAGTAACAGATTTGCGCTAGAAGAAAGAGAAGAACTGGACGTTTTGACGAAGGAACTCAACAAAGAGAAAGATGCATTTGAAACCACCATGAACAGCATCAAGGGGGATAGAGAACAACTCAATCAGATGAAGATTAGTTTGGATATGGAGAGACAAGTTCTTGAACATGAGAAAAAGAAAAATGACGGAGAACTTTCTAAATTGAAAATGAGAGAAGATCAGTTCATAAACAAAATTAAATCACTGGAACCCATGAGAGTAAAACTTCAACAGTTTAATGGTAAAATGAGTGAAGACATTAAAAACAAAATAGATAAAGTGAAATTAAACAGTGAAAATGTACTAATTCTGCACACTGAATTGAAACAAAATCTCATAGAACTTGATAAGCAGAAAGAAAACATGGCTTGTTACACTGAGTTGTTTGATAAGGAAAAGGAAGGCCTGACAACTATTCTGTCAGAAATGGTCATCCAGAGAGAAGACAGGGAAAATCAATGGCAGCGAAAGTATGAAATGGAAAACCAAGATCTGGAAAACCTGAAAGCAGGGCTGAAGCAAGAGAGAGAAGAACTGGAAAGAGTGAAGGAGATGATGAGGTCTGACAACCAGAAACAAACTGAGATATTAGAACAAGAGAAACAAGATATACAAGAGGAAAGAGACATGTTGGAAACTACGAAGGCTGACCTGCAAAAGAAGAAAGAACATGCAGACAATCTGCTTGCTGAGATTAACAGAGACAAAACCAAAATCAAAGATCTGACAATTCAGGTTGAGACAGAAAGAGAGAAACTTGAAAATGCAATGAACACAATTACCTTAAAACAGCAAGAACAAGAGCTCAAAGAAGAGGATTTCAAAAGACAAGCACAAGAACTGCAAACCAGTAACAGATTTGCGCTAGCAGAAAGAGAAGAACTGGACGTTTTGAGGAAGGAACTCAACACAAAGAAAGATGAATTTGAAACCACCATGAACAGCATCAAGGGGGATAGAGAACAACTCAATCAGATGAAGATTAGTTTGGATATGGAGAGACAAGTTCTTGAACATGAGAAAAAGAAAAATGACGGAGAACTTTCTAAGTTGAAAATGAGAGAAGATCAGTTCATAAACAAAATTAAATCACTGGAACCCATGACAGTAAAACTTCAACAGTTGAATGGTAGAATTAGTGAAGACATTAAAAACAAAATAGATAAAGTGAAATTAAACAGTGACAATGTACTAATTCTGCACACTGAATTGAAACAAAATCTCATAGAACTTGATAAGCAGAAAGAAAACATGGCTTGTTACACTGAGTTGTTTGAAAAGGAAAAGGAAAGTCTGACAACTATTCTGTCAGAAATGGTCATCCAGAGAGAGGACAGGGAAAATCAATGGCAGGGAAAATATGAAATGGAAAACCAAGATCTGGAAAACCTGAAAGCAGGGCTGAAGCAAGAGAGAGAAGAACTGGAAAGAGTGAAGGAGATGATTAGGTCTGACAACCAGAAACAAACTGAGATATTAGAACAAGAGAAACAAGATATACAAGAGGAAAGAGACATGTTGGAAACTACGAAGGCTGACCTGCAAAAGAAGAAAGAACATGCAGACAATCTGCTTGCTGAGATTAACAGAGACAAAACCAAAATCAAAGATCTGACAATTCAGGTTGAAACAGAAAGAGACAAACTTGAAAATGCAATGAACACGATTACCTTCAAACAGCAAGAACAAGAGCTCAAAGAAGAGGATTTCAAAAGACAAGCACAAGAACTGCAAACCAGTAACAGATTTGCGCTAGAAGAAAGAGAAGAACTGGACGTTTTGACGAAGGAACTCAACAAAGAGAAAGATGCATTTGAAACCACCATGAACAGCATCAAGGGGGATAGAGAACAACTCAATCAGATGAAGATTAGTTTGGATATGGAGAGACAAGTTCTTGAACATGAGAAAAAGAAAAATGACGGAGAACTTTCTAAGTTGAAAATGAGAGAAGATCAGTTCATAAACAAAATTAAATCACTGGAACCCATGAGAGTAAAACTTCAACAGTTTAATGGTAAAATGAGTGAAGACATTAAAAACAAAATAGATAAAGTGAAATTAAACAGTGAAAATGTACTAATTCTGCACACTGAATTGAAACAAAATCTCATAGAACTTGATAAGCAGAAAGAAAACATGGCTTGTTACACTGAGTTGTTTGATAAGGAAAAGGAAGGCCTGACAACTATTCTGTCAGAAATGGTCATCCAGAGAGAAGACAGGGAAAATCAATGGCAGCGAAAGTATGAAATGGAAAACGAAGATCTGGAAAACCTGAAAGCAGGGCTGAAGCAAGAGAGAGAAGAACTGGAAAGAGTGAAGGAGATGATGAGGTCTGACAACCAGAAACAAACTGAGATATTAGAACAAGAGAAACAAGATATACAAGAGGAAAGAGACATGTTGGAAACTACGAAGGCTGACCTGCAAAAGAAGAAAGAACATGCAGACAATCTGCTTGCTGAGATTAACAGAGACAAAACCAAAATCAAAGATCTGACAATTCAGGTTGAGACAGAAAGAGAGAAACTTGAAAATGCAATGAACACAATTACCTTAAAACAGCAAGAACAAGAGCTCAAAGAAGAGGATTTCAAAAGACAAGCACAAGAACTGCAAACCAGTAACAGATTTGCGCTAGCAGAAAGAGAAGAACTGGACGTTTTGAGGAAGGAACTCAACACAAAGAAAGATGAATTTGAAACCACCATGAACAGCATCAAGGGGGATAGAGAACAACTCAATCAGATGAAAATTAGTTTGGATATGGAGAGACAAGTTCTTGAACATGAGAAAAAGAAAAATGACGGAGAACTTTCTAAGTTGAAAATGAGAGAAGATCAGTTCATAAACAAAATTAAATCACTGGAACCCATGACAGTAAAACTTCAACAGTTGAATGGTAGAATTAGTGAAGACATTAAAAACAAAATAGATAAAGTGAAATTAAACAGTGAAAATGTACTAATTCTGCACACTGAATTGAAACAAAATCTCATAGAACTTGATAAGCAGAAAGAAAACATGGCTTGTTACACTGAGTTGTTTGAAAAGGAAAAGGAAAGTCTGACAACTATTCTGTCAGAAATGGTCATCCAGAGAGAGGACAGGGAAAATCAATGGCAGGGAAAATATGAAATGGAAAACCAAGATCTGGAAAACCTGAAAGCAGGGCTGAAGCAAGAGAGAGAAGAACTGGAAAGAGTGAAGGAGATGATTAGGTCTGACAACCAGAAACAAACTGAGATATTAGAACAAGAGAAACAAGATATACAAGAGGAAAGAGACATGTTGGAAACTACGAAGGCTGACCTGCAAAAGAAGAAAGAACATGCAGACAATCTGCTTGCTGAGATTAACAGAGACAAAACCAAAATCAAAGATCTGACAATTCAGGTTGAGACAGAAAGAGAGAAACTTGAAAATGCAATGAACACGATTACCTTCAAACAGCAAGAACAAGAGCTCAAAGAAGAGGATTTCAAAAGACAAGCACAAGAACTGCAAACCAGTAACAGATTTGCGCTAGAAGAAAGAGAAGAACTGGACGTTTTGACGAAGGAACTCAACAAAGAGAAAGATGCATTTGAAACCACCATGAACAGCATCAAGGGGGATAGAGAACAACTCAATCAGATGAAGATTAGTTTGGATATGGAGAGACAAGTTCTTGAACATGAGAAAAAGAAAAATGACGGAGAACTTTCTAAATTGAAAATGAGAGAAGATCAGTTCATAAACAAAATTAAATCACTGGAACCCATGAGAGTAAAACTTCAACAGTTTAATGGTAAAATGAGTGAAGACATTAAAAACAAAATAGATAAAGTGAAATTAAACAGTGAAAATGTACTAATTCTGCACACTGAATTGAAACAAAATCTCATAGAACTTGATAAGCAGAAAGAAAACATGGCTTGTTACACTGAGTTGTTTGATAAGGAAAAGGAAGGCCTGACAACTATTCTGTCAGAAATGGTCATCCAGAGAGAAGACAGGGAAAATCAATGGCAGCGAAAGTATGAAATGGAAAACCAAGATCTGGAAAACCTGAAAGCAGGGCTGAAGCAAGAGAGAGAAGAACTGGAAAGAGTGAAGGAGATGATGAGGTCTGACAACCAGAAACAAACTGAGATATTAGAACAAGAGAAACAAGATATACAAGAGGAAAGAGACATGTTGGAAACTACGAAGGCTGACCTGCAAAAGAAGAAAGAACATGCAGACAATCTGCTTGCTGAGATTAACAGAGACAAAACCAAAATCAAAGATCTGACAATTCAGGTTGAGACAGAAAGAGAGAAACTTGAAAATGCAATGAACACAATTACCTTAAAACAGCAAGAACAAGAGCTCAAAGAAGAGGATTTCAAAAGACAAGCACAAGAACTGCAAACCAGTAACAGATTTGCGCTAGCAGAAAGAGAAGAACTGGACGTTTTGAGGAAGGAACTCAACACAAAGAAAGATGAATTTGAAACCACCATGAACAGCATCAAGGGGGATAGAGAACAACTCAATCAGATGAAGATTAGTTTGGATATGGAGAGACAAGTTCTTGAACATGAGAAAAAGGAAAATGACGGAGAACTTTCTAAGTTGAAAATGAGAGAAGATCAGTTCATGAACAAAATTAAATCACTGGAACCCATGAGACTAAAACTTCAACAGTTGAATGGTAAAATTTGTGAAGACATTAAAAACAAAATAGATAAAGTGAAATTAAACAGTGAAAATGTACTAATTCTGCACACTGAATTGAAACAAAATCTCATAGAACTTGATAAGCAGAAAGAAAACATGGCTTGTTACACTGAGTTGTTTGATAAGGAAAAGGAAGGCCTGACAACTAATCTGTCAGAAATGGTCATCCAGAGAGAAGACAGGGAAAATCAATGGCAGCGAAAGTTTGAAATGGAAAACCAAGATCTGGAAAACCTGAAAGCAGGGCTGAAGCAAGAGAGAGAAGAACTGGAAAGAGTGAAGGAGATGATGAGGTCTGACAACCAGAAACAAACTGAGATATTAGAACAAGAGAAACAAGATATACAAGAGGAAAGAGACATGTTGGAAACTACGAAGGCTGACCTGCAAAAGAAGAAAGAACATGCAGACAATCTGCTTGCTGAGATTAACAGAGACAAAACCAAAATCAAAGATCTGACAATTCAGGTTGAGACAGAAAGAGACAAACTTGAAAATGCAATGAACACGATTACCTTAAAACAGCAAGAACAAGAGCTCAAAGAAGAGGATTTCAAAAGACAAGCACAAGAACTGCAAAACAGTAACAGATTTGCACTAGCAGAAAGAGAAGAACTGGACGTTTTGAGGAAGGAACTCAACACAAAGACAGCTGAATTTGAAACCACCATGAAAAGCATCATAGGAGAAAGAGAACAACTCAATCAGATAAAGATTAGTTTTGATATCGACAGACAATTACTTGAGAAGGATAAAGAGAAAATGGATGGAGAACTTTCTGTGTTGAAAATGAGAGAAGATCAGTTCATTAACAAAATGAAATCACTGGATCCCATGAGGCTAAAACTTCAACAGTTGAATGAAAGGATTGGTGAAGACATGAAAAACAAAATGGACAGAATGAAATCAAACAGTGAATACGTGCTAAGGCTGTACACTGAATTAAAACAAAATCTCACAGAAATTGATAAACAGAAAGAAAACATGGCTTGTTACAGTGAACTGTTTGAGAAGGAAAAGGAAGCGCTGACAAGTGTTCTGTCAGAAATGGTCATCCAGAGAGAAGACAGGGAAAATCAATGGCAACGAAAGTTTGAAATGGAAAACCAAGATCTGGAAAACCTGATGGCAGAGCTGGAGCAAGAGAGAGAGGAACTGGATAGAGTGCAGAAGATGATGAGATCTGACAACCAGAAACAAACTGACATTTTAGAACAAGGGAAACAATATATTAAAGAGGAAAGAGACAAGTTGGAAACTACGAAGGCTGAGCTGCAAAAGATGAAAGAACATGCAGACTGTCTGTTTGATGAGATAAACAGAGAGAAAGCCAAAATTCAAGATCTGACAATTCAGGTTGAGACAGAAAGAGATCAAGTGAGGGACCAGATGTCAGCCTACAATGAGCTGATACAGAGAGAAATGTTTGTTTGGAAAGATACGCCATCGGATATGGCTCTCACAGGTACACCATCAGATATGGTTGCAGAAAGAGAAAGCATGGAAAATCAGTGGAAGCAAAATCTGCTCTTGGAAAAACAAGACTTGGAAAAACTGAAGGAAGAGCTGAAGCAAGAGAGAGATGATCTGGATAGAGTAAAGCAGATGATGAGCAACGAAAAACTGGAGTTGGAGTTGATGAGGTCTGACAACCAGAAACAAACTGACATATTAGAACAAGAGAAACAAGATATACAAGAGGAAAGAGATATGTTGGAAACCACAGAGGCTGAGCTGCAAAAGAAGAAAGAACATGCAGACACTCTGCTTGATGAGATTAACAGAGACAAAACCAAAATTGAAGATCTGACCATTCAGGTTGAGTCGGAAAGAGATCAAGTGAGGGACCAGATGTCGGCCTACAGTGAGCTGATACAGAGAGAAAAGGGTGTTCTGAAAGATGCACCACCAGTTATGGCTCTCTCAATTACACCATCAGATATGGTTTCACAAAGAGAAAGCATTGACAATCAGTGGAAGCTAAATCTGCTCTTGGAAAAACAAGATCTGGAGAAACTGAAGGAAGAGCTGAAGCAAGAGAGAAAAGATCTGGAAGGAGTAAAATATATGATGAGCAACGAAAAACTGGAGTTGGAGTTGATGAGGTCTGACAACCAGAAACAAACTGACATATTAGAACAAGAGAAACAAGTTATACAAGAGGAAAGAGAAATGTTGGAAACAATAAAGGCTGAGCTGCAAAAGAAGAAAGAACATGCAGACAGTCTGCTTGATGAGATTAACAAAGACAAAACCAAAATTCAAGATCTGAAAATTCAGGTTGAGCCAGAAAGAGATCAAGTGAGGGACCTGATGTCCGCCTTCAATGAGATGATGCAGAGAGAAAAGGGTGTTCTCAAAGATACAGCATCAGGTATGGCTCTCACAGGTACACCATCAGATATGGTTTCACAAAGCAAAAGCATGGAAAATCAGTGGATGCAAAATATCTTGTTGGAAAAACAAGATCTGGAAAAACTGAAGGAAGAACTGATGCAAGAGAGAGAAGATCTGTATAGAGTGAAGCAGATGATGACCAAAGAAAAACTGGAGATGGAGTTGATGAGGTCTGTCAACCAGAAACAAACTGACATATTAGAACAAGAGAAAAAAGATATACAAGAGGAAAGAGACATGTTGAAAACCAAAAAGGATGAGCTGCAAAGGAAAAAAGAACATGCAGACAGTCTGCTTGATGAGATTAACAGAGACAAGACCAAAATCAAAGATCTGACAATTCAGGTTGAGACAGAAAGAGACAAACTTGAAAATGCTATGAACACAATTACCTTAAAACAAAGAGAACAAGAACTCAAAGAAGAGGATTTCAAAAGACAAGCGCAAGAACTGCAAACCACTAACAGATTTGCACTAGCAGAAAGAGAAGAATTGGAAGTTTTGAGGAAAGAACTCAACAATAAGAAAGATGAATTTGAAACCACCATTAAAAGCATTATAGGAGAAAGAGAACAACTCAATCAGATTAGGATTAGTTTTGATATCGACAGACAAGTACTTGAGAATGAAAAAGAGAAAATAGATGGAGAACTTTCTGAGTTAAAAATTAGAGAAGATCAGTTCATGAACACAATTAAATCACTGGAACCCCTGAGAGTAAAACTTCAACAGTTGAATGAAAGGATTAGTGAAGACAAGAAGAACAAAATGGACAGGATGAAATCAAATAGTGAATACGTGCTAAGGCTGTACACTGAATTAAAACAAAATCTCACAGAAATTGACAAACAGAAAGAAAACATGGCTTGTTACAGTGAACTGTTTGAGAAGGGAAAGGACGGTCTGACAAGTGTTCTGTCAGAAATGGTCATCCAGAGGGAAGACAGGGAAAATCAATGGCAACGAAAGTTTGAAATGGAAAACCAAGATCTGGAAAACCTGAAGGCAGAGCTGAACCAAGAGAGAGAGGAACTGGATAGAGTGAAGAAGATGATGAGGTCTGACAACCAGAAACAAACTGACATATTAGAACAAGAGAAACAAGATATACAAGAGGAAAGAGATATGTTGGAAACCACAGAGGCTGAGCTGCAAAAGAAGAAAGAACATGCAGACACTCTGCTTGATGAGATTAACAGAGACAAAACCAAAATTGAAGATCTGACAATTCAGGTTGAGTCGGAAAGAGATCAAGTGAGGGACCAGATGTCGGCCTACAGTGAGCTGATACAGAGAGAAAAGGGTGTTCTGAAAGATGCACCACCAGTTATGGCTCTCACAGGTACACCATCAGATATGGTTGCAGAAAGAGAAAGCATGGAAAATCAATGGAAGCAAAATCTGCTCTCGGAAAAACAAGACTTGGAAAAACTGAAGGAAGAGCTGAAGCAAGAGAGAGATGATCTGGATAGGGTAAAGCAGATGATGAGCAACGAAAAACTGGAGTTGGAGTTGATGAGGTCTGACAACCAGAAACAAACTGACATATTAGAAAAAGAGAAACAAGATATACAAGAGGAAAGAGACATGTTGGAAACCACAAAGGCTGAGCTGCAAAAGAAGAACGGACATGCAGACACTATGCTTGATGAGATTAACAGAGACAAAACCAAAATCAAAGATCTAACAATTCAGGTTGAGACAGAAAGAGACATACTTGAAATTGCAATCAATACAATTACATTAAAACAACAAGAACAAGAACTCAAAGAAGAGGATTTTAAAAGGCAAGCACAAGAACTGCAAACCAGGAACATATTTGCACTAGCAGAAAGAGAAGAACTGGAAGTTTTTAGGAAGGAATTCAACAATAAGAAAGATGAATTTGAAACCACCATGAAAAGCATCATAGGACAAAAAAAACAACTCAATCAGATAAAGATTAGTTTTGATATCGACAGACATTTACTTGAGAAGGATAAAGAGAAAATGGATGGAGAACTTTCTGAGTTGAAAATGAGAGAAAATCAGTTCATGAACAAAATGAAATCACTGGAACCCCTGAGACTAAAACTTCAACAGTTGAATGAAAGGATTGGTGAAGACATTAATAACAGAATGGACAAAATTAAATTGAAAAGTGAAAATGTGCTCATGCTACACTCTGAATTAAAACAAAATCTCAAAGAACTTGATAAAGAGAAAGAAAACATGGCTTGTTACAGTGAACTGTTTGAGAAGGAAAAGGAAGGCCTGACAAGTATTCTGTTAGAAATGGTCACTCAAAGGCAAGACAAGGAAAAACAATGGCAGCAAAAGTTTGAAATGGAAAACAAAGATCTGGAAATCCTGAAGGCAGAGCTGAAGCAAGAGAGAAAGGAACATGATAGAGTGAAGGAGATGATGAGGTCTGAAGACCAGAAACAAACTGAGTTATTAGAACAAGAGAAACAATATGTAAAAGAGGAAATAGAAAAGTTGGAAAACACGAAGACTGAGCTGGAAAAGAAGAACAAACATGCAGACAGTCTGTTCGATGAGATACACAGGGAGAAAACCAAAATTCAAGATCTGACAATTCAGGTTGAGACAGAAAGGGACACACTTGAAAATGCAATGAACACAATAACCTCAAAACAAAAAGAGCAAGAACTCAAAGAAGAGGATTTGAAAAGACAAGCGCAGGAACTGCAAACTAGTAAAATATTTGCACTAGCAGAAAGAGAAGAACTGGACGTTTTGAGGAAGGAACTCAACAAAGAGAAAGATGCATTTGAAACCACCATGAACAGCATCAAGGGGGATAGAGAACAACTCAATCAGATGAAGATTAGTTTTGATATGGAGAGACAAGTTCTTGAACATGAGAAAAAGAAAAGTGACGGAGAACTTTCTAAGCTGAAAATGAGAGAAGATCAGTTCATAAACAAAATTAAATCACTGGAACCCATGACAGTAAAACTTCAACAGTTGAATGGTAGAATTAGTGAAGACATTAAAAACAAAATAGATAAAGTGAAATTAAACAGTGAAAATGTACTAATGCTGCACACTGAATTGAAACAAAATCTCATAGAACTTGATAAGCAGAAAGAAAACATGGCTTGTTACACTGAGTTGTTTGATAAGGAAAAGGAAGGCCTGACAACTATTCTGTCAGAAATGGTCATCCAGAGAGAAGACAGGGAAAATCAATGGCAGCAAAAGTTTGAAATGGAAAACCAAGATCTGGAAAACCTGAAAGCAGGGCTGAAGCAAGAGAGAGAAGAACTGGAAAGAGTGAAGGAGATGATGAGGTCTGACAACCAGAAACAAACTGAGATATTAGAACAAGAGAAACAAGATATACAAGAGGAAAGAGACATGTTGGAAACTACGAAGGCTGACCTGCAAAAGAAGAAAGAACATGCAGACAATCTGCTTGCTGAGATTAATAGAGACAAAACCAAAATCAAAGATCTGACTATTCAGGTTGAGACAGAAAGAGACAAACTTGAAAATGCAATGAACACGATTACCTTAAAACAGCAAGAACAAGAGCTCAAAGAAGAGGATTTCAAAAGACAAGCACAGGAACTGCAAACCAGTAACAGATTTGCGCTAGCAGAAAGAGAAGAACTGGACGTTTTGAGGAAGGAACTTAACACAAAGAAAGATGAATTTGAAACCAACATGAAAAGCATCATAGGAGAAAGAGAACAACTCAATCAGATAAAGATTAGTTTT
The DNA here is from genome assembly GCF_949987685.1 of Ammodytes marinus. Classification (NCBI taxonomy): domain Eukaryota; kingdom Metazoa; phylum Chordata; class Actinopteri; order Uranoscopiformes; family Ammodytidae; genus Ammodytes; species Ammodytes marinus. Next base: position 22,807,409 of record NC_137218.1, on the reverse strand, counting down.
GATATCGACAGACAATTACTTGAGAAGTATAAAGAGAAAATGGATGGAGAACTTTCTGAGTTGAAAATGAGAGAAGATCAGTTCATTAACAAAATGAAATCACTGGAACCCATGAGACTAAAACTTCAACAGTTGAATGAAAGGATTGGTGAAGACATTAATAACAAAATGGACAGAATTAAATTTAAAAGTGAAAATGTGCTCATGCTACACTCTGAATTAAAACAAAATCTCAAAGAACTTGATAAAGAGAAAGAAAACATGGCTTGTTACAGTGAACTGTTTGAGAAGGAAAAGGAAGGCCTGACAAGTATTCTGTTAGAAATGTTCACACAAAGGCAAGACAAGGAAAAACAATGGCAGCAAAAGTTTGAAATGGAAAACAAAGATCTGGAAATCCAGAAGGCAGAGCTGAAGCAAGAGAGAAAGGAACATGATAGAGTGAAGGAGATGATGAGGTCTGAAGACCAGAAACAAACTGAGTTATTAGAACAAGAGAAACAATATGTAAAAGAGGAAATAGAAAAGTTGGAAAACATGAAGACTGAGCTGGAAAAGAAGAACAAACATGCAGACAGTCTGTTCGATGAGATACACAGGGAGAAAACCAAAATTCAAGATCTAACAATTCAGGTTGAGACAGAAAGGGACAAACTTGAAAATGCAATGAACACAATAACCTCAAAACAAAAAGAGCAAGAACTCAAAGAAGAGGATTTGAAAAGACAAGCGCAGGAACTGCAAACTAGTAACATATTTGCACTAGCAGAAAGAGAAGAACTGGACGTTTTGAGGAAGGAACTCAACAAAGAGAAAGATGCATTTGAAACCACCATGAACAGCATCAAGGGGGATAGAGAACAACTCAATCAGATGAAGATTAGTTTTGATATGGAGAGACAAGTTCTTGAACATGAGAAAAAGAAAAGTGACGGAGAACTTTCTAAGCTGAAAATGAGAGAAGATCAGTTCATAAACAAAATTAAATCACTGGAACCCATGACAGTAAAACTTCAACAGTTGAATGGTAGAATTAGTGAAGACATTAAAAACAAAATAGATAAAGTGAAATTAAACAGTGAAAATGTACTAATTCTGCACACTGAATTGAAACAAAATCTCATAGAACTTGATAAGCAGAAAGAAAACATGGCTTGTTACACTGAGTTGTTTGATAAGGAAAAGGCAGGCCTGACAACTAATCTGTCAGAAATGGTCATCCAGAGAGAAGACAGGGAAAATCAATGGCAGCGAAAGTTTGAAATGGAAAACCAAGATCTGGAAAACCTGAAAGCAGGGCTGAAGCAAGAGAGAGAAGAACTGGAAAGAGTGAAGGAGGTGATAAGGTCTGACAACCAGAAACAAACTGAGATATTAGAACAAGAGAAACAAGATATACAAGAGGAAAGAGACATGTTGGAAACTACGAAGGCTGACCTGCAAAAGAAGAAAGAACATGCAGACAATCTGCTTGCTGAGATTAACAGAGACAAAACCAAAATCAAAGATCTGACAATTCAGGTTGAGACAGAAAGAGACAAACTTGAAAATGCAATGAACACGATTACCTTAAAACAGCAAGAACAAGAGCTCAAAGAAGAGGATTTCAAAAGACAAGCACAAGAACTGCAAACCAGTAACAGATTTGTGCTAGCAGAAAGAAAAGAACTGGACGTTTTGAGGAAGGAACTCAACAAAGAGAAAGATGCATTTGAAACCACCATGAACAGCATCAAGGGGGATAGAGAACAACTCCATCAGATGAAGATTTGTTTGGATATGGAGAGACAAGTTCTTGAACATGAGAAAAAGAAAAATGACGGAGAACTTTCTAAGTTGAAAATGAGAGAAAATCAGTTCATAAACAAAATTAAATCACTGGAACCCATGACAGTAAAACTTCAACAGTTGAATGGTAGAATTAGTGAAGACATTAAAAACAAAATAGATAGAGTGAAATTAAACAGTGAAAATGTACTAATTCTGCACACTGAATTGAAACAAAATCTCATAGAACTTGATAAGCAGAAAGAAAACATGGCTTGTTACACTGAGTTGTTTGATAAGGAAAAGGAAGGCCTGACAACTAATCTGTCAGAAATGGTCATCCAGAGAGAAGACAGGGAAAATCAATGGCAGCGAAAGTTTGAAATGGAAAACCAAGATCTGGAAAACCTGAAAGCAGGGCTGAAGCAAGAGAGAGAAGAACTGGAAACAGTGAAGGAGATGATGAGGTCTGACAACCAGAAACAAACTGAGATATTAGAACAAGAGAAACAAGATATACAAGAGGAAAGAGACATGTTGGAAACTACGAAGGCTGACCTGCAAAAGAAGAAAGAACATGCAGACAATCTGCTTGCTGAGATTAACAGAGACAAAACCAAAATCAAAGATCTGACAATTCAGGTTGAGACAGAAAGAGAGAAACTTGAAAATGCAATGAACACGATTACCTTAAAACAGCAAGAACAAGAGCTCAAAGAAGAGGATTTCAAAAGACAAGCACAAGAACTGCAAACCAGTAACAGATTTGCGCTAGCAGAAAGAGAAGAACTGGACGTTTTGAGGAAGGAACTCAACACAAAGAAAGATGAATTTGAAACCAACATGAAAAGCATCATAGGAGAAAGAGAACAACTCAATCAGATAAAGATTAGTTTTGATATCGACAGACAATTACTTGAGAAGGATAAAGAGAAAATGGATGGAGAACTTTCTGAGTTGAAAATAAGAGAAGATCAGTTCATCAACAAAATGAAATCACTGGAACCCATGAGACTAAAACTTCAACAGTTGAATGAAAGGATTGGTGAAGACATGAAAAACAAAATGGACAGAATTAAATTGAAAAGTGAAAATGTGCTCATGCTACACTCTGAATTAAAACAAAATCTCGAAGAACTTGATAAACAGAAAGAAAACATGGCTTGTTACAGTGAACTACTTGAGAAGGGAAAGGAAGGCCTGACAAGTATTCTGTCAGAAATGATCACCAAGAGGGAAGACAGGGAAAATCAATGGCAGCGAAAGTTTGAAATAGAAAACCATGATCTGGAAAACATGAAGGCAGAGCTGAAGCAAGAGAGAGAAGAATTGGATAGAGTGAAGGAGATGATGAGGTCTGACAAACAGAAACAAACTGACATATTAGAACAAGGGACAAAATATATAATGGAAGAAATGGAAAAGTTGGAAACGACAAAGACTGAGCTGGAAAAGAAGAACAAACATGCAGACAGTCTGTTTGATGAAATAAACAGAGAGAAAACCAAAATTAAAGATCTGACGATCCAGGTTGAGACAGAAAGAGATGAACTTGAAAATGCAAAGACCAAAATTAACTTTAAACAAAAACAAGAAGAGCTCAAAGAAGAGGATTTGAAAAGACAAGCGCAGGAAATGCAAATAAGTAAGAGTTTTGCACTAGCCGAAAGAGAAGAACTGGACGTTTTGAGGAAGGAACTCAACAAAAAGAAAGATAAATTAGAAACCAACATGAACAGCATCATAAGAGATGGAGAACAACTCAATCAGATGAAGATTAGTTTTGATATGGACAGACAAGTACTTGAGAATGAAAAAGAGAAAATGGATGGAAAACTTTCTGAGTTGAAAATGAGAGAAGATCAGTTCATGAACAAAATGAAGTCCCTGGAACCCCTGAGAGTAAATCTTCGACAGTTGAATGAAAGGATTAGTGAAGACATTAAAATTAAAATGGATAGTATGAAATTAAACAGTGAAAACATGCTAATGCAATACACTGAATTAAAACAACATCTCATAGAAATTGATAAACAGAAAGAAAAAATGGCTTGTAACACTGAACTGTTTGAGAAGGAAAAGGAAGGCCTGACAAGTATTCTGTCAGAAATGGTCACCCAAAGGGAAGACAAGGAAAATCAATGGCAACAAAAGTTTGCAATGGAAAAGCAAGATCTGGAGAACCTGAAGGCAGAGCTGAAGCAAGAGAGAGGAGAGGAACTGGATAGAGTGAAGGAGATGATGAGGTCTGACAACCAGAAACAAACTGAGATATTAGAACAAGAGAAACAATATATAAAAGATGAAAGAGAAAAGTTGGAAACCACAAAGACTGAGCTGGAACAGAAAAACAAACATGCGGACAGTCTGTTTGATGAGATAAACAGAGAGAGAACCAAAATTCAAGATCTGACAAATCAGGTTGAGACAGAAAGAAAGGAACTTGAAAATGCAATGACCACAATTAACTTTAAACAAAAACAACAAGAGCTCAAAGAAGAGGATTTGAAAAGACAAGCGCAAGAAATGCAAATAAGTAACAGTTTTGCACTAGCCGAAAGAGAAGAACTGGAAGATTTGAGGAAGGAACTAAACAAAAAGAAAGATGAATTAGAAACCACTATGAACAGCATCATTAGAGATGGAGAACAACTCAATCAGATGAAGATTAGTTTTGATATGGACAGACAAGTACTTGAGAATGACAAAGAGAAAATGGATGGAGAACTTTCTGAGTTAATAATGAGAGAAGATCAATTCATGAACAAAATTAAATCACTGGAACCCCTGAGAGTAAAACTTCAACAGTTGAATGAAAGGATTAGTGAAGACATGAAAAACAAAATGGACAGAATTAAATCAAACAGTGAAAATGTTCTAATGCTGCACACCGAATTAAAACAAAATCTCATAGAACTTGGTAAACAGAAAGAAAACATGGCTTGTTATACTGAGTTGTTTGAGAAGGAAAAGGAAGGCCTGATAAGCATTCGGTCAGAAATGGTCATCCAGAGAGAAGACAGGGAAAATCAATGGCAGCAAAAGTTTGAAATGGAAGACCAAGATCTGGAAAACCTGAAAGCAGGGCTGAAGCAAGAGAGAGAGGAACTGGAAAGAATGAATGAGATGATGAGGTCTGAAGACCAGAAACAAACTGAGTTATTAGAACAAGAGAAACAATATATAAAAGAGGAAATAGAAAAGTTGGAAAACACGAAGACTGAGCTGGAAAAGAAGAACAAACATGCAGACAGTCTGTTCGATGAGATACACAGGGAGAAAACCAAAATTCAAGATCTGACAATTCAGGTTGAGACAGAAAGGGACAAACTTGAAAATGCAATGAACACAATAACCTCAAAACAAAAAGAGCAAGAACTCAAAGAAGAGGATTTGAAAAGACAAGCGCAGGAACTGCAAACTAGTAACATATTTGCACTAGCAGAAAGAGAAGAACTGGACGTTTTGAGGAAGGAACTCAACAAAGAGAAAGATGCATTTGAAACCACCATGAACAGCATCAAGGGGGATAGAGAACGACTCAATCAGATGAAGATTAGTTTTGATATGGACAGACAAGTACTTGAGAATGACAAAGAGAAAATGAATGGAGAACTTTCTGAGTTGAAAATCAGAGAAGATCAGTTCATGAACAAAATGAAGTCCCTGGAACCCCTGAGAGTAAATCTTCGACAGTTGAATGAAAGGATTAGTGAAGACATGAAAATTAAAATGGATAGTATGAAATTAAACAGTGAAAACGTGCTAATGAAGTACACTGAATTAAAACAACATCTCATAGAAATTGATAAACAGAAAGAAAAAATGGCTTGTTACACTGAACTGTTTGAGAAGAAAAAGGAAGGCCTGACAAGTGTTCTGACAGAAATGGTCACCCAGAGGGAAGACAAGGAAAATCAATGGCAACAAGAGTTTGCAATGGAAAAGCAAGATCTGGAGAACCTGAAGGCAGAGCTGAAGCAAGAGAGAGGAGAGGAACTGGATAGAGTGAAGGAGATGATGAGGTCTGACAACCAGAAACAAACTGAGATATTAGAACAAGATAAACAATATATAAAAGATGAAAGAGAAAAGTTGGAAACCACAAAGACTGAGCTGGAAAAGAAAAACAAACATGCGGACAGTCTGTTTGATGAGATAAACAGAGAGAGAACCAAAATTCAAGATCTGACAAATCAGGTTGAGACAGAAAGAAAGGAACTTGAAAATGCAATGACCACAATTAACTTTAAACAAAAACAACAAGAGCTCAAAGAAGAGGATTTGAAAAGACAAGCGCAAGAAATGCAAATAAGTAACAGTTTTGCACTAGCCGAAAGAGAAGAACTGGAAGATTTGAGGAAGGAACTAAACAAAAAGAAAGATGAATTAGAAACCACTATGAACAGCATCATTAGAGATGGAGAACAACTCAATCAGATGAAGATTAGTTTTGATATGGACAGACAAGTACTTGAGAATGACAAAGAGAAAATGGATGGAGAACTTTCTGAGTTGAAAATGAGAGAAAATCAGTTCATCAACAAAATGAAGTCACTGGAACCCCTGAGAGTAAACCTTCGACAGTTGAATGGAAAAATTAGAGAAGACATTAAAAACAAAATGGATGGAGTGAAACTAAAAAGTGAAAATTTACAAATTCTGCACACTGAATTAAAACAAAATCTCATAGAACTTGATAAACAGAAAGAAAAAATGGCTTGTTACACTGAACTGTTTGAGAAGGAAAAGGAAGGCCTGACAAGTATTCCGTCAGAAATGGTCACCCAGAGGGAAGACAAGGAAAATCAATGGCAGCAAAAGTTTGAAAGGGAAAAGCAAGATCTGGAGAACCTGAAGGCAGAGCTGAAGCAAGAAAGAGGAGAGGAACTGGATAGAGTGAAGGAGATGATGAGGTCTGACAACCAGAAACAAACTGAGATATTAGAACAAGAGAAACAATATATAAAAGAGGAAAGAGAAAAGTTGAAAACCACAGAGACTGAGCTGGAAAAGAAAACCGAACATGCAGACAGTCTGTTTGATGAGATAAACAGAGAGAGAACCAAAATTAAAGATCTGACCATTCAGTTTGAGACAGAAAGAAACAAACTTGAAAATGCAATGAAAACGATTCATTTAAAACAAAAAGAACAAGAGCTTAAAGAGGAGGATTTGAAAAGACAAGCGCAAGAACTGCAAATTAGTAACAGATTTGCACTAGCAGAAAGAGAAGAACTGGAAGTTTTGAGGAAGGAACTCAACAATAAAAAAGATGAATTTGAAACCACCATTAAAAGCATTATAGGAGAAAGAGAACAACTCAATCAGATTAGGATTAGTTTTGATATCGACAGGCAAGTACTTGAGAATGAAAAAGAGAAAATGGATGGAGAAATGTCTGAGTTAATAATGAGAGAAGATCAATTCATGAACAAAATGAAATCACTGGAACCACTGAGAGTAAAACTTCAACAGTTGAATGAAAGGATTAGTGAAGACATGAAAAACAAAATGGACAGAATTAAATCAAACAGTGAAAATGTTCTAATGCTGCACACCGAATTAAAACAAAATCTCATAGAACTTGGTAAACACAAAGAAAACATGGCTTGTTATACTGAGTCGTTTGAGAAGGAAAAGGAAGGCCTGACAAGCATTCGGTCAGAAATGGTCATCCAGAGGGAATACAGGGAAAATCAATGGCAGCAAAAGTTTGAAATGGAAAAACAAGAAATGGAAAACCAGAAGGCACAACTGAAAAAAGAGAGAGAGGAACTGGATAGAGTGAAGAAGATGATGAAGTCTGACAACCAGAAACAAACTGACATTTTAGAACAAGGGAAACAATATATTAAAGAGGAAAGAGACAAGTTGGAAACTGCGAAGGCTGAGCTGCAAAAGATGAAAGAACATGCAGACTGTCTGTTTGATGAGATAAACAGAGAGAAAGCCAAAATTCAAGATCTGACAATTCAGGTTGAGACAGAAAGAGATCATGTGAGGGACCAGATGTCGGCCTACAGTGAGCTGATACAGAGAGAAAAGGGTGTTCTGAAAGATACAGCATCAGGTATGGATCTCACAGGTACACCATCGGATATTTTTTCACAAAGAGAAAGCATGGAAAATCAGTGGAAGCAAAATCTGCTCTTGGAAAAACAAGATCTGGGAAAACTGAAGGAAGAGCTGAAGCAAGAGAGACAAGATGTGGATAAATTGAAGCGGATGATGAGCAACGGAAAACTAGAGTTGGAGTTGATGAGGTCTGACAACCAGAAACAAACTGACATATTGGAACAAGCGAAACAAGATATACAAGAGGAAAGAGACATGTTGGAAACCACAAAGGCTGAGCTGCAAAAGAAGAAAGAACATGCAGACAGTCTACTTGATGAGATTTACAGAGACAAAACCAAAATCAAAGATCTGACTATTCAGGTTGAGACAGAAAGAGACAAACTTGAAAATACAATGAACATGATTACCTTAAAACAACAAGAACAAGAACTCAAAGAAGAGAATTTCAAAAGACAAGCACAAGAACTACAAACCACTAACAGATTTGCACTAGCAGAAAGAGAAGAACTGGAAGTTTTGAGGAAGGAACTCAACAATAAGAAAGATGAATTTGAAACCACCAGGAAAAGCATCATAGGGGAAAGAGAACAACTCAATCAGATTAAGATTAGTTTTGATATCGACAGGCAAGTACTTGAGAATGAAAAAGAGAAAATGGATGGAGAAATTTCTGAGTTAATAATGAGAGAAGATCAATTCATGAACAAAATGAAATCACTGGAACCACTGAGAGTAAAACTTCAACAGTTGAATGAAAGGATTAGTGAAGACATGAAAAACAAAATGGACAGAATTAAATCAAACAGTGAAAATGTTCTAATGCTGCACACCGAATTAAAACAAAATCTCATAGAACTTGGTAAACACAAAGAAAACATGGCTTGTTATACTGAGTCGTTTGAGAAGGAAAAGGAAGGCCTGACAAGCATTCGGTCAGAAATGGTCATCCAGAGGGAATACAGGGAAAATCAATGGCAGCAAAAGTTTGAAATGGAAAAACAAGAAATGGAAAACCAGAAGGCACAACTGAAAAAAGAGAGAGAGGAACTGGATAGAGTGAAGAAGATGATGAAGTCTGACAACCAGAAACAAACTGACATTTTAGAACAAGGGAAACAATATATTAAAGAGGAAAGAGACAAGTTGGAAACTGCGAAGGCTGAGCTGCAAAAGATGAAAGAACATGCAGACTGTCTGTTTGATGAGATAAACAGAGAGAAAGCCAAAATTCAAGATCTGACAATTCAGGTTGAGACAGAAAGAGATCATGTGAGGGACCAGATGTCGGCCTACAGTGAGCTGATACAGAGAGAAGAGGGTGTTCTGAAAGATACAGCATCAGGTATGGATCTCACAGGTACACCATCGGATATTTTTTCACAAAGAGAAAGCATGGAAAATCAGTGGAAGCTAAATCTGCTCTTGGAAAAACAAGATCTGGAAAAACTGAAGGAAGAGCTGAAGCAAGAGAGAGAAGATGTGGATAAATTGAAGGAGATGATGAGCAACGAAAAACTAGAGTTGGAGTTGATGAGGTCTGACAACCAGAAACAAACTGACATATTGGAACAAGTGAAACAAGATATACAAGCGGAAAGACACATGTTGGAAACCACAAAGGCTGAGCTGCAAAAGAAGAAAGAACATGCAGACACTCTGCTTGATGAGATTAACAGAGACAAAACCAAAATTCAAGATCTGACCATTCAGGTTGAGACAGAAAGAGATCAAATGAGGGACCAGATGTCTGTCTACAATGAGCTGATACAGAGAGAAAAGGGTGTTCTGAAAGATGCAGCACCAGTTATGGGTCTCTCAAGTACACTATCAGATATGGTTTCACAAAGAGAAAGCATGGACGATCAGTGGAAGCAAAATCTGCTCTTGGAAAAACAAGATCTGGAAAAACTGAAGGAAGAGCTGAAGCAAGAGAGAGAAGATCTGGATAGAGTAAAGCAGATGATGAGCAACGAAAAACTGGAGTTGGAGTTGATGAGGTCTGACAACCAGAAACAAACTGACATATTAGAGCAAGAGAAACAAGATATAAATGAGGAGAGAGACAAGTTGGAAACCACAAAGGATGAACTGCAAAGGAAGAAAGAACATGCAGACACTCTGCTTGATGAGATTAACAGAGACAAAACCAAAATTCAAGATCTGACCATTCAGGTTGAGACAGAAAGAGATCAAGTGAGGGACCAGATGTCGGCCTACAATGAGCTGATACAGAGAGAAAAGGGTGTTCTGAAAGATGCACCACCAGTTATGGCTCTCTCAAGTACACCATCAGATATGGTTTCACAAAGAGAAAGCATCGACAATCAGTGGAAGCAAAATCTGCTCTTGGAAAAACAAGATCTGGAAAAACAGAAGGAAGAGCTGAAGCAAGAGAGAGAAGATCTGGATAGATTGAAGGAGATGATGAGCAACGGAAAACTGGAGTTGGAGTTGATGAGGTCCGACAACCAGAAACAAACTGACATATTAGAGCAAGAGAAACAAGATATAAATGAGGAGAGGGACAAGTTGGAAACCACAAGGGATGAGCTGCAAAAGAAGAAAGAACATGCAGACAGTCTGCTTGATGAGATTAACAGAGACAAAACCAAAATTCAAGATCTGACAATTCAGGTTGAGACAGAAAGAGATCAAATGAGGGACCAGATGTCTGTCTACAGTGAGCTGATACAGAGAGAAAAGGGTGTTCTGGAAGATGCACCACCAGTTATGGGTCTCACAAGTACACCATCAGATATGGTTTCACAAAGAGAAAGCATTGACAATCAGTGGAAGCAAGATCTGCTCTTGGAAAAACAAGATTTGGAAAAACTGAAGGAAGAGCTGAAGCGTGACAGAGAAGATCTGGATAGATTGAAGCAGATGATGAACAACGAAAAACTGGAGTTGGAGTTGATGAGGTCTGACAACCAGAAACAAACTGACATAATAGAAAAAGAGAAAAGAGATATACAAGAGGAAAGAGACAAGTTGGAAACCACAAAAGCTGAGCTGCAAAAGAAGGAAGGAAATGCAGACCGTCTGTTTGATGAGATAAACAGAGAGAAAACCAAAATTCAAGATCTAAAAAAGAAATTTGACAAGGCTGTACAGACAGAAGTGGTTGAAAAAGAATGGGTGCTTGAACAAGATTTAGAGAAGCAGGATTTTGATACAATTAAAGACTTTGAGTGTGAGAAGGATGTTTCAGAATCAGGTGTCACAATCCAGATTGAAGAATTTGAACAACAGTGGAAGATACAGGATGATAAAAGTGATCTTGAAAGAAAAGTTAAATTCTCGAAAACTGAGACGGAAGGCCTGGTGATTGCAGCAGAGGCTGAAGAAGTAGAAAATAACTCTAAAAAGAAGCTTGAAACACTGTCAAAGACAGTATCAGAGGAAGATGGTTTTACAGATAAAGAAATGTCAAAAAGAGATCTTTTGAGACACATCTGGAAGGACACTAAAATGGAACGAAAGGAGATTGATCAAATGAAGTCCAGGGGGCATGAGATGAGAACCAACTTGGCAAAAAGACTTAAGGTCATCAATCAGTTTGTTAGGAGACCTTGGTTACAGAAGGAAAAGGAACCATTGGAGAAGACAAAGATGGAACAAGTTCAAAGTAAAGATACTGCATCTCAAGGTGACTGTGAGAGAGACCGCAAAACACTCACCGAAAGATACACTGAGATCCAGCAAATTAAGGTTCAAATGCTTAGGGAGATTGAGAAACTCCACATAAATGAAAAAGTGTCTAGGACACTGACAACTAGCAACAAGGCTAATCAAACATTCCAGATGGGTACATCGTCTGATGATATAATAGTACATGCAGCAAAACAAACTTCTACCAAAATGTATCAGGTACAGGCAATAGAAACTGATTCTGCCCCAGAGAGAACTAGTGGATTCCTAAGTCAGCTACGGAATTACTGCTATAACTGCTGCTGCCCTTGCTGTGCATGCTGTAAGCCAGGGTGCCCAGAAGAAAAATCATAGATCAGTCTATTTCAGATGTGTGACTACCAAATATGAAGTATTTGACCACATTTAATTAAAAGAAGAAATAGCATCTGGATATTAAGAGAGTTGTATTTGTTAAGTTTATCAGTTATGCATCACTTTGTTGGGGAAAGGTCATGTTTTGGTTGTCCTGATACATGAAATATTGAAAATTACCAACATAATGCCTAATTTATGAGTATTGTTTAAGTCTAAGTTTATTCAATGTATCAAGGATTTTTTTTGCTGACATGAGTGGAAAATGTGTCATGCTTGTGTGTCTGGCATATTACTTTAACTTTATTGGCTATTTGACAGCATTTTATTATTCAAACATTTTTAAAATTAAGATTTAATAGTGTAAGAGTTTGTGCTTAATTTTGGCATTGTATTTTCTCATTAAACCCTCTGTCTTCCATATTGCAATATTAAACATAATGTATTGAATTTAAGAATCCACTTTCACATGATTATGTAAAAATGGAAGAACTGGCATTGTTACGTTGTTGTTTGTTTTTGTTTGCTCTTTTTCTTCCTCTCTTTTAAACTTTTAATTTATTTATTATTTAGAAAACGTATTAAAAATGTAATGTAAATGTATTTAAAATTGTAAAAAAAGAAAAAAAAAAAAAAAAAAAAAATATATATATATATATATAGGATATATATACATCCAAAAAGGATGCAGAAGTAAGCACAGGCTGGAACGCCCTATGGAAGGAAAGCTTTTATACTTTTTTGCTTAAATTTAAATATATGAATCTATGCATTAAATAATTCATTGTAAACCATGTCAAATAAAATGATCCACATCATTATAATGTTGGTGTATTTATTTACTTCTATTATAAGCTACTTGTTATGGAAATTCATATAGCTATTAATCGACTACTATTTAGGCCAGAATTAATTCTTTGTTGCACACATTCTATTAAGATCCCACACAAACACAACTTTGCTCTCTCACACACTCTATTCCTTTAACATGCACGTGTCTGCCCTGTCATACTTTGGCACACTATTGTCTGAGCCACACATATAGGGAGTTTGAACTTCTTCCCTCGGGTAGACGTTACAGAGTGCCAAGGGCAAATCGTAACATTTTTAAAAATTCCTTCACTCCTAAAGCGATTGGGGTACTGAACACCATGTCCCGCTGATGTGTATACTGCCACTGCTGCCCTGCTTCTTGCCCTGAAGATGTCTGTGTGTAAATGTTGTTGTTGTTGCTGTTGTTGTTGTTGTTGTTGTTGTTGTTGTTGTGTTGTCCTGCTTGTTGTTTTTTATATGAGACCAAAGACAAATCTCCACACCGTGGACAATAAAGAATTAACTAACTAACTAACTAATATATAATAACGGTCATATTTTTTTCACAAATTTTGACAAAACATCAAGCATCAATTTGGAAAGAGCTTGATGCACACTGATAATTTATTTGCTTTCAATAAACCAGCAGTTTAAAAGGAGTGTTGAGAAAGTTAAGGTGCACTGGAGGCCATGTATTCATGTATTTTTTTCCATTAACAATGTATATGTAAATTTGAGGCCATTGGAAATAAGACATTATGATATGCTAAATGTAAGAGTGCCTCCAAAAATCAAGGCTGGTCATCCTTGCCGCCCTCAGTAAAACAAATACGCGTGAGAAAATTGGCCCCAGGTTCTAGGCATAGGGCAGACGGGGGGTCTTAAAGAGAGTTCTGTTTAGGCTCTAAACAGAACATCTTCGCAGTGAGTGAGAAATAAAAAGGGATTTTTGGACACTACACCATGAAAACAATTTCTAGTAGAGTCACAACATGAACATCTGAACCAGAGAAATAGCATAATATGAGATCTTAAAAGATTCTATTACTGCCTCCTTTTGAAACAAACTCTCTTACACAAGCAATTATTCTCAAAAACATATCCTATCACTCTCTCTTAAACTGTCACGCCATTATTTACATTTGGCTGTTTTTATTGTATGTATGTATGTATGTGTATGCTATTATTTAGTTTCAAATATGCTATACTCCCGTAAAATAGAAGTAAGCAGTCGTATTATTTGAGTAAGCTTCCTGTCAGGGACTGCAGTAAGCAGTCTCCTCCTTTGTCCCTACATCACCACATGAACATGCAGCGGTCTTCGCCAGATAGCACAGTGATGGAGAGCAGCAAGTCATCTAGCATCACCTTAGAACCGTAAGTATGATAAAAACAACCATTGGGGACAGGTACGTGCATAGCTAGGACCCAAAGGGGGCTCGAGCCACTGCCCTTGTGCCCCCAGAATCAAAAGTGCCCTTTATAATAAAATAACCGGGTACATAAATGTTGCCTTTTCCTTTGCATAAATTAAGACATTTCCATCATGACTTGCAGAATGCAGAAAAGGCACAAATTGATGCATACAACTTCACCAAAAAGCAGGAAATTAAGTGTTTGACGCTTGAAATGTTGTTGGGGAGGAACCCAAGACCCCCAACTCAAGGAGTCCTCCCCAATGTTGCAACAAAACATACACCATTGCAGGCTAGCACTATTTTAATTATGAAACCAGCCAAACAATATTGACTTGTAATGTGAGTCAGTATGATTTGGTTGTAATTACCTCATTTTTAACCTCTCTAGTCTGTACTTTGTAGCAATTAAGCTAGTCTAATTTACATTACAATGTTTTCCCTGTCATGCAAGGAAACTTGTGGAAGATACAAGTCAGATAGAGGAAAGGCACATCAATTAAGACTTTGTCAAAAGGGTTCCTGTTTAAATGAAAATACATTGTACCTTTTTTTGCTTGTGCCCCTGACCCCCAACTTTTCTGTGCACAGCCCGGTTTTGAGCACAACCCAACGACTATGTATAATATTGAACACTTTAGGGCTCCATAAGTTTAGTGATAAAGTAGGATAAAATACTTTCATACACACCTTCAGACTTGGGGCCTGGCTTTGCAGCAAACAGGAGAGGTGGCACTGTTGGGGTGGACCTTCTCCTCCACAGGCTCACTCTCCGTTTCCTTATTTTGCTCTTCGAATTCGGGGAAACAGAATTCAGTCCGAACAGACACGGATGTGATCGGGTAACATGATGTCTAATGGAGGCGAAGATTGCCTCAAAATACATTGTATTTGGTTTTGTGAATACAGATTCTACAATTTTTTTAAATGAGTTTTAAACTATGAAAGTGTAAATAAGTTAAATAGGCTATATAGAAAACGTTACGTCACGTTATATTCATTGCAGCCATTCTGCATCGCTGTCTAAATGTTTAAGTCTTATCTTGAATCTTGATGTATTTTCTTTGTTTTTACTATCTCTTAAATTAAATTTCTAATGTCTAATCTTGATGTAGGTTATGCCTGTAAATCGCTTTTAATGACCTTGTGTCTGAATTGTGCTATATAAATAAACTTGCCTTGCCTCGCCTTCGACCCAATTGTGCAGAGTTTTCTTTTTGCCCTGCTCCTCTGCCTTCAGATCAGAGGTGGGGTGCTCAGTGCTTGCTTGGTCTCTCCTTTTGCAGACGGCAGAGCTCGGCCTCCTCTAGCCTCTTCTGACTCAGAGTAGACCTCTGCTGCTTGACCAGTTCATTCTCCACCTTCATCACCTTTTCCCAACAAAACTTTTCTAGCTTCAGTTGGTCTTGTTTGCTTTTCTCCAGGGCATTAAGTCACTTTGCCCTGCTCTCCTCCTCCTCTGTCTGCCTGGCCTCCTGTCTCCTCCTCTCCTTTCCATATTGCACTTTGCAATGCTCTCCCAAGCATCGCTTTGTATGCGCTCCATCTCCTTTGCTTTGAGCTGTGCATACATTTTTCTCCTGACCTCTCTCTCTCTCTCTCCTATGGGGTCAGTTTCATTAGGACTTTCACAAGCCCCATTTCAGCCATGAGAGAATAAGTTTTGTTTATCTTAGTTCGTAGTAATAATGCTCTATCTGTACTCGGTTGGTCTACTGAGGTGTCTTCTCCTCAGCAGCTGTGTGGTGAATGATGCCTCAGAATAGTGTAGAGTTCTCTTTTACTTGTTCAGTGCTGGAACTCTCAATATGACATCACAATCAACATTATACCGAGAATTCTAAATGCAGTGTTCCGATGAAGTTCATATGGCAATACAGTGTAGAATACTGTTTAACACTGTTTATAACTAATAAAGACAGTATTAAGAGGATATACCCAGTGATGGAGTACTCAAACACTTTACTTAAGTAACACATTTAAAATAAACAGTCATATATAGCTAGTTTTTGTTTAATTAAACCCATTAAAAGATCAGACTTCTGGTTAGGCTATAAGATAATCAAACGGGAAAACAGTGAGTGATTATATTAACGTGTAATTGACTCTGTGTTAGCAACCTTGTTTTTGACTGATACAGATATAAGTCAAGCTAGCCAAATACACCTTTTCATTATCAACCTTACCATGCGTCACCGGTGCTTTCCCTGGTCTCTGTGAACTGAGCTGGCTCTGATTCTGGGGGCTGTGCTTTCTTCGATTGTGTTTTGATCGTTTAGCTAGTGGCCTCGTCTCTGTGGGAGCCTGTGTCATATTCATCCATGACACTGCTCGTACTCAGAGGACATCCTCACTCCCGGGGGTGGAAGTTGAAGAACTAGCCTACAAGCCGCGAGTGACTGTTGCCTGCAGTAGCGCGGATTCGGGGTGCATTCAGGTTCTCTCGGAAATTTTGTAGGCCTGCTATTTAGAAACTGTGTAACTAACGGACAAGGGAGAACAAAACTAATGTGATACGCTTGTGGTCTACACCGAGTAACGCAACTTAGTTTAGAAATGTAGTGGAGTAGAAAGTACAACTAAGCTATTTGCTATAAAATGCACAGTGGAGTAAAGTCAAAAGTAGGCCTACCCGAAAATAAGTGAAGGCTACTTAAGTAAAGTAGGCCATTAGGCTTAGGGTAGTAGGCCTACAGTAACGAAGTAGGCCCTACTTCTACTTCGTTACATTCCAACACTGGATACCAAATTTCCTCAAACTGGATTTGTGAATTGCATTCAGTACAGTAGGGTTATAATCTCTAAAGGTGAATCATTCTGCTCACTATTTCCACAACAAACAAATAAAATGCTCCATTCTTCATATTGGGCCTTCAAAGTGCTCTCTGAAAATAGGCCTGATAGGCTTTCACTTGTATCCATGACATGGCAGAAAAAACGTTTTTAAAGGAAAAAAAACAAGATTTAGTTGTTCTTTTTCAGGTTGGCAAAGCAGAGTTTAAAAATAGGGTCATAAAAAAAAGATATATACTAAATATATCAAATATAATACAGTCAAACGAGTAATTATACTGCATCAAGATGATCGATAGATATGATTATTGATGATGAAGATTGCCATGTAGGCTACTACATGGATGATAGTATGCTGTTAAAGTAACCTTGGATGATATGATGCTCAGAGACAAGATTTCAGTTGAGAAGATAACATCAATATGATTGTAAAATACAAGCCGATACATCAAAGATTGAAACACACACACACACACACCTACAGTATGTGTGTGACATTCAGACGTAAAAAAACAGAAATAATCCACTATCCAATGCCAAGTATTTGAATAAATTGAATATGATTATCAGTGGAAATGTATGTAATGTAAAGTGATCCTATACACGTTTAGATAAGCACTTTGACATATGCCTCTATGAATACTGCATACATCTACAGAACATCATTTAGATGTGACAAAAAACATTTGTCTGTGGTAATCTATTTTATGTACAGTCTATGGTGGTAGCACAGGCTTTGCAGTAGAACCACCTTAACGAGGTCCAGTTGACAACTGTATGCACAGCTACCCTGTGAATATAAAGCAACACAATACATCAGATCTAAATAATAACATGTTCCTTTGATTCCCAGTAAAAAAAAAAAACATGAAATCTTATAATAAATCTACAATCTTATATGTGGAATTAGATTGGAAAATTGGCTTCAAAATCTCACGTTCAACTAGCCTGGAAATCCAGACCTGCCGCTGGCAGGAAAGACAAATTTTTGTTTCGCCGACCGACCACGTCAAAAGTTTCATTCAACAGTTAACCACACTGTTCACTCAACGAACGGGGCTTAATATGTCACCTTGTTCATTGCTCTGATTGGTTGTAGTGCTATAAAATTGCATGCAGTGGTATTATATTTGAAATGCACGCGTAGGTGCCCCCCCTTGAGTTGGGAAGGTATATTGATCATGGCCAGACCTATATTGTTCTAGATGTGGATCTGGATTTCCAGACAAACATTGGACACAACATGCAGACAAAACATACAGTATGTATCAAAATGGTGTCATACATCTCAAACTGACTTTATTTTTAGCATAAGTTTCGCATCATGAAATTATGCAGAGTATGCATTACTTGTAAATCTTAACTGTATTTATTTAATATGCTATATTACTGTTAATATACATAAAGGCAATAGTCAGATTGTATTGTAAATATACTGTACATTCATAGAGAATAAAGATGCTGAATGTTCTTCGATAGTTTAGTTTAGTCTCTGATGTGTATCGTCCACAACATTGTTTTTATTCAATAAATCAAACCCTAAATGTTTACATTCCCAGTGAATTTACTGTTATCATCTTAAATAGATTAAGTCAAACCAAATATTACATCATGGTAACACACTCATTGAGAACGTATTGGCAATAACACAATTAAGAGAAATTGTGTTTTCTTTCCTTTTTCCAACACTGTGCCAATAGTGGTAAAGTCTCTCTTTGCAATGCGGTTCACCAGGGTAATAATAACATAACCCGGAAAGAACAGAAATGTTTGCAAACACATGTTGAACTGATTCAGTGATCTGTGCTCTTAGCCATAAGCACTGAAACGTGTGCTGATATGAAGTGTCTGTATTCTGAACACGTGCTGTAGTGAATGAATGGACAGCATTTTGTGTTTCAAGGGGCGATTTGAAGCCAACGCAAACATAAAATACTTCTGTTGAAATCATGGAAAGCCTGTCAACCTCTCTGTGAAATGATCTTTTATTCTTTCTCAGAAGCAACGCATTAAAGCAAAAATACTGGTTACCGCTGATAAATGCTTGTAATCTCTGCAACAGATCTGAGTGGTGATGACAACATGACTCATGAATATGACTTGTGTTTTTCTATTTCGGTGTAAATGTTTCCATTGGCTGATTTTTCCTTGTCACCTATTGGATATCCATCACTGACTGTGAGTGTTACCCCCTGAATGACAGGCTTGTCCAAAAAAAGGCAAAAGTACAGATGAAAAATGCACTCCTGACCTGACATTATCAAACGTAGAAAAATATATTACTGTTTTCTGACTTAAAATCATGTATATAAATCAACAAAATCCCCATTCAACCCTTTTTATACTTTTGTACAATTCAAACAAAACCCATGCTCCAGTGTGCTGCCATAGGTCCATGTTACCCCAACAGACATGTGGGCTCCAAAACCCTATTTCCCCAGAAGCTAGAGGAGATAGTTAGTGTGCAACGGGCTCTCTGACAACGTAGTGAGATCACTGAAGTTCTGGTCTATGACTGCTTGTCTATGTCCCTGTTCAGGAGGGACAGACCTGGGGTAGGAAACATTGAAGGAAGGGGACATGGGGCCTAGAATAAGGTCAGCAACTGTGTCTGGCGAGGGGGCAAACAGCGGAGAGGGCGGCGACGCTCCATCGTCTATGTTGAGTAAAGACACCACCTCAGTTGCGTTGCTAGTAGTAGTTTTTGTGTCCCTTTCTTTGTCTTCCTCTTCTCTAGTCTCGCTCAATTGGTGACTGCTGCTGGTGTGTGCTTTCAGACTATTTACATCTAAATTGGGGTAGGAGTCCGAATCGGTCATGGACTGAAGGAGATTATCCAGGCCTCCTAAGCCTTCGTTGCAGCCAGTCTGGTTGACCTGGGCTATTTGGCACAGGAGTTGGGTGTGCTGCCGGAGCTGGGCGATCTCTCTGTCCACGGCTTCGTTCTGCTTCAGGAGCTCCTTGGTGCGCAGCGTGATGGCCAGCAGGCCTGACTGGTTGAGGATCTCGGCCGTGTTGAGGAAGCGGCGGTGGCGTGTGTCGCTGGTGGACAAGCTGTCCGGCATGAGGCGACGAGGGCTGTGAGCCGCCGAGGAAGAGGGGGATGAAGAAGAAGAAGAAGAAGAAGAGGAGTTGGAGTTGGAGGACGAAGAAGGTGGCGATAAGGCCAGGGAGCTTGAGATGGACGGAGAACCCACGCTGTCGGAGCTCGGCTGGTACTGATGGGACCTGTGTTGGGTGGTGTTGGTGGTGGAGGAGGTCTGCCTGAGTAGCGGGCAGTGAGACGTGCTATGGCCCCCTTTGCCTTTATGCTGGGAGTGGGAATGGACTTTCTGGAGGTGTCTGGCGGTGGTAATAGATACAGCCTCCCTGTTCTCTTCCTCGATGCACACTCTCTTGCTCTGACTGTGACCTTCACCACCACCACCACCACCGCCGCCACTCTCTTTGACCCCCTCCTCCCATTTGCTGGCTCCCTTGCCCTCGTTGCTTTCCTTGCGTGGGTGCGGGGCGATGCGAGGGTAGGAGTTGAGGATGGGCAGGTATGAGTTCTTGCCGCCGTGGTTCAGATTGCTGCTGTTTCGACTGCCCCCTTTCTTAACGTGACCTTGTCGAGAAGCTAGACTGGACGCAGTAGTCGGGGTAGAGGAGGAGGACTTAGAGGAAGGCTGTTGGATCAGTAGGAGCTGGGTGGTGGATGCGGCTTTGGCATTGGTAAGGTTGTGCCATCCTCCGCCCCATGCCAGGGGACCATGCAGAAGCTGCTCTGGTCTGGACTGTACCCACCAGAAGGTTGCGATCAGGGTTTTAAGGTTAGCAGCAATGAGATAGATAATTAAGGAAAAGGAGCAAAAGATAAGGATAAGGTTAATGTCACAAAGAGATCAAACAGTAAGACGTAAAAAAATATATATATATTCACTGATCTTGAATGTAGATGCTTGTGTGTTTAGGTTTTATGTGACTTAGCAGCTATGTTATCTATCTATCTATCTATCTATCTATCTATCTATCTATCTATCTATCTATCTATCTATCTATCTATCTATCTATCTATCTATCTATCTATCTATCTATCTATCGGTCTGTCTGTCTGTCTGTCTGTCTGTCTGTCTGTCTGTCTGTCTGTCTGTCTGTCTGTCTGTCTGTCTGTCTGTCTGTCTGTCTGTCTGTCTGTCTGTCTGTCTGTCTGTCTGTCTGTCTGACTATCTATTTATCTATTTTTTAAGTCCTGACTGGTGACTGAATTTACTTTATATGAATAATTACCCAGTGCACATTGCTGCAAATTTGCATTTCTAAAAGTATAAAAATAGTTTTTTATTTGTTTGTTTTCAGTTCTCTTTGAAATCTTCTATTGTTTTGCGGTTGCGGTGGACCATTGTGCTCCCTCTGTGGCCATGCAATAGTCTTATGTGCTTGTATTCTTGTATTTCTGTCTTGTATTGTATGTTGTCCATGGTGGCATTCCTTGATACATTGTATTTGAGTCTTTGTTTGTGGTGCTGCAAAGTAGAAATGCCTTTATAAAAAGCAGGTTGTTTTGCGTAACTAAATATCTTACCGGCTTGACCACCAGGTTTTTGATGACGTAAATGGGGGCGGGCTCTTCATAAGGAGGCAGGTTGCAGCCTGCTGAATTCCCACTCTTGTTGCATGAGTTTTTTCTGCGTTCCCTGTGAGGTTCGCTCACACTGCTGCGCTGGTCGTCTAAATCGTTGTTGTTGACAGATTCAGAGCCAGCCTCTGAGGGGGAGAAGAAGACCAGTGTAGTAGGAGGTAGAGAGAATAAGGGAAATACAGAATATGCCACATACATAAAGGGAAAAATAAATATCTAAGAAATGAAATGGAGAAGAGAATTTCTTTTTTCTTTAAATATTTTCGTGTTTATTATTTCAATTTGCCAATTTAATGGTTGTACATACATTCTTCTGTTACAGATAGGTGAGTTATCTGTATGGAGACAAAATAGTGCATATTATAAAAATGTGTATACAGATACATATACACTTTCCACGGTAAGGGCATTTCTAACATCATGGCTACAGTGAGGTTGTCTTCCATGTATGGGGGTATGAAATACGCGTGTGAATTTCTCACATGTTTTGTCTCTGGTTCTACCCCCAGACCGACTCGATAAATCTGGGTGTGGAGAGTAAAAGAGCAGCTTCCTCAATGATGGAGAGGTACTGATCATTACCGAGGTGCCCATGAGCAAGGCGCTCCACTCCCAAATGCTCAAGTGGAGCTGCTTAGCTGCACCAGCTTCCAAGGGTAAAGAAAGCACTATTTTCAAGGTACTTGATGAATAATCAGTTTTCCTATTAGCCTTTAAAAACTGATATAGTGATTGAACAGTTCATCAGCATAGACATCATGAAAAATGTGTATTTTTTCTATAAACTATTTTTAAGTGAATAATATATAGGCATTCATGCAGTCTACATCTATACCTTCAAATGGACATTTTCTCACCTGAGTATCCCGAGTCTTTCTCTGAGTCCTTCTCTGACCCACAGCGCAGCATGCGGTTTCTCATTTCAGCCATTCCAGATTGCTCCCTGTGGGTTCCACACTGGGACGCCCGCAGGGTGGCGCTGTTACTCCTATTCTTGGCATTCTTTGAGGAGCTGTTGCGGGCGGCCCGCTCCCCAAAATGGCCCTGTTCGGTTGGCATTCTGCACCTCAAATAATTTAAGCAAAGAATCAAATGTTTACTGTGAGATACACTGCATTGCGTATTAAAAATATGAAGATTATTTATTTTAATTTTATTTTTTTATTATCTAACAGGTTACACAATAGCAGAATGGTTAGCATATTACAGAATCATAACCCTGGAAAGACCTTATAAAATGGAGAACAAATATAGTCTGCATATAATCTGTTTTGAGCAGGCCTGTGTCTTCAACCCCATGATTCCTAAAATGTGTCCTCTTTGAAGCATGTTTATTGTAATGCTATTTTTTTCTTTTAGAAATTATCAATAATCAATTCATGAATCATGTAAGTATCTCACAAACCTGGATGAGATTCTTAAACTATGTGACCAGGAGGTATGAGACACAATAGGTACACTTTAGTTGAATTAGACCAAACAAAATTAAAGCCCATTTCGTATGCTGTTCAAAACTGATCATAGAAATAAACGATGAACATACTCCACTGTATATAGTGATATTAATGTTATATTACACCAATGCAACTTTAATTAATGTCACTATGAATTCTTATTAATAGCACTTATAAGCCATTGTAGGCAGAGGAATATGAAAGTGTACATTTATATGTAAACTAGGTATCTTAACAGTAGTTGAACTAGAAAAACACTTTGAGGAAATTGAGGTGTAGGGGAGAACGGGGTAAGTAGGCACACTTTTTACTCTAGTGAGAATTGCTCATCACCTAAACATCTTTCAATAGTCATTCCTACATTAAATTGAAGCTTAAGGTCTTGGCTTGAAATGTGTACCCCTCATTTTTTCTATCTTATTGTAATAAAGAAGAAATTAATCGTCAAAGACACCCTTACACATCGTGACAATCAACCCCATCAAGGGGTCGGTTGTCAAACACTATGGGGTTGTTTGTCACAATGTCATCTTAATGGGAATAATCTTAAAAAGAAGACGAGAAAGCAGAACAAAATTTGAACGTGTAATTGCATTGTCAAGTTGACAAATAGGCCTACATAACTTACCGTAGCTTTGGCAGCTGGTCTAGTTTGGGATGCACTGGGTTGTTTTGATTTTGTTGCCCTTTTTTCTTTTGCATGCTAGCTGCCTTTTCCTGCTCTATTCGCTCCTTCTCTGGGGTGTCAGTGAGGACACAGCTTGACAATTTCTTTCGTTATTGTGTTCCTTTTCTGGCTGCAGCCTTTGGATAACATGTGACAACCAACCCCCCAAAAAATGTGACGACCAACCCCAACTTGAATTTCTTGCTAGCATCAAGGCCAACAACCATCTGACAACTAATTAGCTTGCTAACCACAATCTAAACTATAGTTAACCCTTCACACTTTTTATGGGTAACAAGTGTTTTGTTATAAACCCATTGTGTAAAAGCCTAGAAGAAAAATACTGAGGAGCTAAATATTTTCAATTTGACATGAAAAACACAAACAGTCCTCTCACCTCAAATTCAGCAGTCTAACTCCAAGGAAGACTATGTAGTTGACCTCTGACCCCAATTGTGGATATTTACATACCAAAATTTCACAGACAGCGCCTTCTGGTTCCGAGATATAACGATTGTGACAACCAACCCGTGTGACAATTTACCCCGTTCTCCCCTACTATATATCTAGGTCTCTGACAGCCCGCCCATTCATGAGAGTGCTAGTGATACACGTGTTCTACTGTGTAAACCATGGTGTAAACATTACAGCTTGCACATGTGGACGAGGCTGCAGCATAAGGATACTTGATAAGATGGTCCCTGGCAGAGTGTGTACAGTCCCACACCCAGCAGTGTTATGTAATACGCTGCTGCTCACTCGGTGGAAAAAACAAATAAATAAGCCTGCTGAAAAAGGCACTTGGCAACTCCCCTTTCACTGCCTGTATGACATTCACAATGTACATTAGAATAAACATTGTAAAAGTATAATAGCAGTAAAACAGCTGGCCTGGACACAGTATGTGTGTGAAGAATATGCTCATGCTGGACATTAGGTTGTTGGTCAGAAGTTTAGACACTTCGCAGGACAAACAGTTAACTCACCTGTCAGTGTTCTAGTCCAGAGATAAGTGAAAGCAGCTCAGTGCAAACAGGAAAACATCTTCACAACATCAGAGACAATACATCCCTCCAGTTGAGATGAAATCCATCCTGTACAAAATAATAATATATACATGTATTAAAAAATATATATAAAACACACACAAACAGAAAAAACACACACACACACACACACATATATATATAGGCTACAGACAGACACACAAACACAAACATTATCCAAAGAAATAGGGAGAAATCTAACAAAAGTTTAAAATATATATAAATATAAAACATGTTACATAGGCCTACTAATTCTGACGCTGTTGTTCCGTGGAGTGTCCTCCCTGGTCTTGGAGACACATCCAGTCTGATCATCTACTGTACTGTAAGCGTCCATGATGTTCATTTGCGTAACCACGCCTACTCTCAAAATATTAATGAGCACAGTAGTGACGTAACCGAAGCGGTTTGTCCAATCCCGTGCCGAGACACGTGTTTAGGTGGTGACGTAGGAAAGTCCACGTGAAGTCTGCATCTAGTACGTTGTGTGTGCACGCAGAGAACGTAGCTGGATGAGAGGGTGTTTTTGAGATACAAATGCAACATAGTTTCAGACAAACTGTTTTATAAATAGGCCTACTAGACTGCAGTTATGATGAATAAGCTGTGCAAAAGCTCAAGTCTGAACATAGCCTACAGTTTCACAAAATGCATAAAATCGTTCTGTCAACAAATGTCTGGAATGTAGACCCCATACAAACACACACGCGCGCACGAAAATGTCAACCTTATTGATTTTTGAGATTTAAAGAAGTTAACATTTTGTTTAAAATAATTTCAATCGGCCTTCACGAGATGTTTTATTTAGTTTACATTTTAACATTCCACAGCTTATCTACTTGACTCTCCCTCAACTTGTGCCATCTTTATTTTCTACTGTCAAACTAAAGGGACACTAAAGGCAACAATGGCACATGTGGGTACGGGATGACATTACAGGTGAGTAGCAGGTGAGATCAACGCCTCTACACTGTGATTACAATGCACATGTTGTCTGCCAGCCAGGGTTGTACAAAATTAGATAAGGACACCTGTTTTGTCTCGAGCTATTCTGCATTTCCGTCTCTGAAATCATTTCAGAACCAGTAATCACAACAGAAAATCCCCACTCCCATTTCGAATTGTGTAAAAGTTGAAATAACAGTTCCAACTTTTATCATGCGATGTCTAGGCATGCAGCTACAAATTCCAGGCAAAAAAAAAAATGTTTGCAGGATAACTGTAGGCCTACTGGTTTAGTGAATGTGGAGAAGGCTACAAATCAATAGACCCACAGCCTGTGATTTACAGATGTTGCAGCTACATGGGGTCCAAAGCTGCAGGAGGTTATCTGACGTCGCATCCAAGGGACAGAGGGAAAACAGGCATTTTGTTTATTTGAGTGCAAAATGTCACGTAGCCACCCCATCCAAGCAAACGCGTAGCACACTGGTTTCGGTGTGTTATAATCAAAGGAACAGCTGATCAGTGTTCAGAGACACTACAGTCCTTTGTTTTCGGACTCTCATTGTTCTCCCGTATCCCCATAGGACCTGAACGCAGTGTACTAGAGAGCGGATGTGTGCGGAAACATGTGAGGCAGGCGGCTGGAGGCGTGTCGCTCCCCGCAGCACATGTTCCCTGCTGGACCAGGGTTCAAAAGCACCGTGAGGCTGCCGTGTGCCTAGACCATAGATAGTATATAATAGGCCTAGACAGACAGAGCACACAGCAGCTCCACAGTATGAGATGTAGAGAGAGAAGAAAATAAAAACTACAATAAATATTTGGACATCTGCCACAAAAAAAAAAAAAACGCAAACTTCAATCCTATGTGGCTCTTAACAAGGGACAGTTGTAACACCATTTGCAATTTTCCCAATACATGAAGAACCTTTTACACCACTATAGCCAATTTGCAATAGGCTATTATATACTTCACTGTGAATTGCTGACTCCACCCTTCAGTGGTTTAATGAAAAATTTAAAGGATTCTAAATGTATTTAAACAGTCCCTCTGTTACAACCATCACATTGTACATCTGTCATTTCTAAAATTTTCCAGGATTTTCTCTCCTAAGGATCTCTGTGCTGGATCATTGAGTCTCGACTCTGTTGCCTCACATCATGATTGGACTGTGGTGGAGGAGACGCGTGGGTCAGCATCTGAAGTCCTCCTGCATTATTCATATTTGTTATTATCTGCCTGTCATCGTATTTGCCATTGGTTGTGTTCCTTTGTGATTTTGCAATTGTACTGTATTGTACACGTGACATCTATTTCATCTCTGTCCGTCCTGGGAGAGTGGTCCCCTTCCTATGTCAATCTCTCTGAGTTTTCAAAAATCTTTCCTGTTGAAGGTTTTTTTGCTGGGAGTTTTTCCTCAGTCGAGCTAAGGGTCTAAGGCTAGAGGGTGTCATATTGTGTTTAGAATGTGAAGCCCACTGAAGCAAATTACTGTGTGTTGAAAATGAAATAGTGAGTGTGAATAGTAGATTATTCATATTTTTTCATGATCTTTAAGATTTGCAATGGCTTTGCAAATTAACTTTGGGCGATCTATCCATTATTTGTGACTTAGTAAATTAATTTTAAGGTATTTTTTGTTATCAACTATTGAAAATAGAAATTATTTCATGGCTAACTGTTTGTAATAAGACAGGTTTTGAGCTTGTGTTGAATGTTATGTGATGTATTGTGTGTTGCCTTTGGTATGTTTTGAGTATGAATAAATCTCTGTATTTAAGTTTATGTTTTTGTTGTACCTATGATGTACAGTATGTTCTATGTTTTTGCTGTACTTTTGATGGACATCTATCTTACGCTATATTGTTATGAAATAATAGGGATAGCTACTTTTTAAGACAAGCAAAAGCTAAAGGGGATCTTAATAAACTACATTAACTAAAATATTTGTGATATTGGGATACATAAATAAACTGATGTGATTTTTAAAATGTTGGAGATGGAAACCCGGCCAATTGAGGCAATGGAAGGCAGGACTAACAATATATACATCATAGCAAGGTAAACAGTTGTTTACCCGCTCTGATATGCTTTATGCTCACAAGTGTTTGGTATACTGTATCTTACTAGAAAGACTGCACTTCAGCACCTTCCACTGGGGGGATGAAAAGAATCAAGACAGAATCACGAGGATGTATTAAGACAGTTAAAAACGTGTATTGGATCATTGTCTTTCAGAATTATTATTCACAGACAAGTAGAAATGAATCATTTGAATAGAATAATGTAACTGAAAACACATACATTTCTTTCAACCATTCTGAATTGTCCTTAATTGGTGACAGAGGTTCAGGCTACAGGAAGGACGAGGGAAAAAAAACAGCAAGTCAAGAAGTAAAACCAGAAGAAAACAAAACAAAAACAAACATAACGGAAATGAGTTGAAAACAGCGTATGTGGTAAAAGGCTCTGTGAGGCTGCTACCAGCCACTCAACAGTGTAGCACCAATGCAATGTTGGGTGCATTTTCATGTACAGTATAACAACCAGTATTGCAAATCTTAATGGTGCACCCCTCTCCAGGTTACCATTTAATATTGTGCAGCAATTAATAATAGATGGGAAGAATCAGAAATAATAAAAAGACATCCTTGCAAGTTACCATTGCACTCAAAACACAAAATCTTAAAAATGGACCATATTCATGATGTATGCAGCCCCCTGGATGATTGTTTTAGCTCTCCAGCTAAGACATGTCAAATTAAACCAGTCACATTCATTGACAGGCAGCAGCAGTTCAGATGCACTGCAACATTGGAAGAACGGAAAGATTTAGAAAAAAAATAACGGATACAAAATGGCCATGAGAACGATTCAATGTGCTAACGGTCATCCACAACTTGTTTAGTCTCCAGCAGGTAAAATATAAGCCGCCTAGTTATGATTTGGGGGAAAACTACCTTCATAGAAAGCCTATACAAAGACATAATATAGGTTTGCGTGAATAGGAACTATTAAGAAATGGTGATACTAAATATGAACAAGTTTCTTGAAAGTCGTAAAAAGTCAGTTAGCCCTGGTCGGTGTTAGCCCTGGTCATCCTTTTTTCAATAGTAGTGCCAATACAACATCTGAGTGTCAGTACGGATGTCAATACCATACCTTTTGATTCATACTTGGGGAGGATTTACATTTTTTTCTTATTTAACAAAAATATTACAGAAACGAAGTTAAATGTCTTCTAAACACGAGCAGCCATACAATAATTTTGTCAAAATGAAACTGTCTAAAACTATCATATGTTGATGTGTCACAACTAACTCACACAATAATTGAGCAAAATTAAGAAACTGACTTGACATTACATGCCAAAATTTGGCATCACATTCTCAGAGGTTTTGATACTTAGTCTAATGGACACATTTTGGTGTTAAAAAACCCAGCAAGAATCACACCAATCCAGGAGGCTTTCACCTACATTATGAACATGTCCATCTGAGAGAGAAAGAAAAGAGGTCTGCTTTAAATCACTAAGTGCTTATGAAGCCTCTCAAATCACATGGCTGATGTATATTTTGACGATCAAGAAAGAACACCTTGTTTTCCAAAATAACATATACACCTTGTGCATTAAGGTATTTCCCAATTCCCATTAATTGCTGCTTCGCAATTGACAGACCTGTTTACAAAGATCACATTCTGAGGTGAGATTAAGCTCATTTACAACTGATTTGTTTTCATTGCATACAGTTTAAAAAAGGACAGCTTCTCTCTCTGAAACCCCACGTTTCACTTGTATCAAAGCTTTTCTCCACGGAGACACTTTGATCATCATGTGTTATCAATTCAGCTGTTGATAGATAACGGGAAAAAAGCGTTGTATTAAGACACGCTAAACCTCATGCTGTTACAGACATACTGACTAAACTGATGACGTACAGTTTGGATTTGATGACCGCATTTTCTAAAAAAAAAAAAAAAAGGAAAAAAAAAGCATTCCACACACACACCTTACAGAAAAAAAAAAACTGCTCACAAATTGCCACACTTCTTCCTCCCTCAAATAGAAACCTACCTATCACCAGAGGTAACAGCTGGTTCTGAAGAAGAGCACTTGGAAACTTCATGAAGGAACTGTATGGCTTCTCATAAGACCATAAAAAAGGACAGTGTTAAAAATGATAAAGCAGCAATAGTAGGCCATCTGAAGGTGCTACAGACATAGTCCTGATTGTGTTGTTGAGTTGTGCTGATGACTATGTGAGGTACTGAAGTCCAGTTTGATACAGTACAGCCAGTGTGGCCAGGCTTTTGTCCGTAGTACGGTGGACTTTTATATAGATCTACTCAGATCCCGACGGAACCTAAACCTCATTAAAGATGGAGGTTGTGGTCATTCTATAGCTGAATAAGGGCTGTGGCCAAGGTGTTCATGCCTCATGTGTGTTTGTTTGTTTGTTTGTTTGTGTGTGTGGCAGAGATGATTTCACTCTCTAATGCTAGCAGAGTAGGAGAACTGGGGGAAGTGGGCTTGCTGGCCAGAGTCGTCGCAGTCCAGATTGTTATCTGTAAGAAGAAGACAGTTGTCATTATCCAGCCGGGACAAATAGAAATTTGGTTACATGGTATTTTGACAGGTTTTGCATCTGGCTTTTCTTTGTTAGTCAAACAGGACTTATTCAGCGTATTTGCGATGCTTGTTGATTGATTACGTCTCGCTGTGTTTTGAAATATGGCAGCCACAATGTTTTAGTTGGTATAGTATCGATAATCCAGCACCCGGCCTCTGACTTAAGCGGTTCCCAGGTTCCGACAAGCAAAGAGTTGGTTCCGCTCTGGCAGCAGTTTTTCCTCACAGTGGTAAAGCAAAAGGATTTGGGCATTGGCTCCTAACTGGCCCCCAAAACTGACAAGTGTTAAAGGGGTAACGGGGACCTGAAAGCTATACATGTCAGAGGATACTTACACTTGTCCGGAGGAGTGAGTGTGATGGTCTGCGCAGTGAACTCCTCATCAAAGTACCGTGTGTCCGTCTCTGATGTCACTTGCGGTCTGAAGAGTGGGGTGAGCTGAAGCAGGAAGGGGAGAAGGTTGGTAAACTGGACACATTGGGATCACACTGTATTTACACCAGTACTTCATGTAGACAAGGGTCTG
The DNA here is from genome assembly GCF_949987685.1 of Ammodytes marinus. Classification (NCBI taxonomy): domain Eukaryota; kingdom Metazoa; phylum Chordata; class Actinopteri; order Uranoscopiformes; family Ammodytidae; genus Ammodytes; species Ammodytes marinus. Next base: position 22,776,644 of record NC_137218.1, on the reverse strand, counting down.
TGTCATCAGTGGCATTGTTCACATACTACCCATGTACTGTGTGCAGAACTGAACAATTAAAAATATATCCACTAGGGGGCAGATCAGGACCAGATCATTCCTTACTGATAACTTTAGAACATTTAATTTTTCACAACTTCAAATATATTTTAGCATTGCTACACTCAGTGAGATTACTATGTTGTCAAAGTGCAGATCAGTGATGGCAAAAGTGAACAATCTATTCTCGATTAGTATCTCTTGAAAACTTTCCACTACTATTGTCTTCTGGCCACAAACAAGGCTTTGGAATTAAGGATACTCAGGGTAGCCAACATGCGCATGCTAACATGTTGCAAAAAGCAAGTACAAGCTCTCAGAGTGGGAACTGCGTAGTAGTGCCTTTCTTTCATTAGGTTTTCATAAAGAATGAATTATTGCCATCATCAGTTTACACAAAGACAACAATAACCAATTGCTAATTATGAATTAAGAATTGAAAAGTCGTAATGTTTTTGGAGGTCAATATTTGTCCATTCAGCTATAGAGAAACATGTCTGAAAAACACATCATACAATGTGGTAGAGAAAACGTATAGTTTATATTGTTTTATGAACGTGTCTGAAATCACAGATTGACTCAAACGCGAGGAAGAACATCCTGTGTACAGTATCAGTGACTAAGACAAGCTCAGTTTTTCACTTCCTCTAGCCTGTCGATGCCTTACCTTCCTCAATACCACATCCTGCCAGTCGATGGTGACGAAAAATTTGTGACTCATTACTTCTTTGGCATCTTCGGCACCTCCACCTAACCTGTTAAGTTCCAAACGAGATCTCGTGAGAATAAAGTAGGTATTTCCAAAACAGGAATACACACACACACACAGGAACGTTCCCATTAAAATACCTTTGTTTGGGGTCCTTCTTGAGCAGGCCAGCAAGCAGGGACTTGGCTTCGGGCGACAGGTTCCTAGGGAAGCGGATCTCCTCCATTAGGATGAGCTCAAACAAACGCTCATGGTCCTGGTTGTAGAAAGGCAGACGGCCGCACATCATCTCGTACATGACCACGCCCAGACCCCACCAGTCCACCGCCCGGCCGTAGTCATTGTCTTCAAGGACCTGAGGAAAAAACATGATTAAGATTTTTCAATATTGAGAGGGAAAGGTGACTTTGAATTGGCAGCCCTGAGCATTTATATTTGGCACACCGCGCTTAACTGCACTGTTCATTGGCCTAACTATATCTGTTTTTTCATTCAGTTTTGAATGAGCAGTGAAATAGCCTTGTCCGAGCAGAGCCCAAATATGTATATATAGCTGTACAACTTTGGTCTAAGCATGACATAATTTCTCTCTCATTTTTAAATAAGAATAAATGCAAGTGAATGAGCAGACTTTCCAACAAACTTAGTGTGTGGGGAAATGGATTTTGGCTCATTTCTTGTGTAGATGTCAAAACCCTTTAAACCTATGTCCCTGTTGCATTGCCTTACCTCAGGTGCCAGATATTCAGGTGTTCCACAGAAGGTTTTCATTGTAGCGTCAGGAGTAATGCCCTCCTTACAAAGGCCAAAATCGGTGATTTTGACGTGGCCGTCTTTGTCCAGCATCAGATTCTCCAGCTGAAAAGAGTACGATAACATACACATGAGATCTGAGCTTTACAATCATGGATAACATTCTGTGCTTAAGAGTTAATAAGGTCAGAAAAAAGACAGGAATGTATGTGATATTCCATGTGAATGAAAACATAATCAGCTTAGTAAAGTTTGAACGTCGTAATCTCAACAGTGAGTTATTTTGGGTTGCTTGTTGAGTTATTATCTACTATATGGGGCAACAAAGGAGCATTATGCATTGTGTGGCTGCTCATAGTCAAGGGTTGATCAGGGAAAGAACCAAATCTGGCCAATACAATGTACAAAGGATTAATTGTGTCATGCCATTGTATGGAATGCATATTTAAAAATATTTTTGAAAAAAGGCTGGCTTTTATTAGGGACATTAATTGATTTTTAAATCCTGAAAATTACTTTTTAACTACGTTCAACTTGAATACTGACCATATTCCAGATTCAAAGATAAGAGAGTAACAATAAAATTGCAAGTGGAAATTCAGCTTGATTTGATATCAATAAAGACTGAAATGAAAAACTATATTCTATTGAACTGAAGACATCTACTTTATTCAAATAAAACATGTCATGGTAAAAAAAAAAAAAAAGCATCACATCATCTTCTCTGAAGTCATGATATATACTGTATAGATTATGTTTATTTCAGAACTAATGGATATTGAGAGTTATCACCTTAAGATCGCGGTACACAACGTCATTTGAATGCAGATACTCCAGCGCTGATACAATTTCGGCACCGTAGAATCGCGCCCGGTCTTCTGTGAACACTCGTTCTCTTGAGAGATGGAAGAAGAGCTGAGAGAGGGGAGAACAGATGGAGTCAAACACATCACAACACGTGTTGGAAAGATCTGTTGGCATGTGCACGGCAAAGCTGTTGACAAAAAGTGACAGTGTGTCCATGTGACTGTGGCATGTCTATGTGAGGTCTCACCTCGCCTCCGTTGGCATATTCCATTACAAAACAGAGTCGATCGTGGGTTTGGAAGGCATATTTCAGTGTCTGCAGGAAGAAAATGATCACATTAGAAAAAAGCTTTCACACAAGTGTATTGATAAAAAATTATTCAATAATGTTAAATGAAAGAAATTCGAAACATAAAAGGCAAGGACCACAGATACAGTTATGAAACAAGACAATGACAATCTCCTCAGCCTAATTCTGTCATTAGTTTAGCAGGTTTTCAATAAAGTTATAACAATTCATCCTGTCTGTGACATGAATGTGTTTGCCAAATTTCCTGGCAGTCCATCCAATAGTTGTTGTGATATTTAAAGTGGTGAACTGACAGCGCTAAAGCCACAGTATAAACAAGTGTGGCGAAAAGACACCGGGTGCAAACAGTGCACCATCCATGCTGGCAAGGTCTGTCATTCGTGATTGATAGGGGCTCAGCTCTAAAAGCTTTCAGACTTACCTGAGGGATATTTGGTTCATAAACAACTGTGCTGGTTGCTGTATCTTAGACTGTGCTACATTTACTAACAGAGCTCCTGTTAATCTGTGCCATAAAGTAGGTCATTTGTAAATGTTCTCACCGTGAGGAAGGGATGCCGTGTGTTTTGTAACACTCGGCTCTCTGTAACCGTGTGGGCCACCTCATCCTGCAAACAAGCATATTATTGTCAGAGACATTGAACACATGCAATACCAAATGTAGAGCCTTAATTATTTTCAATTATAAAGTGTACTGGGACCATGCTGCATGGGGAAACTATAAACAAAACGGATTGATTGACTTCTTGATTGATCTTTCTTTTAATTAAAAAACCCTAAAACAATCTAAACATCTTCCTAAATGGTTAATACATTTGAACAAAAATACAAAAAGAATGTGGTTGTGACAATCAATTGCCATATTGTAAAGAGGCAGTTTGTACTATGCTTAGGGTCTGCTGCACTCTAGTGGCCCCCCTTCTCTCATGATATGAAGTTATGAAGTCCCTCTCTAAGCTGTGGGACTACAATAGCTAGAACAGAGTACACCCATACACACTGTACTTACCTTGGCTATGATGACCTCTTTGCGCAGTATTTTCATGGCATAATGTACTCCAGTGGACTTCTCTTTGACCAGAATCACCTTCCCAAACGTCCCCTTCCCAAGCAGCTTCAGGTACTCAAAGTCACTCATATTCTGTAACATGTACAAAGACCAAAGTGTGAGAATTCATTAGGAAGTCGACTCATCTAAAATGAAAATCAGCTCATTTATATAACTCATTTAATATAGATGCTTTCTAATGTATTAAGAACACCTTTTAGGAAAATTAAATGTGTATGATTGAGTTGTTTGCAAAGTTCACTGATACCGCCTCCAAGTCTTAGCAATAAGTGTTTTGTTAAATTGGACTTTAACAAGTTGTCATTGCTAATAAAAAACAAAATTAACTCAGGACTGTTGGGACTTGGGTTAGAGAGACTGGAAGGTTGATGGTTCTAGTCCAGTAAGGACCAAACTTGGAATGTGGACTGGTAGTGGCATGTCTGTATTTAGGGCCTGTGTGTGTATAATGTGTTTAATAACAGAGTGAAACATTTTCCCCAGGGAATTAATAAAGTATGTCTTCTTCTTCTTCTTTGCAGTAGAAAGACATGTATTTGGCATCTAATGTACTTTAAAACTCATTCCATTAACCTGCTGCGATGACTTTAATACATTTGTGGTAGTATATCATATAGTAATACATTTCTCTGGGTCCTCTACTACTACTACTGACACCGATAAATATATCATGTCTACTGAAGTCTATCAGAGGGACTTCAAACCCTGTGTGAAAGCCAACAACCGATCCTCTCACCACTTTGGGGACGTTCTTGGACATGGCCACTTCCATCTCCTCCAAACTGCTTTCACTCGGGGAGCTGAACACATCCATGGGTTCCTCATCCTCATGTTCCCTCATCTTCAAACTATTTGCCACGGACTGGATTGCCCGCATCCACTCCTCTCTAAGAAGCAAAAAATGACATTACTTGTCAGGCGCTCCATCAAAACAAAATACACCAAATTTTGGAGAGTCAGTTACACACAAAGGCCACTGCACGCCATTTTACAAAAAATACTTTACACACGTTTGCTGAATAGTTTTGACAACATGAGAAGGCTAGTGTCAAAATGGCAGCGTGCTTGGCATAATATTTAACCCTGTTCTTACCTCTCCTCATTGTTTTCCACGTGGAACGTGCGTTCAATGACGGTGGTCCACTGGAGGCAACGGATGACAAATGTGTTGGGCTTGGGTCTTTCAGTCTTCATCAACTGGCATTCTGTGAAAAACGCAGAAAGTTTTGTTTTTACAGGAAGGTCCTGAAGGTTTAAATAATGGGGACGTGTTTTCTAAAATGATAAACATCCAACTGATAGTTTTAGAACACTAGAAGAAGTAGGTGTTTTAAAGTTTTTTGTTCTCTTATTGGTCATTGTTTTGTTTATATTATGCTTCGTTAGTGTGAGAGCTGCCCCTGCTCGTCATGCTCTGTACATAATAACCACACTTTACTAAGCTTAATAATAAAAATAGTGTATTGTTGTCATGCTATTGTTGATTTTATGTGTCCTAAGAGTAATATTTTGTGTTTCTTCTCTGTGTAGTGCAGAGGCTGTCTGTCTATCTGCATCTGTAATGCTTTTATTGTGGATTGTATTTTCAATGCGTTTAATGATTGCGTTCTGCCCACAGAACAACATATTTCACATGTTTCCATTTCATTAAAAAGTCATTCATATGCACGCAGTACATGTCAAATAAAACAAAGTTTAAAAAAAAAGTGTAGTTAAGAATTAGAAGGCAACGGTTATCCGGAAAAGGCCATGGTTCAAAGACTGTTTCACCATGTTGGGGAACTGACCTGCCACTGAGAAGTTGTTGAGTGGTGGTGAGGTCTGGTCATTGAGATCGGGCTTCTCTTTGTATCCAATAAAGGAACCGTCACTCTTCAGGATGAAATACCTGGGCCTCCACGTCTTTATATATTCACCTGAAATCAGAAAGAAGAGTATAAACTCAATCAAGAGGAGCAGCTGTCACCTGTGGATCAATCTGATTCACATAGAGAGTTTTTTTTGTATTTCAGATCTTGGTCAAATTGAGGGCAATGGGTTTCCACTTATAAAACTTGTAGTAATGCCAAAGTGTTCTTGCACTGATTCAAAATTACAACACCAGACTGGTCCTCATGCTCCTTACCTCTTTTGTGGAGCCAGCCCTCTCTGACCACATTAACTTCATTCATGGTGAAAGATTTGATTTCAGAGAGGGTCAGGAACAGGAGGTTGGGGAGGGGAAAATTGGATTTCTCCGTAGGCCCGCTCAACTCTCAGCTGTAGTTATCAAATCTGAACAGGACCTGCTGTATGAAACAAGTAGCACAAAGAAAATAGGACCATTAAAAAAAAATGTAATAATAATAATAATAATAATAACAAAGTAGTTAAGACTGTCACCAGTAGCTACTTTCGCTATATTATTTCTAACCCAACAGTCAATAGTTGTTAGTAAAGTTTGAATTTAACTCGTAAGAAAAGTTTCAAAAATAATTTAAAAGCTGATGTAATAAAAACACAAGATCAGATATATTAATGGCTGTTCTTACTTACACATACAGACGGCAAATCGTCACATTGAAGATATTTGAAATATTGTAATGTTCTTTTAGTTTTAGTTATCTCGCTCCTCTGCTGTCCACTCCTATGGACTTATGATCACGTCAATAATCTAATCATAAGCGGTTCATACACATAATAATACAATTCTGCACATTATTATCATCATAAATCAGATGCACGTGTAATAAATAACTCACTTCTCGATAGGTATCATGGCTCACATTTCGTGTCGGTATAAATTTAACGCATCGGCTTATAACTTCAATATGAGCTATTATTGATATTACAGATCATTCGGTATGCCGCTTGCAGAAGATAAGAAAAATATAGATAAGGAATATAAGATCACACCAAAATTAACACTAACCAATGAAATTACAGTATTGATAAAACAATTGTTAACTTAACTATTGTAGTTGTTGTTGTTGCAGTTAGCAGTAGTTAGCTGTGTGCTAACTGTGATAAGTTAAATTTCAACGAACCGTTCACGGGAGATTCGATTGGGAAATGCTAATCTTGTTGATTTCCCAACCAACATCTGACAATCAATCTAACCTTTATTTACTATACGCCTGACCCAAAGCAACCCCATTTAAATACTTTAGAATTTCAAACAACTTAGCTACATGTCTTAGTTAGCTACACAGTAACTTTGCTAATGAACGCTACAGCTTAATGTCACATTTTAAGTTAGTAATTTACAGACAAAAAACAAACAAAAAGAATAGCACTTACGCATTTCCTAGAATACTTTCAAGACAGTTTGCCAGTCTACCGTTATGTTACTAACAAAGGCTTGTCCAGCACAAGTTGGAAATGTTTGTTTATTATTAGTAAACACTGTTTTACTTTAGCTTGTAGGCTACTAATGTAGCCTTGCTAATAGCGAGGTAGTGAAGTAATTGTTATTGTTAGCTTTGAGTTACAAACTCCCTAAATGTATCTCATAAATACATTTATTTTACGTTTGATTATGTACCGACAAGATTTAACGCACATTTCACTGACTTTCACATACGTTGCTCTCGTTTCAAAGCAGTTTTGACAGGCTAGATCCAGTGCAGGCCATCCACCCAGGAAAACACCATGGACTCTCTTCTTCTTGGTATTATATGGCCGCTACTTCTCTGGACCCATACTGCCGCCTGCAGGCAACGAAGCGAGGACCCATCTGTGTAGGTCCATGGTGTAGGCCTACTTACATAACTGGTTTACGGCACACAGTCACGGTCAGTGGTGAAATGTAACTAACTGTGCAGTCGAAGTTTGAGTCTCTTTTACTTTACTTGAGCATTTTATTTTCATACTACTATAGCCTACTTTTACTACTTACTACTACTTTTAGTGGGAAATATTTTACTTTTTATTCAACTACATTTAGGCCTATCTGATGTTTTTGGTTAGTTAGCCTACTTTATGAAATTAAGATTTCTGCAAACAAAACATATGAAGAGTTTAATTATGAAATATTGCATATTTTTCCAACAAGGCCTTCAAGCACACATGAAACTAGTCGATAAATCGATTCATTATTTTCTAGTGACTATCTTGATAATAGTAAGTTTTAATGCAAATATGCCCAACATGTCATGGTTCCAATTTCTCATACTGAGAATCTGCTGCTTCCTTATAATCGTTGTGATTTTTACCAGCAAATAATCAATCTATGAATTAATAAATAATAATACTTAAATCAACAATTAAAAAACATGTATTTACTGTTTATTTCCAGTTACAAACACTGCTTTTAAATTAATAGCTAATATATAGTATAATAGTGGAACAGTCACTTATTATTTTAATACTTTAAGTACATTTTCCTGATTATACTTATACAAATACTCTTGATACGTAAATAGTTTAGAGTAAGGTATCTCTACTCTTACACAAGTATGGTTTTCACTTCAGACCTACTCTTTACATCACTGGACACAGACTCATTTTTCAGCTTGAGGAATAATGTTTCACCTTATTTCTTCATGTCAACGGATTATTCCTTTCTCCAACATCTCACTAACTGCATTTGAAAGAGGAAACCAGGAAGCAGAAGCAATTTTTTCCAAAAGGCGTTGTTTAATTAGCAGAATTTGATCATGTCAGCATGAACACCAACCTTTCAAATTATTTATTTCACTCTGTTTCCATTGCAAACAGATACAGAAGCCTATTCGAGTCATACTTATCAACATTTTTTGTAGATGTTAGGGTCGTTGGTTCGATCCCCCATCTCCCTGCCACAAAAGTGTCCCTGGGAAAGACACTGAACTCTAAATTGCTCCCGATAGTTAGCCAGCACCCTGCGTGGTAGCTGCTGCTATCGGTGTATGAATGTGTGCTCCAGTTGTAAGTCGCTTTGGATAAAAGCGTCTGCTAAATGACATGTAATGTAATGTAATGTGACACAATGATAAAACAAAAAAAAAACAGACAAATACATTTGGCAATGGATATTTTGACTTTTGAAAAATAACACAAGTTCTTTTGGCTAAAAATATGAAAATTTCCTGAGACTTGCACAATAAAACATTCACATCCATTCATTATTCTCTTGATCTATTCTTTCATCCTCGTTCAGGCTTTCAGGAGTCTTCACCCTGTGGCTGAGCGGTGTGGAGCTCCTGGATCATTGCTGGAGGAGAAAAACACAAGTATGAAACCACTGTTAATATGTACAGAGCACAGATTCACTGTATAGCTTTTTAAATTAAGCTTAATGACAACAGGCATTATTCAAGTTAGAACTCACCTTTGATAATCTCGTCCTTTACTTTTTGAAGTTCTTTTTTCACTTCCTCAAGAATGTCCTTCGAACACACACAGATACAATACGATAAGTTCTACTTGACAAATCCTAAATATAGTTAAAATAACTCAGCATGTCAGCCTTAAAGCTCCATTGTTATAACTTGGCTCAATATTAAATTCCAAGACAGTAAAGTTTGACTTTGCGGCTGCAGTATGTTGTACTGACATGACTCCCTTGTGTTTGCATATCACTATAGATTGGGAAAGAAATGCAGAATCTTACATCATAACATTGTTTTTAGCATCTCTGTTCAGTATAAACAAAAGTTACAACATATCCTGTGCAGCATCCAGGAAATTAAGTTTTTTCTAAATATAGTTATGGTGTAGTTATCGTTTTCTTTTTTACAATGGATAAAAGTAAAAGTTAAGAGTTTTATGTTATTAGTACATTTGCAGTATACATTCAAATAGAGATCAAAGAACCAACCTGTTTGAATTGTTCCATATCAATATCTTCTGAGCCCCTTTTCGCCATCTTCAACCTAAGTCAAAAAGATCCATGTTAACCCATAGCCAACACAGGCTCATTTAGATCAATTCATTATTTTCCAAGAGAGCTGGCCATGAGAATGAGCACTTTGTTTCAAACTACAATGACAAAAGCACTTGTAGGCCAAAGATAATGCTCTGATTTTCATCTAGTGGCGTTTTTGTCATGCTAACACTTTGCAGTGAAACAGAAGACTGAAGGTCACCAGCTTCGGAACAAGTATTGTCTATTATTATAGTTATGACCTCAGACAGAAACCACCAACACGCAAAGTGCTTTATTTGATGTCGCTTGTTGTTTGCAAGCAGCACACCACTACCAACAAACAGCAGTTCAGCTCATCTCACTGGCTCAAACTGTGGGCAGCGCAGCATACAGAGTTTTTTAAGTTTATTTCAGACTGACTCACAAATCATATGACCAACTGCCACACATCTCATAGCAGAGAGAACTAAGAAGCAAAATCTTGGAATAGGTGAAAGGTCTTGGTGGCAGGTGTGGACAAAGGGAAGACTGATACCTGGACAGCGGGGAGGATGTAGAAGTGGTGGGACTTGGGCTGCAGCCCCCTTGATGGTTGTTTGAGGGCTTGGGCCTGTGGCAAAAACATGATGTGTTTATGAAATTTGTATGAATGGTTAAAATGGGAGATTTGAATTCAGCAGTAAATAGATGCATGTAAGGAATGTAATGTTTGTAATGATCATGCATATGGATAGTGAAGGCTTGATGGATCAGGCGTTTACCTTGGCATAGTGGCAGCTTTTTCCTTGGGCCTTCCATTGATTTCTGGTGAAATATGAGTTTATGTATTATTACAGTACATAAATACAGTAAGATAAATACTTATTTGTTTACATAACATTATGGCATTACATTTATTTCAAATCATCATATACAATGATATGCCGTGATGTAACTAAATAAGTTATGGTAATATATAGTGTGAGGCATATATTATTCTAACATTAAGCTTATGTTTTGGTTGTTGTCAAACAGTTAAGTAGCACATTTCCGTTTCCTTGTTATTATCAAAACCTTGTTTCTTTATCCAATGAGAAGAGGCTAACCCAGTGAAAGTGACATAACTCACCTCCTGGCCCTGAGGACGTTGAGTTGTCAGTGTCCTCCTGAAGTCATGTAAAGACATTCTAGAGTTATCATCCTTTTCATATCTTAAAATCTGCTGCTCATTCTACAGATATTACAGAATAAGGACGAGGATCATCCAAACATATAGTAATAATATCTGACAGGAGACTTACATACCTTTTTCGCAGCAGGGAGGTCAGAAGCTTTCCTCCTATTAAACATAGTCATATAATAGACATTAAGAAGTCCTTATCACATCAATATGCTGTAGATATCTGTCTCATATGTCTCTTAAGTAACATTACTTATTAATTTATAATTTACCTTCTAGCAAGGATGGCACTCATTTCTCCCATTAGACCAGCTCCTCCACCTCCCCCTCCATCTGATGAGGATGCTGGTTTGGCGGCTGGGGCTGCTGCTCCCTCATCCTAGATACACAAAAACACCTTGAGTCACTATGTTTAAAGGAATCAGGGGTATTGGTTTGGAGGAGCACACAAAGAAGAACATGCGGACACATGCTGCACCATACCTGCGGGGCTCTTTTACGTAGTTTAGCCCCTGCCAGAGCTGCAGCCAGATCGTTTCCCGCTGACTGTCCTCCTCCACCACCACCTCCTCCTCCTCCAGAGGGCGGAGGGGGTGGCGGAGGTGGTATGCCCCCAGGAGGAGGGGGTCCAGGGGGGCACGGGCCAGAGGAAGGAGGAGGGGGGCCTGGAGGTGGTGGTGGAGCTGGTGGGGCAGGAGGGGCAGGAGGGGCAGGAGGGGCAGGAGGAGCAGCAGGAGGCTGAGGGGCAGGTGTGGAGGCCTGCCTCTCTCTCTCCAGACGCTCCTTCTCCTGTTCCGACTTCTGACGCTCCAGTCTAAACACAGAACAACACATTATTCATAGTTTTTGGATATTGTGGCTGTGACAACCCTAAAACTATCAAAGTCTGAAAACCTTAGTTCAAAAACCCCAGGCAGATTTACGCCCCCTCATAACCAACGCTATATAGAACTATGCCTCCACCTGTGATAAAATACAATACCATGGAAACAGTTTCTAGCAAGAACCCAAATTTCAAATTTGAAAGTTGTTTCCCATTTACATTTAAGTTTTTTTTAAAATTAAAATTAAATAAAGAATAAAGAAAATCAAGGCAGCATTCAACAATGAAAATAAATAGCCGTACATTTTCTGCCGTTCCAGCTCCTGTGCATTGGGTCCACTCTGAGCTGGGCCTGAGTAAAACATTGTTCTGGGGTGAAAATGGCAAGTGTGTGCTCTTCAAAATCAAGACTATTTAAAAATTGAGATCAGTTGTAATGCTGTTAACTTTTGAAAGACATAACTGATACAGACTTTTACTGAAGATGGCACCATTAAAGGATCACATAATGAGTACCACAGAAGCAGCTACACTGTCTGAACTGGATCAAATGAGTTCTGTTTCATAGCTGTGTTTACCTGCGCCTGCCGGTGCATTGAGAGTCTCTAATGCATGTGTCATGGAGGTGGCGAAAAGAGCAGCATCGTCTTTACTGCCAAAGTTCAGCCCCCAAACCTGTTTTGGATCCCGCCATTGGTGGAAGTTTGGCGTGGCTTGATTATACTTCATCCCTTTGATAATGGGACAGTTGATCACCAACTGGCATGGACAGGAGGAACATGTTAGTGACTGTATTGAGGATTTGAGAGACCTGAGGGGAGATGTGACTACTGAAGGGAAATGAAAATTGAGCGGAAGTAGGTAGGTGGGCGGTGCCAAGGTAGTGCCAGGCTAGGGTGATGTCATATAATGTCATGAACACCTTTACAATTCAGTGCAATTCTGTGAGTTATAATCGAAAATTTGATCATTTAGGAGGTCATATTTTGCCTGTATTCATGCATCAGATTGTAAGGTGTATGTAATATATGGTGTATGGGTGGTTATCATTCACATCTGTATATATCGGTGTAGTTTGAACAGCATACAATGCTCGTGAAAAGCAGAAATGAAGTGAGAATAATCTTCTATTGTAAAATTCCAACTGTTCTTGGAATTTTAACTGCACAACATTATGAAGCAAACCTCTGCTGGTAAGAATAGGGTTAGCAGACTGGAAATCTGTTCAGTGAATACTTCCAAACACCATTGTTGGGTTAATCATTCTATAGTGTTTCAGAGGAAGTGAACTACAGACAGATATTAGATATTCACACATTTTGGTGTGTGCTCTCTAACCAGAGAGACGGTGCTGTATGTTAAAGCAGAACACGCGTTTGTCTGTATGTGTGTGTGTGTGTGTGTGTGTGTGTGTGTGTGTGTGTGTGTGCGTGTGTGTGTGTGTGCGTGCGTGTGTGCGTGTGTGTGTGTGTGTGTGTGTGTGTGTGTGTACCTGCTGGTCGGCCTGCAGTTTGCGGCCCACCACTCTGAAGGTTTTAGCTGCAGGGTTGTGATAGATCTGAACACGACTTAATGAAGGAGTTTCAGATCCAGCCGGCACCCAGCGCTTGTTTGCGTCATCATACAGCATGACTGTCGCCCTCACCTGGCAGATACTGGACTCACTGTTGGTATAGGAAAGAGGACAACATGCATAAGACCATAGAAGACCATAAGGTTGAAATGAAGAGCAGAGCAGCACAATGAATATGTTGTGTGAGATGTAGTGTAGTGGTAGTTTAGATATGGACATCTGGTTTTAAAGCGGCAACCCCTAAGTATTCATATTAAGAGCCAAGTTTTTTTTGTCAATTGTGTTCCTGCACAGCATCCAACAAAAGGTTTTTGGTCACTCTTCCATGGTGGACTCTGCCTTCCACTCAAGCGTGCTGCTGGGATAAACTCGGGAAAAGCATGTTGAGATGGATGAATGGCCTGATCTACAGCACTCTATCACCAGAAAACAGTTTTTTACTGGGACATTTTTATCAGCCGAGCTAAGGGTGTAAGGGCAGGGTGTCATATTGTATCATATTGTATCATATTGTATCATATTATATGAAATGTAAAGCCCACTGAGACAAATGTATTTGTGATTTTGGGCTATACAAATGCAAATAAATAAAAAAAACTGAAACAGAAGAAAGAGGAAGTCGAATTTTTATATTTAGCCCCATTGCGGGGAATTCTTACTTTCAGATAATTCCTGATTTAGTCATATTTTGGCTGTATTTCATTTAGGTCCTGTATGATGGTAATGTGTTTTGTATGTCAAATCTGAACCAGCAAAATGAAAAGTGCATTTATAAAAGAATTTACAGTACATTTTGTGGATAACTTAATCGTACTATCACTGGGGTTGTATTTACATTAGCAACGGCATGAATGTTTTCAGGTAAAAGTAAGTAAATAGTAAATAGATTAAGAATTTCAATAGTACTGCAGAAATCTATTTCTATGCTCTATACTCTAGAGCTCTCTGAGGCATTGTGACACCGAGTTATTGTCAGTCTACTTGTTTCACAGTCTGTGGTCTGTGGGAAATCTATACTTCCTGTCAAAAAGGTTCATGTTTTGACCACTTCCTGTGTTCAGTTCAGTGCTGCCTAATATGGTTTGCCTTAATTCACCAGTAATACATACTAACTTATCAAAATCATTAACCCTTTTCTTAGATTTAAGTGTATCTTCAGTCCACAGCAAATACAGAAACTCCAGTTCTGAAATTTACATTTTATGCGTGAGAACTATAATGCAACACCTGCTGTGAACTTTAGCAGGAAATGTAGTCAGATTTGGACCGCTAAGTCAAGTGCAGAGTTGTACCATTCTACTTGTTTAAGTTATTCATATGTATGTGACATTGAAAATGATGAAGAAAAAAAATTACTTTTAAGTGGATTACTGTAACATTATAACTGTTTAGAGAAATCAGAAAACGACTTACCCCATAGTTCAGTTGTAGTGGCACTATCAAAAGTGTCACTCCCTTTGTAACAATCACCCACTTCTTATCAACTTGAATCCTTTCCTCCTCCCTCCTAAGTATACTTGTTGTCTATTTAATCAAGCCTGCTGTCATTCTAGCCTACACACCTTCGTCGATCTCTCCCATGACATTGTTTAACACACTAACCACTTGCACTTCTGCCTTTGTATTCTCATTTCCTAGACAGGTTTTTTCTCTCTCTTCCTGTTGTCGTCTCGTTCACTCCTTCTTTTAAATAGTCATTTTCAGATCGCCCCTCATCTCTTTTTCTGTCCCTCTGTGGCATAGCAATGATTTCTGTCTGCTTACTGCTTATACCGTCATACTCTTCTGTTTATTTGGGGAGGGGTGATAGTTTTTCGAACGAGGGGTGCCAGACTGCATGCAAGTCTGTCTGTCTGTCTATCTATGTCTATGTCTATGTCTGTGTGTGTGTGTGTGTGTGTGTGTGTGTGTGTGTGTGTGTGTGTGTGTGTGTGTGTGTGTGTGTGTGTGTGTGTGTGTGTGTGTGTGTGTGTGTGTGTGTGTGTGTGTGTGTGTGTTGGGAGAATCACAACACTTGTAGTATTTTGACTACTTCAGATAAAGTGCTGGCCTGGCAGCATCACTGCGGTGCTTATCTACAAAATACAGTTTTGCACGGTAGACTAGCTGGTTACCAGGTGTTAATGTATTTCATGGTTCAAAGCAAGCAGTTATAACTGTTCTGTTTTAATAACTTTATCGGCTGTATTATGCAGCAGAATATTAAGTCATTCTAAACATGTTAAAATTGTATAGAAGTAGTAACAATCGGTGCAGTTAGTAGTCATACTGTACATAGTAAATGTGCATTTGAAGTATGAAAGGGATAGTGAGGTTAACGGAAGCCATGTCAAAATGTTCTAAGTCATCCCAAATAGAGGGAAGTACCAAATATTAAAATAGCTTACGTTTGATGATTCTTATGGATGCATCATGCAGAAAATGTAATCAGTCATCAAGTTGTTGTGTTTTGCCTAGTTATATTCAATGGGAAATCACAGATGTGGTGGCGTTTATCTTGTCAAATCGACTGTTGGCAGGGTTCTTATATCTCTACGATCAACACCAAAGTGTAATGTGTTATCCCCCAGTATCTGTCATAGCATTGCTAACTGGCACTTCCTCCTACGGCTGCAGTAGCAATGAAAGAAGAACTGCAAATGTCTAAGAGAGTGAACACACTAATTAATTTGTTAGAACGAGGAACCCATACAGTGTTTGTGAACTATGCAGACTTTCAGCTTGGCTTGAATGATTGCATAGACACATGGCCTCTTTGGCTAGTGCATTAAAAAATTGTGTAGGCAGTTAGGATATGCTGTTTGACATTTTATGGAAACACACACTTTTTAAGTACTTTGTATTGCCAAGTTTTAAGCACAATTCTTTTGAGGGGTCATTGTGTGTTGATTCAAATATATCAGCAGAAAAGTTCAAATACCTTTGAACTATCATATACAAAAATATGAACTGTCACTTTGCTGTTTGGTGCATACATGTTGTATTTATAGTGTGTGTGGTTAACGTGAAACCTTGAGTGCCTCTGCGTGTACGTGTGAAATTGACAGACACCTTGTTTGGGTAGCCATGTATAGCCACATCTAAGTGTTGTTAGTTTCCTCTTACCTCTCACGATCACTCTGCAGTTCCTCTTTTAGTCTCTAAACTAGGTTAAACACAGTATACAGCAGTACTACAGTAGTAACACATTATAACACATTATACACCATAGAATTGTATTAATACATATTCTATCAGTATTTTCATCTAGAATTGCATCCACATATCCACTGTTGAAAAATGTGGGCCTTAGATTTTAGTAACACATTGTCATTCAATGACAAGATACAATGTAATGTGTATGTTCAGTGCAATTCTCTGACTATATTATGCAACAGAAAGATATGAAAGAGAGAAAAGGTTGAGATCTGCAAGCCAGTCCACATTGTGACTGCTATGGCAGGGCATTAGGACAGTCAGTCAGTCGGTCGAAAAAAGATGATGGTGATGAATATTTCATCACTGATTAATCCTACCAGCAGGAGTCCTCATCTGGTTATGCTTATAAGAGAAAAACTTTTTCTGACCCTGGGCAGCTCACCTTACTTTACTATAGACTAAGAACTACTGTCTTATTAATAAAAAAAACATTAAAGGTGCTGTAAGTGGAATGGTTCTTTTAGCTAACTTCCTGTCAGTTACTGCAGTTAGCAGTCCCCTCGCTCGTCCCTACGTCACCACATTAATACACTGCGGTCTTCAAGCACCGGGTTATCTAGCATCATCTCAGATCCATAAGTGTGATAAAACATGATAAAAACCATCAAAACAGACATTGGGAAGGATTTTTTACCTGCTCCGCCATTGTAGGCGAATAAACATTCACCCATCTGTTGCTCTGCGGGTGCACCGGGCAGTGAGACGGGTGCCGGTTTGCAGCGTTCTTTCTTCTGATTGGATACTACTTTCGGGATCCCCGAACAATTTAATTTGCCGATTACATGCAGAGCGGGTGACGGAGAGATCGGAGGTATGAAACGCGCACACTATATAAGTGATCACTGTATGAATATAGAGTGATTTAATACATATATTAACCTAAATATATCGCTCACTCCACCTTTAACAACATTGGGTCCTGTTGTCATGAAGAAACCACAAAGATGGTAGGCTTACATATTTAAATAAACGGTAACAACTTTATTTATGAAGGGCTTTTATCCGAAGCGTTTTTTTTCTTCTCATTCACCCTTTCACTTGGCCTGACCATTGAGAGTCAGTGCCTTTCCCAAGGACATTTAGCCAGTTCAACAGGAGGAAGTGGTGATAGAACCACAAACGAAGCATGGCCTGAGCAATATGAGAAGCATGTTCTGTAATCATCACATGGGCGGTGCTACATTACATAGGGGCGTGTTCTATTGTTGTCATGGGCATGCTCTATTCCTAGCAGCTTGGGTGACAGGGAGTCTGCTGCCATCTATTGGTATGAGAGGGGCGTAGACAACTGACCTGACAATGGTGTGACGTTTACACAGTCTGTTGGTGTACAGTATAGCAATGGATGTGGTTTTTAGCCACAACAGAGGCTTGACCTGTCACGTCCAGTGCCATTTGATTTGCATCTTCTTCTGCACATGGGGGATGGAGCAATCAGGACCAATGAAATGGAACAATCAGGTTTCACCTATGTCAGTCAAGAGGATTAGTTTATCATAATGAACAACACGAAGACTTAAAACAATTATGATTACAATGTTGCTGCAAATAAGACGAGAGCAGAATGCCGGCAAAAACTAATTTGTATACTGTGCCTAAGTTACTATTTATTTATTTAACCATTCGGTGCCTACGTTGTTTTTTCTAAAATGGCAGATGCCCATTCTAGAGCTATCAAAATCAACACGTACATTGTCACATGGTGAGGGATATGGATACAAATAGACTATTACTATTTTCTATAAGCGGACATGGCAGCCAATCGTTAACAAAATTACCAGAAAACAAGTCTGAAATGTAGTAGGCCTACTGCGCTTTTCATATTCTTCTTTTTAAATTCTTATTTTTCTTTTAGCAGAACCACACCACATTGTATTTCACTACACATATTGCTTGTGTATGTGACAAAAGTAATATTTGAATCCTTGACCTACACACACAACCAGCCTAGAAAGGTTAAACAGTGAGCAATGAAAACAGTATTTTGTCATATTTTGGTGTATATAGGAATTCGTTTGAAAGGTACCTTTTCAACAGTTTAACTGTCTTACCAAGGGAATCCATTTCTGTAACTCGATGCCCTCTATTAATACCCTCAGGGTGTATTTGATAGGGAACACCATGATGCAGTCAATAACAGTTCAAGCTAAGCAATGAAATGGCTGGACAAGGACAGCTGTCACACAATAGCCTACTCAAAGAAAAAAAAAAGGTTCATTTTCAATAGCTAAAGAAGAGCAGCAGTTAGAAACACAGACACAGGCCTTTGTCTGAAGTGAAAGAGGTAACAAGGGTGTGGTCATTCAGGAACACATCAACGGTAAAACATGGCGTCCTGTGTGTTCCTGTCCAGACTGGTCATTTACCTGAAGTAAAACAAATTAAAAATGTCTCCTTATGGCCAGGTCAATACAGATGTTGAAGGAAACATATTTTTGAATTGAAAAAATGTGTTGAATACAATTCAATCAGCATTTGCCAACACTTACAGTGGTAACTCCATTGGGAGTTCCTTTTCTTCTTGTCATTTGTCAGAAACATCACATTTTTGGAAAACTATAACATTCAATATAGTCAACAATTAAATCTGTCCTTTCAATAAACGCAGTATTTCTCTCTTTGATCATCAAGGACTCATATAAATGGTCAGTTTTTGTCTGGTACTTGAGCGGAGCTAGCTTTTACCATTTAATTTCCATGCTGAAGCACACAGCCTGGTGCTTTGCATACAGTTAGAGCGCAGCTCCGGAAGGCAATGACGCACAGTACAGTCAACAGTCTCTTGCAGGCCTTTCAGGAAACACTGACGCTGTATATCAACCCATATCATGGCACATTACCACTTAAATCAATGAATATTATATAAATCCTCTCAGTAACTCAACAAATATGTTCTTTACACTTCTCATACATGTAACAGATAACCACAAACGGTCGACAATTAAGTGTGTAGCTGGTCAAATTTAACATGAAAGAGTGACATCCCTGTACATTCTACTTCAGTTTCTATTGTGTATGTAAAACGCTGTTGAATTAAGGGGCATACACAATATAAATGACTTAATAGTTGAAAGGCATGGCTGAAGTGTGTTTATACTACTAGAAAGTACATGATCCTCCTGATGTTCTTGCAGTGACCTCCATTGCCATTTGCATGGTGGGGTTTAGTTTCGGGCTGCACTTGTATTTGCAATGCAGAGTCTAGTGAAATAAGATGCACACAGTTAATTTTCCTCTTAGACATACGATGACTGTGCAGGAAGTAAGAAGGTTGTACAGTTTGTGGTGCAAAATACAGGTGCATCTCAAAACCATTAGAATATCATGGAAAAGTTCATTTGATTGATGATTTAATTTAAAAAGTGAAACTTTCATATATTCTAGATTCCTTACACTTGAAGTGAAATATATCAGGCCTTTTTTTGTTAAATGTTTGCTGTTAGGGCTTACAAAAATTGAAAATCCAGCATTGCAAAAGGATTTATAATACAAAAAATGGAAACCTTCTGAAAATTTTGCACTTTTAGGCGATCAGCCTTTGTCACTGCTGAGGTGTTATGAATGCCCAGCTGCATTGTAATGGATCTATAGTATATGAACGTTTCAACTTTTAATTTAAATTACCTAAAAAATGAACTTTTCCATGATATTCTAATTGTTTGAGATGCACCTGCAGTATGGATAAACATGCTGAGCGATTTGACAGATTCTATCACTTAAAACTATTCATCCATCCATTTTCTATGGTTCTCCGTAACCAGGGGCTGCTGCCTATCCCATCATGCACAGGGCAAGTGGCAGGAGGAAAACAAAAACAGTTTAAAAAGTACCATTATGTATGTGAAATTATGTACCGAGTGAGTGAAAAGGCCTTTGTGTGCATTTTTAGAAGCTCTGTAATCCCACCAAACAATTCCAACAAAAAGAGGGCAAAAAAAGAGAAAGGGCTGATTTACCTAGCAGTTAAGGCTGTGGCTCCTCCGTGCTTGCTCCTGTTACTCAGACCGTGCCCTTTTTCTGGGGCCAGGGCTTGGTAGGGGACAGAATTTGCATGCAAAGGGCCACTTGAATGCGAAGCTCCTAGGATTCTCACTACCTGACATGCAAAACCTGTGGAGGACCAGTTAAAACGGCGCACGCGCACAATCAACACAGGTTTACTTCAGTCAAAAACACTGATCCTCCTACCTCCTCCTAGAGTTATGGAAATGAGGGCTGTGATTTTGCTGGGTTACTTACCTGCAGCTTGTCACAGAGTAAGGGTTGCATTAACGTGTTGGAAGCAAATTCATATCTAGTTTGGTCCTGAACAGATCGTAAACTGAAAGCAGTGTTGCATTTGAGTGCAAGGGTTAAGAGATTGAGGGTCAGTTACAAGAAATATCTAATTGGAAGGATGCCAAGGTCTTTCCTTGTGAAAAAGAAGCCTGGGGCATGTGGAGCATGGCAATGGAAAGAGCCAGAACCGCTTGAGTGGAAAGAAGTTGATATGGCAGGTAAGAATTTCAAGTATCTCTAAAGATGATTTTTCAGCTTTCAAAAGTAAGCAGTATCATACAAGTTGGTTTATATATGTGTTAAGCTGTATCATTTCTATGTAGTTATTAATATGACCTTGTTATTTTACTTAGAAGGTGAACCGTTGTTTCCTGTCATCCCATTTAGAGAGTGAAAATGCAAAGGAGCAGATATCCTGCAGTTCTGACAGCCAACAGAATGCTCATGCGCCTGAGCCAGTAGCCAGCTTACGATGTGGGGCAGTAGCAGGAATAAGAGTGCCGGTTCCTTTGGTAGCACCAAGAGGACCAGGGGCCGACGCCAGGCCTGACTGGTCCACACTGATGCTCCGCAGGTCCCTCTACCATAGCAGTACACTGGCACTTGTCAGCAGAGTGAAGGTAAGGTCAGACTTTTCTTGTCAAAAATATTATCACTCCTATATTATATGAAGTGGCATCACAGTAACTGCTGTGAATAGGGCAGCTGGGCACAACGGAAAGACCAATATGTTAATTAAACACCTAAATATATATTTTGGACCTTTTATTCATACTAGTTTGAAAGAAAGACATGGAATAAAAATAGACCAAATTTCAAAACTGACCAGGGCTTGAAAAAAACTATATTATACCTGCAGTGTCTTGCCTTAAAATGACTACTTGGCACTTTATATAGCGTATTCATAACTGTGTAGACAATTTCAATTGTTCCTTCTGTAAGATAAGGATAGCCAAAGAAGAAGTGTGCTACTGATCAGTGTTATCATAATGTCAATAATTATTATTAAGCAAGTTTTTGAACTTAAAAAAATCTCTATTATCTCCGTTCCAGCCCCGTCCCCATTCTTCTACCGATTCAGGTGACTTTGTGTGCTCCGTGTGCCACAAGATCTTCCCTCTGCAGCGCATGTTGACTCGCCACCTCAAGTGCCACAGCATGGTGAAGAGGCATCCCTGTCGATTTTGTGGCAAAGGATTCAACGATACCTTTGACCTCAAGAGGCACATGCGAACACACACCGGTAAGGAATGTACTTTGCTAAGATGCATGAACAGTAAAAAAAAAAAAAAAAAAAAAAGTCTGCGGCATCCTTTAGGTTCCCTTAAAAAAATTGTTTAGTTTAAAGCATCTCAAATGTTCCTCATAAGTGTTAAATTATTGTGTTTACAGCTTTTTTATTATATAGCTTGATTTTCTTTGGCCATTGTTATGCTTTATTTGGTAGTACAGAGATAGATTGTAAATAGTGAAAGAGGGCCTTGGTCTGGACAAGGACTGGGCCTTAATGGTCACTTAGCCAGTTGAGCTACTGGGGTGCCTCCCAATGAAGGGAATGCATTGTATTGTATAACCCCATTATGCGTTTTCAAAATCTACAAATTAACTTGAACTATAGCTGTAAAAAATAGAATAGTGAAAATCTATATTAAGTCAAGGTAACGTTCTACCGCATGTTGCAAAAGTCAGCAAATCTTAAAATGAATCTTTTTTTTTATGATTTACAATGACACCTTCACAATCTTTGTTATACCTGTTAAATATTTTGTTTCCATCTGTATATCTATTCATCATCAACAATCAATCATCAATCTGTATTAAGCTTATATTAGTTTATAAAGAAGAGAAATGGTCTCCCCCCCCCCCTGCTGCAGGTATCCGTCCCTACAAGTGTGAGCTGTGTGAGAAAGCCTTCACCCAGCGCTGCTCTCTGGAGTCCCACATGAGGAAGATCCACAGTGTGCACCAACAGTACGCCTACCGTCAGAGACGCTCCAAGATCTTTGTGTGTGAGGACTGTGGCTTCACCTCCAACCGGCCCGATGAATACTTCCTCCATGTCAGACAGTGCCATCCCGGGAGTCCAGTCCTGCGCCGTTATTACCGCAGACAGGCCCACGACAACAGCAGCAATTTTGCATCGCCCGACCGTAAACTCAACCCCTATATGCTGTACTCAAACCCTGCATACTACATGTAGTGTTGATTCTAATCCTTAAATGCATTATATTATTTTTGTTCCACACACCTTTTATGAATGAAAATGTTTGATCTTTTCAATGAAGTATTCAACTGTGTAACACTTAGACTAACGATGTATGTACTACTTCTGTGCTCATTCCATATTTTTTGTTATTAATTATCGTTCATTCATATAACCCTGTTTTTATTAATTGTAGTGTTTTTGTTTTTTCTTGCTCTAAGTTTACTGTTGAAATAAAGATGAAGGACTGCAAATGATATGCATTTTGAGAAATCAACTGACCAAGTCTCAGGGGACACTTTTTTATATAAGAAATAAGTATCATAAATATATAAAAAAATAAGTAAATAGATTAATGAGTGACTGAAGTGTGTGTGACTGGGGCCTGCACATTGACAGCATGTCTTCTTTCTGTTGTCAAGAAATTAAACACATTCTTCGTTTCAAATAGTAAGGCCAGGCATAATAGATTTTTTTAATTTTTTATTCAGCATGAGTTACAATCTACAGGTTCCAATATCAACCATTCTTTACCCCTTCATACCGTCTCTTACCTTCTGAGTGTGCATCAAATCTTTCAGCAATTGATAAATACTTTTCTTTTATTTATTTTATACAATTAAATTAAAAAAAATTGAGAACGTATATCTTGAAAAAGCAATAAACATGACTGAGACCACATTGGGACTTAACCCATGCTGTTCTTCAGTACTTCTGACCATGATCATGAGTTTTATAGAGAGCATTATAATACAAAGAGGAAAAACAACAACTGATTGATTATACAGGAGAGAGTGCAAATGCTACCTTGAGTGCAACACATCAGTGCAATGCCTGCTTTCAACAAAATATTTTCATCTAAATCTTTGAGCCCAAAATCTTATGGGTTGTCACACTTTTTTTGGCTAAAGAGAATCAATAAAGTCAAAAGTGTTTAGTGCACAATCCAATCAGTGCCGTATACCATTGAGGAAACAAATGTAATATCCTGAGTATAGTTTTAGGGAATAAGTAACTGTCTTACCTGAGGAAGAGTTTACATTATACACACCAATTGCAAATGATGAGTTTCTATGCCTCATTAAGATTAATAACGTTTTGTTATTAATTAAAAGTCAAAAATCTTAAACTAACTGAAGAGTTGATATATCTCTAGTTGTTAAATAAGTGCCAAAGTGCGTAACTTTTTCATATACTGTAAATGAATGTCGGTTACATTCAAGCCATTGCCAAATAAGTTGACACAAAAATGATTAAGCCTATCAGCTCCACAAAATGCTCTCTGTATTTCTCAGTATGGCAGCGCTTACAAACTGGTGTCACCCCCAGACACTGGCGCAGGAGCTCAAGAAGGGCCCACGAAATGTTTCAGTTGCTGATTCTACTGCTAAGATAAAAACCTGGACGTACAGCAGAAGGAATTAAATCCATACACAATCATCGAAAGCTCACCTCATGTAGATGCGCCGTCAGTGTTGTTGTAATTACTCAGAATTCCTCATGGGGGCGACAGAAGTCAGGCCGTACAGCTGAATATAAAAAATTGTAAAATAAATGGGAATGCATCATTGTGATGCACGATTGAAAAGCTGATGTCATACAGCCTATACAAGCGTGACGTGTTCTGCCTGAATTGTCTCATCTTTCATACTTGAATTTAAACATCTTTCGCCCCTGCTTTCCTACTACTTTCTTAATTAATGCAGGAAACCTTCCACACTGTAAGACCTTTTGGAAACTGAAACAGGAAAGCAGCAAAAAAGTGTACATATAGTGCACACACTTAAAAAAAACACCCAAGGTGCAGATACATGATGCGCAAGAGATATCATGTTCACCGTAACAACCCATATGGTCTACAGTGCATAGAAATGGACATGTATTTTTCTGTCATTGTCATGCACATTTAATTTATTTCGTAACTTTCAGTCTGGTAAGCTGGCAAGGTAGGTCAGAGGATGTCCTCATCATTTCTTCCTCTTAGCTCCCTACAGGCTGATCCGCCTTTCTAAAAAAACCCTGTACAGAAATGTCCTCCTCAGCAGCTCTCATTAGAAAGTCCTGTCTTTCCTTGGTCTTGGTTTAGATTTAGGAGTCAGAGGAGCGGTGGCAGTGAGTGAGTGAGAGCAGGCCCTCAGTCCTTTGTCCTGCTATAGTTGGGAGTCAGCATGTTCAACCCTGAGGCCATTCAGGACAGCTCCGTATAACAGCGTCTCTCCCAGGCTAGGAGCTCCCCCCCTTCTGCACACACCAGCAGGTACGACTCATTCCTCACCTGTGGCAGGCGGACCTGGATGACCCAAAAAAGAGTATATTTAGATTAGATTAAAATTATATTTATAAATACAATGTTGATATGGGTCTTTACATTTAAGAAGCTTGTTTTTCTCAAAGAATCCAATGTTAATACACAGCCTAGGCTCTGTAAACAAGTATGTTAACAAAGGGTATGTAAACAAAGGCTCAGACCGGCCTATCGTAGCTAGCAACATGTCCGTTTACAGAGCCTAGGCTGTGGATTAACACTGGATTCAATGCACACAGGTAGTGGATCGTGAGGAGATATTCAATGTTTTTTTGAAAAAATTGTGTAATGGTATAAAACTGTCAGTATTGCATTCAAAGCCCCACAATGGATGAATCCTAAATGAGAGATGACTGTTTTTGTCCGTACCCTGTTGAACAGGAGCAGGTGGCGGTGCAGAGGAATCACCAGCGGGTAGTGGCAGGCTGGGGCCGCTCTCTCCCACTGTAACACATGCAGGTCAGAGCAGTGAACAGACAGCCGCTTTGTAGAAACATAAATAGAGTTTGACCTATTGAATAAGAGCTCGGTCGGCTGGGCACATTCATGTCATACTGAAAAAAAAATCTCTGTTTTTCTCCTTTAGCAAGCCTGCTCTTAGTTACTTGGACACAAAAAAAATAACTACAAATGAATTACGTTATCAACCACGTTTCATGCTGTTATAAAAGTGTTTTTCTGTTTTCCATGTCAGGCAGGGACAGAGAATGCCAAAGAGGATAAAAGATAGGCTTACATCCCCTGATGTGTCCACACAGTGGGCAGGCAGAGCAAGAGATGCTGGGCAGATAGTCAGCTCTGTGATTGGAGGAGAGAGAGGAACATCAGAGCCCATGATGTGTGGCGGCGCTGTTACAGGCATTCAGCCTTTGGGGTGCACTGCCGGCCAGCCAGATTTGTAACAACACAAAGAAACAGAACAAAAAACAGTACATATTTGCGTGATGAAAGGGATGAAGTGAGTGTGAAAGATGAGAGAAAAGAGGTGATGGAGAAAGAGGTGGCAGTGAAACAGGACATGGATTGTTTTTTTATCATTAAACATGAATTGAGGTATTTGTTTTTTTTGCCCACATGCTGTTGCAGCAACAAGAGTCGTGGCCAACACCTTCTGTCATCAGTCCAAAAGCAGGAAGACCCTCAATACGGCCTCTTTTAGCTCATGACTCTGTATTGATTTATGGAAAGCGGTATCCAAGGTCCTACATACCAGGGCTATTCTTAGGGTGGGTATTTACCACCGTGTTCTGACTAAGGCCTCCAATATAAGCAGATACTGCTGGGACTGTGCAGCACTTTGTTTATCCTGAGTGGCTCACATTGTCTGGAATTCATTCCACCCGACATTTATGTTGTTCTTTAGAGACTCGGAGCTGTAAAGTAGAACTCGGTGTGTGTGGATGTCTGTGTGATACGGTAATGCTGATCAAATACCTGGCATTCTGAAAACACCCGAAATAGATATTTTCTTTAACACACTGGATTAAAATAGAAAATAAGAAAACAAAATCCACATCTCTTCCTCCATATGGCCTTGGCTTTTAATGTTCTCCTGTGGATTTAAATGTCTGAAAATTTATATATTTTCGGACCTGAAGTCTTTTTTTAATTTTGTATGAGAGCGAGCATTTTCAACGTCTTCTATGTAGAACTCCTTAGCCCTTCACCAGCTCTTTATATTGTAATGTGGTTATAGTTATTAATTTAATTATTAAACAGAGTTCCAGATTAATGGTTGGTTATATTTTAGTTTACTAAATTGGTTAACTGGTTTTCAATGTTCCCTAAAGGGTGGTGCCCCGTTTTTATTGTAATTTCAGTTAAACTTTGTCATTTCTCATTCTTTTTCTTATATCTAGAGCCGAAAGTAAGTTCAAACCCTCTTCTTCCTCTTATTGTATTAAATCATATATTATAATGTACTTTAACCAGTAGGTCCTTACAACTAACATATAATGAATGAGATATTTACTCTCAAAATGATATTGTTTCTTATGGTGCATGACATAACTGCATATAATTAAAGTGAAACAGAGGGGTACAGAAGACTGTATAGACAGATGATGAAGATGAAGGTGTGATGAAGAAGCAAGGGTGTTGATCCCTTGCCTGTTTCCTTGGGCGCTCTCCAGTCTTGCATTTCCTCCTTCAATCGTTCCATTTCTTTCTCCAGATCACTATATCTCCGCTCTGCTTCTTGTAACCGTCTGGTGGATAAAGAACAAGAGACTGAGTTCTCAAAACATGTTCTTATTTTTATTTAACGACGTAATATCACTGCAAAGGATGCTTTACTTTATTTGAAGGGCATGTCCATTCCAAAATACTATATGAAGCAGTTTCGGTTAATGTGTCAAATACATCATTTCTCATGTAGAAAGATCCACCCAATGTAAAGAGTATCCCAGTTGAAAGAATTACCATAATATATGAATATATAGGAATGTATGGTTTAAAATTGTTTTAGTGATTATTTATACCTCTGCAAAGCTTCATCAAGTCCTGACATTTGTTCAGTCTCCTCCTCCTCTGTGACTGTGTGGGTGGATCCACTAGGACCATGCTCCAGAGTGAAGGGAAGCTCCAGCAGTGCAGGCAGGTTGTCTGGTAGAGTGTCTGGGAGCTGCCACAGCTTGCTCTAAATTCAATCCATAGGTAAATCAGGCCCAGCATAACGAGGAAAACACACAAGATGTTTTTAAATAATTACTTGAAAATTAATAACTGTCTGTTTGCTGCATAGGAAGTTATGAATAAAGTCATACCACCTGACAAATTAAAATGTTAAAGATCTGACAGTCTTAACACTAGAACCGCCAGCATTCTATTTATACCTAGAACCGCCAGGCGGGTCAAATTGACCCATGCATTTCTAGTGTGGTATAAAGTCATAAATTAGTTTGTTTAATAATCATCTGTGTTTTGGACCTCTTGTTTTATAATCTAAGTATCTTTAAGAACACAAATCACGTTTCGTGGCGACTCAGTAATGAAACTGAAAGTAGATATAATATCGCAAGTATAGTAATGAAAACAGAAGGTCAAAACAGCGTCCAAATGAGCTAAAATCATAAATACAATAAACAGTAACATGGCAAACTTATTTTTAGGTAAGCTCTAATTGATTATTCATTAATTTTTCCCCACGTTGACATGTTTTGAGGCGGAGGATCCCTCCGACGCTCTCTCTCCGGCTCACAGACAGAACTCAGCTGTCTGTCAGTTGAGCTGCGAGCAGCGGTGCATAGAAGACAGCGCTCAGTTCTGATCTCTCGCTATCAGACTCGTATCACTCATTTCACTTAGTAACTATAATGTTGTTAGGTATTTATCTTCATCTCTAATTTATTGTAAGTGTTTATGAATGATTGTACGTAGGCTACAGTTGTCAGATCGCGGACCCCAAACAATGTCGTTGCCTAGCAACCTGCTCGAAAATATTTCATTTTCCTGTGCGGGTCAAATTGACCCAGTGTGGCGGTTCTAGGTATAAATGCCTGTTTTTTTAATCCAGTTTAATTGTGACTTTATTTAACCATAGGGAGAGCATCACAACACAATTTTAGGAAAAGTCAAAGAGTTGGGGGCTTCAATATTTCGTAAAAGTATAGTTATGGGCAGTTGAAAAACCGCCACGGGTCAAATTGACCCCGTGGCGGTTCTAGTGTTAAGTAGAAAAGCGATATCGCGAAATATTGTCGTAATTTCTCCTGGGACACCTTATTTATACACTAGCGCCACATATCGATATTTTCTGACAACATGCAGGTGTTCTGTAAAACAGATTTCTCCTTTTGCCATTAACGAAAGTCATTATTTGAAGGTGCATGATGCAATTGGTTGACATTGTATTATGTGCGATTATCCGGCAAAGATGCACAAATCTGATAAGCTTTTTAATGTCGGTTCTCTGAATAAATACTTTATTATTTCATTTTGGCTTTTCATGAGTATTATTTATTTTTCAGTTTCACAGATATCGTGATGTATCGCAGAAGAAACAGTTTTGCAAAATATCGATCATCGCAAATACCGTTTATCGTGATATTATCGTTATTGAGGGCCAAATAAGGACACGGTATCCTATCGTGAGAAACTTGTATCTTCCCAACCCAAGTCTAAAGAGTGCTTATGTCTCACCAGTTTCTCTAGTGGGAAAAGACTCTCACACTCCCTGAGTCTTGAGTGGTCCATCTGCATCATGATGTCTCCACTGTGGTCGATGGCACCCGTCTGACTATAAAACAGAGACCAATTAGAACATACCCCTAGCCTCCATATTAAGACAACTTAGTCATTTGATACACATAAAACATTAATGATAACCTGGTAGCGGTGTATGAGAATCCAACAAAGGCCAAGTGTACTCCTATAGGAGCTCTGTCCATTACATCAGACAGTGTCTCCTGCCGAACACAAGAGATTATTGTAATATTTTTAGAAGTTGCGTAAATTAATCAAGTTGCTCAAAGTGTGCATTAGTATGGATTGTTCTTTCAGATTCAACCCAAGTGCCAACATTAGTGCATGACAATGAGAATAAGAAATCTGGGAAAACGGTAGCCTACCATTTCACTGAGACAGTCGTCCATTATGTCAAAGTTGGACGTGTCAGTTGGATTAGATACTTCAGGCATGAAGGGGGCAGGGTGTGTATGCAGGGAAGCCCAGTCTAGTCCACAAAAGACCTCGTGACTCCTGAAGTCACTGAAGCCTTTCCGCCCCAGACGGACCTCCTTCTCACAGATGAGCCCAGTGATGAAGGAACGGGCCTTGTCTGAAATCTCAGGTCCAGAAAGGGGAAATTCAAAATACTCCTGTGGATTCAAAAAAAATAATATTTAAATTCTTACTATTGATGATACCAATAATGCTATTACTGCTGCAAACTGTACCACTTTGAGTGTTCGTACAGCTAAAACCACCACCACACAAATACAGAATAAAGTTGAGGTCTAATATGCGTGTGTCTGGTTCAGAATTGTAGGATAAAAGTGGTTCGGTGGCTCTTTGAATTTGCATATTGCAGTAAACAAACTAAAGTTGAATGCTTTGTACCTGAAAGCGGATGATCTTGGAATATGTTTCAGAGATAGACTCTGCGTAGAAGGGTGTGGTCCCCAGCAGCATCTCATAGGCACAGATGCCCAGTGCCCACCAGTCACATTCAGGACCATAACCTCCACCTCCCTCCACTGCCCTCAAAATCTCTGGGGACAAATAGTCTGGGGTCCCGACTGCTAGAGACGATTGGACCTGCAATCAAATCAGTAGGCTGAATCCTTTTCAAAAACAAGAAACTGTTTAACATCATGACCTGGATTTCTCTTATGTTACTGACTTGAATCTTTTTTTTTTAACTATGATTTGCCTATGAGTTATTTCTTCTTGAAGAGTATCTCTTCCATGAACCGTGTAAATTAAGTGTAAGCTCTCACCATTCCATCATGTAGGAGCCTCAGACAGGAACCAAAGTCTCCCAGTCTGATGTGTCCATCTGCTGTCAGCAGGATGTTGTCAGGTTTGATGTCTCTGTGTAAGAAACAGAATAGATAAGACTTCCTTAATCCAATACAAAAGCTTGTTTGCAATATTTGTATCAAATGTTTATCATAGTCCCAGAGAGATTTCATACATGTTTCGGATCTGAGCTATGTGGGGCTGCTCAGAAAAAGAAATATTTGAACCATGTGAAAAACAGTTTTTAATACTTATAGTTAATACTATAGTGTGCAACTTTCTCATATACAAAACGAATGTCGGTTATATTCAAGCCATCGCCAAAAGAGTTGACACAAAGTTGTTTAAGCCTTTCAGCCCCACAAAACTCTCTGTTTTTCTCGGTATGGCAGCGTTTACAAACTGGTGTCACCCCCTTTCACTGTCAAATGAGTTTAGAAAAATCCCAAGAAGGACCCAAGAAATGCTTAAGCTGTTTCAGTTGTTCTACTGCTAAGAAAAAAACCTGGATGTACAGCAGAAGGAATACAATCCATGCGTGATCACCGAAGGCTGTACCTCATGTAGATGCGTCCACAGTGTTGTTGTAATTACTTAGAAGTTACGCACTATAGCTTTAAAGTTATAATTTATCTGGATACTGTACATGGCTGCCGTCCGAAACATTAAAAAAAAATTAAAGTCAATAAAGAAAATCTACCTGTGAACATAACCAAGTCTGTGGACAGAGTCAATGGCCATGACCATCTCAGCGAGGTAGAACTGAGCCATGTCCTCAGGGATCCGGTCTCCAAACTTACTGAGCAGAGTGAGCAGGTCGCCCCCTACGTAGTAATCCATCACCAGGTACTGAGGGGAGCAAATGGCTTTAAGGGATTTAAGTTAAATACAGATATGGGATATACTGTATGCCATCTGGACATAATTGTGCGAAACATTTGAAGGACATAAGTTGTCCGTTTTTTATACGTACCAGATAGTTGTCATCCTGAAAGGCATAGTGCAACTGTGTGATCCAGCGTCTGTCACCCCTCACCAAGACCTCCCTCTCCTCCTGGTAACACGCTGTCTGTATGAGACACAAACAAAAAGGGAGCTGGACAAAAGCCACAAGCAGAGAGATAGATGGACAGATACTTTCACTCTTTTTAAAGCTAGAAACAACTGTAGGACATCCAACATAAAGCAAAGAGACTATGTCTTAGTTTGACTTTGTGATGGCAATGTAACTATGTGTGTAAGAGCCACTTTGGCACTTATTTGGTAAAATGCTTATTTTATGGCAATGGGTTTAAGGTACCATTATGTAAGGTAACAGATGCAGTTATATTCTTTTTAACTCAGTAATGGACCGGAGATATATGTTTTGAACCACCTGTTGTTTCGCTATTTTTGGATAGCTATATCTCCTCGTAATTAAATTGGGTTTTTACAAGATATTGTAGCATCAGTAAGTGGATCAAGCGTCGAAGCAACAGACCTCGCAAAGTCAGTGGCCTGTGAGCTTAATCGGCCACAACAATGTGTATTTAGATATTCATCTTATATTCAGCTCTAAAATTTATTTGTAATGCTTGAGGATCTATCAGAGAAAGTGTGTTGCAGAAGGAGTAATAAATAGCTGTTTGTTGGGGGAAATAGGAAATCTGCAAGTCATGAGGGATAATAAAAGCTGGAAGGAATGAACTGATAGGACAGCTGATGCTCAAGGGGAAAAGTAAAAGCAAACTAGAGGGGGTTGATGACAAAATACCACTGTCATCTGACTGGTTTGTAGACTGACATACATTCCATGACTTTTTCAGATTCCTTAGCCATTCATGGTGAGAGATTTTGGTTGTACTCATAATGTATTAATTAAATATAACAAAAGATTATATGCATTATTTATTTGTTCATTTCTCAAGGGCATACAAAATTGTCTCAACAGACTTCCCTTCTGGTTTTCTTCCATCTCAGCCCAGATGAATAAAACTGGCTGTTATAAATTTCTTGTTAATGTCCTGCAGATAAATGTTTGTGTGTGTACCTCTCCTCGCCTCAGCATGTCCCACTTATTCATAATCTTCAGAGCATACACTTGTTGTGTGCTTCGCATCTTCGCAACTGCAACCTGCAACATTGGTGAAACAGAACAACCGCATGAAACATCCACGCACAATTTGGATGTACAGTATGCTTTAGCCGCAGTAATCTTCAGTCACCAAATGTTGATAGAATGAGTTGGTAGTGTTTTCACAATCCTATCAGAGAGTACTGTATATACAAAAGATAAATGACTCAGTTCTAACTTCTATAAGGTAATATGTATTGTAGGGCCATTGTATTGGATTGCATTCAACTCAACAGGTGTAAAGTGGCAATCACATCTACATCTATTTCCAAAAAGCTTGAAAACTAAAATGTCCACTAAATTCTGGTAAAATGGAGTCTGGTGATATGTAGGATAAAGATGATTATTATAATAAGGGAAGAAAATAATGAATGGTGAATTTATGTGCATCTCCAATGGTACAATTGCAAATTTTTACCAACACAACAACTGAGTAAATAATTCAAATTCTTCTAAAAAACTATTCAAATCAATACTTAGTCGGATCATGCAGATTTAAATTACTTTTACTATTATTATTATATTTAATATCTAATACAGTCTCTGCCCCTAACTTGCTCACCTCACTGAATGTGCCTCGGCCTATCACCTTCAGGATGTGAAAGTCTTCTCTTTTGATGCGGTCCCTCTTCACCTGCCTCACCAGGGGCTCAGCTGGTTGAAGGAGCAAAGTAATGTTGTTATGTTGAGTTGATTTTATAATGTCAGGACTTCAATAACTGAATACCATTAATTATGAGGAAAAATATACACAAATGTATAAGTCAGGATGTACTTGTACTCATCATTCTATTTAAATTAAATGTTTTTTGAATTCTGCTGCTCTCCTTTTTTTCTGATTTGTACAATTCCCTTCGGCTCTCAACGAACAGCAGTCTTCTATAAACTGTGTACATGTATACATTGAGCCTGTGTCCTAGCAGCCAGCTACATATAAGATTGTTTTTGCCATAAAGGGAGTTCCTATTCAACTGGGTAAACTATCTGTGTTTGCTTGGTTCTCTATGCTAAGAATAGAAGCTATCATTTCTGAATCGCGACAAGTTTTCCAGTCCTTTTTTATTTTCATTTTCCACCTCCTTATTAAGTGAGAGTAACACACGTGTACAGTCTCAACTGTTTTCGATTAGGAGAGAAAATAGCAACAGCCACACACACAGCATGCTGTCACCTCAGAGCTGAACGTTTCCTGAAGCAACAATACAAACATGCAGATTTATATATACTGCCAGGGGGTCAGTAGACCAGGACAGCCATGCTGCGTCACACTTTTAAAATAAAACAGACCAATGAAAAGACAGTATTCATTTTAACATGTCATGAAGATCACTTGACAGAAGTACAATTACAGTACTGTAAAAATAATTTAGTCTTATATGATAGCTTTAAAATTGTATTTCTTTGCCAACAGGATGAAATAATGAATCAATGAGTTAGTATAAACGTTGACTCTGGCTCTGGGCCCATTACTGGGTGACCAAGCAATCCAGACACAGAGGAGTTAGAGGGAAAGCTATGTGAAAACAGAGCTGTGAAGTAGAGAGTTTGGGGGAGTATGTTGTTTGATACCAGAGGCCCTTGGGCTTTGGGAATGTTGTTTAGTGTTCTGTAATGTTGTCATGTGTTGTCCTTCATGGACATCGTGGTATGTGCCATACTAGTTTGACTTGATGAAACATATTGATTATAAAATCCTATTGTCACTATATTGCACTGTTACAAAGTTGGTTCAGGTTTGTAGCAAGAAGGTCCACACCCTTACACACGTTCAAATCCAATACAATCTCGGTGGGGAGGGGCCCGGTCAAAAAATTACTTGGACAGTCAGGACCCGCATTCTGACCTAACATTCGTCCCTTATAGTGGAAAGCAGCTTCTGATTGGTTCATGTAGTCTTCAATCTAGCATCATAAGACCAGCCAGATCTCACAAGCTTGTTCGCCGATCCATGTTGATGTCAATGACTGTACATGAACCAATCAAAGTGGGGGGGGGGGCCCGGTCTGACTGGAGGCTAGAATCACAGCACTACCGCAGAATTTCTCCACCAACACGTGAGACATGCAAACTGTAGCATAATACTAAGGCTGTTGTTTATTAGCTCATTAGTTAGCCATGTTGTATATGTTTGAGTTTGACATAGTTAGTGCTTGTTGGGCATTTACAGATTTAACTAAACCTATTAACCTCCTTCGTTTTATCAGTTCCAATAGCCTATTGATTGCCATCATGCTTTAGCCGACGTAGTGTATCTAGTTTAAGCTGCAGCAAGTACTTGAAGTCTTGAACAAAGAATATACACAAACCCGTTATTGGTTTTGCTATCATGTGTGATGGGGTCGGGACACATGATAGTTGTCCTGTCCCCCGGCTACTAGACGATACAATAGATACACAGTCACATGCATATGACGGTGTGTAAGGGCCACTGTGAAGAAGAAAAAAAGAAGCCGGGTGACAGAGGTTTTCTTTTATAAGAGAAAACCCATTCAAATTCAAGGACAAGTTCCTCATTCGTTGAAGTTCGATATTTTCTGAATACAACTCGTAAAATAGTGTTTTTTAGTAGAGGAACTATCTGTTGATTTGATCAAAGTCCAGACTTGGAGTATGCCTGCCATGGATGACCTAATTAAATTGTACTTTGACATTGGATTACTGGACGTTCCTGATGCACAAAGTTATCACTTCATCAAGCATTGGTGTGGGTGACGTGGAAAATAATGTGTCAGGAGATTGGTATCTTGATCACAGATTACTTGGATACATTACGAAGTTGGTCAAGCCTTTTAAAAATGAACAGATGGGTTCCTAGACTGAAAAATATTTTTTTTAACCTGGCCCTTTTTTTATTTATTTTTTCCGCTGTGGCCCTAACACACTGTTGTACATGCATGGACAGATTCTGTCAATAATACAAGTTTAAAAAAGAGGAAGGAGTGAGGAGTGAGGACAGATGGGATTAAAGTTACGAAGTGATGACATGTCAACAGATGTACTCAGAGCCGTGGCATGCAGCTAGTCATGTTGCAATGCATTTATGAGCTATTCAGTATGTACTGTAAATGTGAGTGTAATAATATCTACAACTGAGAAAAAAGTTAAGCAAAATAAGAAGAATTCATCTGTAATAACCAAAAAATCCTGTATTTTGCTATGTCATGGTGGTCTTAGTGACATGCGCTACCAGTTGAAAACGTCTCTGGGGGTTCATGAGAGATGAAAGTCAGCAGAGCAGTGTTGTCTTTCATGACCTTGGAGTCATCTCCACAATTAAGTACAATCTATTCTGATCATAACACAAAGGTTACTGGGATAAGTTTGTCAGCAGAGCTTTGAAATTCACTTCACATACTGTACTCACAACTGTAAGGCTCATTTTAGAGCAGTGTTGGCCTGTACTTTCGTGGCATTTTAAATCCCCGGAGAATGTTCACCTTGCCTGTCGGCCTTTAAATGGAATCCAGTGGGGGTTTAAATTAATATAGATTAATCAGGTCAATGCAATTTGATATATAGTTTGTATATTTCACTGGTTAGGTATGTTACATTCATATTTGTTTATAAACAGTAACCATTTGGTTGTGTGTAATAATGTATTATAGGTCATATCTAATCGTACGGATGAACCTCCGATGACATCTGAAGCTATAAGCAACTTGAGTTTGTATTAGCAGTAAAATAAGAGTATTGTGGCCTTCCCTTCTGATCAAACCAAGAACCCTTCTGGTGAACCCACAAGCCCAAGTACATAAACCTGGACAAACATTTGGGTTGAGGGAAGGTTGAGATATACCTATCAATTAACATGTGCAGAACAGGTGTGTGAAGGGTGCCAGCTTGGAAAGTGGCAGTGAGAGGAACAGCATGTCCTGAGGCCATGATAGCAACACCTCCTTCAGTTTAAGGTCTACTAGCGTTTTCCTGAATGCAAAATCAAAGTATAGAGTTATCCAAAAATAATTCCCTCTCAATGATCACTTTTGCCCCACTCATCATCGTCATTGAGAAGGTTTATTTTTGAAAATGCTTTCTTGCTAGAGAATGTAGAATGTCAACTGATTAGGAAAGAGCCCTTCCTTTGTGTCCATCTACTTTTGCTCCTTGATATAAACATGCTTTTAAATGAAAATAAATAAAACAAATACTCTTGGATAAGCTCAGGGAAAGATAGGGATCACAGTTATCACAAAACAGGACAAATCCTCATAACAACATTTGTTTGAATATGTAAGATTGGTTAGTGAGGGTGATGAATACACAGACTCTCAGGGCTGTGTGTTCCTCGTTTTCATACCAACATCCGACTTTGTTTTTTAAACCATGACTATGATCTTTATTCAAACTTAACCAAGAAGTTATTCATACCCAAACCTTGATCTTACTAAGACAGTCCCTGCGTTCCAATACCCATACAGTAAGTCCATGCTTAAAACATTTAGG
This sequence comes from Ammodytes marinus, assembly GCF_949987685.1. Classification (NCBI taxonomy): domain Eukaryota; kingdom Metazoa; phylum Chordata; class Actinopteri; order Uranoscopiformes; family Ammodytidae; genus Ammodytes; species Ammodytes marinus. Next base: position 22,739,575 of record NC_137218.1, on the reverse strand, counting down.
ATGTACCAACACAATCCAGTTGTATATTACTGTATGTAAAACAGAAGTCTTTTACGGCTATTCTGAACCACAATTCTCTGTGCAGTGGAAGTTACATCACATCAACTGAGCCGTGGAGAGAGAATAACAAGATATGAGACGGATCTACAGTACATCAAAAGATTAAAGTTCAAGGTGCAATATAACGTCAAAATAGTATGTTCGAATTGTATGCATGCATGCTTGTTATGGACAGCTGCAGAATGTAGTATAAAATAAAGTTTGTTATTTGGAACTCAGTGTATTTTTTTATTTTTGTTTTATCCGCCCAAACTTAACAAAACCTCACCCATAGCCTTGTCGGATCAAAAATGGAAAAAATGGAAGCTAATAGGGGCATCAGCTCATTAAAAAGACATGTTGTCACTGGATGTAAATGGTGAGCAGTTGAATCATCTAATGTGAGTGCAATTTGAAGGATAGTGGTCCTATTCAACTGCACAGCCTGACTGCTTCCCTGCTCAGGAGTTCGGTTCTTGAACAGCCTAAACAAAGTAGTTGCTAAGACACACAATATTGCCAGTAGCGGACAACTTGTCATCGTGAACTTGTTTTTATTTACGGCACAGGAATGCATCTCTTGAACAGTGTTTGCCTCTGTGTCTGGACGCTTGGAATGGATCAGTTGATATTAGTCGGAGCCAAACAAAGTGGTTGCCAAGCATCTTGTACAGTCAGAGTACAGAGAGTAATTTAGGCCAGCATGTTAACACATGAATAAAATGTTAAAAAAGGTGTGATTGTCAGGACTTTCTCTGGGGCTTAAAGTGTCAGGCAGAAGTAGAAAGACTTGCTATATAAAAGAAAACACACACACACACACACACACACACACACACACACACACACACACACACACACACACCTAGCAGAAAAATGAGGAAGACACTCACCCCATTGCAGGAAACCAGAGACAAACTTCTCCCTTGCGAAGATCGAGGAGTGGAACTCCTGGTAGACACCCACCAGTAGATCCAACAAGGTCTGGAGCCCAACAGGTCCTGTGGTCTGGGGGCCCTCAGCCAGGTCTGGTGCACCAAGGCCAGGGCCCGTCGACATGGTTGTGAGTGTTCCGTTCAGGTTTAAAGTTGCACTGAAACCCTGGTCTCCATTGTGTGTTGGATTATACAGTTTGACAAGCTAGATCTTCTCCCTCTGAGGTTACAATTGCTTCTAATTGGTCTCTTGAGAAGAAATCCCAAATACATTAACTTTTACCACCCTTCTTGGACTCAACTGAACCTCCTCACCGGCACACACACACACTTACACACACACTCTTTGGATCACCACCTAACTCCACCCCCCTGCCCCCTCCTGACCTGCCTTTTATATGTTCTGCCTCCCCTGCTTGATCACAGTACAGGAGCGTCTTTTTTCTACGCAAACATCCTCTTTTAACTCTTCCTCTTCCCTCTTTTTCCCTGTAATTAAGTTACTGTCACTTCTCACTCTCTCTGTCTCTGTCCCTCCCTCTCTCTCTCTCTCTCTGTTTGCTTATTCTTCTCTCCCCAGTGAGTGTGCACATGCAGCATCTGTCAAGCCTGCAATTTGTACAGCTCTGACTCCAGGCCCTTTTTTGGTGTTGGAGTCTCCCTGTCCCCCCCCCTGTCTCTCTTCACACTCCCTCCTCCAACTCATTTTCTAACAACAACAGTCAAACCCTAACAGAAGTATGTGCTGAAATTATTCCTCTATTTCCTTTTCTATCAGTCACTTCATTATTTTTTATTACCTGTCCTTGTTTTGCGTTTCCTCCCATTTCCTTCCCCTCTCTGACAGGAACCACTGCCCTGATTCAGCACTAAAGCTGTTCCTGTAACTATCAATTCAACCACCCAAGGATTTTTTTCGGTTCACTGTCCGTTAACTTTCTATCTCTCTCTTTCCCCCTTTACTGCAGTGTCAAGTATAAGAGAGTGAACTGCCTCCTTCCTCTTCTCTCTTTATAAATACCCCAGCTGCCACACAGTGCAGCCTGAAACATTTAAAGGTGTAGTCAGCAATTGTTGTCAAGATCACTTTTTTTTGACAATAAAAGCGAATGTCTCCTCATGATCCACTACCTGTCTGTAATATATGTGCGATGAAAAAAGCAATCCAGTGTTAATACACAACCTAGGCTCTGTAAAATGGTATGTAAACAAAGGGATACCACCCTAACTTGGAACATACCCATTTACAGAGCCTGGGCTGTGTATTGACACTGGATTAGCAGGTAGCAGATCATAAGGAGATATTCACTTATTTTGACAAAAAGTGATTTTGACAACATGCATTCTCCAGAATCACTGACTCCACCTTTTTTTTTTAGCATGTAAATTTAAAGTGGGCCTATATGTTATTTGTGTTTTTTTTTTATGTTGTCATATTCAAATTTGCATATGCCTGATGTATCTACCGTACACTATGAACAAAAAATGTATCTACAGTCAATTTAATTCAATGTTTCCGTACAAATGTCATAATTGCATGGTTAATAATTCATTTCTAACTGTCCCGAGAATGTTATCAAAGTAAACATGATGTTTTTGAGGAAACTGAAAGACTTGTTAAACAAAGTAAGGAAATGTAGAGAACATTTATTAATGGTTCCTGTGAAATCCCACCACACACAAAAAACACACAATGACATGACACGGGTTGCTGTCTGTCTGAATTCCATGCAACCTTCAAATTGTTAGTTTAGATATCTATGGTTATAATACAGACAACAGCATAACACACCAAACGTGCTAGCACCTCCTGCTGGTGAGACAAGATAATGACTCTTCTGAAATAGCAACAGGGGAACACCCCATATAATTCAATTACAGGCTGATCCACTTAAGCATCAGTATAGAGAACTCAGATCTTGATTCACTTCCAGTTTCGTTCCGAAAGGTATTGCATGCGGCACACACTCCTGTAAACTATGCTTGGATTCCTTAGTATCAATGAAAGACAGTGTTTACTTTAAAATCTTAATTGGAAATGTACTACCCATAATCCTCTATTATTCCCTGTTAGATAACTAGATAGTGATAAGGTAGCTTTTCCATGAGTTTCATAAGCAGCCTTGGTATTAGCAACTGTGGTGAATGAAGCAAAGTTGAACTCATGTGAGGGGAAAGCATCTGGCTTTAATCATGATGTAAAATAAATGATAAATACAGTATGTGCAGATAGGACAGCTCACCTGCTAACATGTATGTAGGAGGCCCTATGTTTTGGCACAGTCACCGGTTACATGGAAGCCTTGTAATTGAAGGTGACACTAAGCCTGTGAGCTAAGGAAGCAGGTTTTGCACATTAGTCTGAATGTGCAGTGTTGTCTGCGTCACTAAACGGGACACTGTGGAGAATAAGGGAGGGAGTAAAGGCAGCTGAACCTGTAACTACAGGAAAAGGACAGCACATCACACTTTCAAAAAGAATTGTCCAGTTTCTGAGCATTTTTTTTTTTTAGTCAAACAAGACATTTGGGAATACCTTCTTGTTTTGATCCTCGGGGTCTTATGTCTATAATGTCCCAGTAAAGATGAGCTGTATTCCTGCTTCTTACAGGTAAGGTACATGATCAAATACTTAAATGGCTAAAACAAATGTACATGATATATAACTACCTGCTCAAACTGCCATACCTGTGACAAATGAAGTGTACCGTGTTATCAGAGTACAATGTTTAATTCAGCCAATCTGTAACGAGATAATGGTTTCAAGAGGGTTCTTCGACACACCAACGTGAATTATTGTTGTCACACGACAGTATAGCGGAATTGAATTACCCAGTGATTACATGTAGGCCCTCATCAATGAAATAATGTATTGGTGATTGGCAACTGGCCCACATAAAAAATTAAATTACCATATTACCCATATTGATATAGATTTCTTATTCAGATGCTTCGTGCTAACATTAGCATGCATAAACAGCTGAAACATATAGTTTACAATTGAAAGAACGTATACGTATATAGGCCAAATCAACTGGACAATCACTTTTATGAACATCAACTAATGAAACCAAATGTTCTCTAAATGTCTCCTCCGTAACTATAATCCTTCTTCAGGACCTTTTCTTTCCCGCATAATACCCTCATCTTCTGAGTTCAGTTGAGGAGTCACTCGATGTTCAAGACCGTAAAGCCATTAAGTGATTATCAGCAGATTAACACAGCAGAAACTCTTCCCCTGTCCCCTTCTTCCTAATCTCTAGACTTGTTGATACTGCCAACTTTCTTATTGTTGCATTGGAACAGGTGAAACATATGGTAGGCCCTAATACAGTCCTACATGATCCACAGGTCCGTGCGCAGTTGGGCTCAGTTGGAAATCCCTGACATAAACCTTTGTGATCTTAGGTCACATTAGACCTTTACATAGGTACAGCTGCATTGTTGTTTAACTGAAAGGTTAAATGCCCGGGCTTGGGGTCAGGTGATAGCTTAACATTAAAATCTTGTTAGGACTGTATATAATAATGTCAGGAGACTACAGCATGACACAGATTAGGCCACTGTCTTCTCTCCATTTCAACTGTATGAGCGATTGCCAATGCCGCCCAGTATAGCAGATGAAGTTTTTGATATAAATACTCCCATCAGCACTAATATCAAACCACAGAGCTGGATCCAACTTTGCCCCGTGACCCTTTATTCAAAATGCTGTGGCAAACCAAGGGTTTAGGGAAGACACTGATTCATGAATCATCTCACATAGATCTGACTAGACCCCTGGCTGTTGTTTCATTTGTATTAGTGTGGTGATGGTAAAATGGTGCTAGTTTTATATTTCAGGGATGAGCAGATGGAATTATTTTTTTCGGCTTCACTTCATTGCCGAAACTTTTGTTTGTGTGTTTGCAGTATGAGCACCATTATCAATCAAGGGGAGCCTCAGTTGGAGGAGATTCCGACTCAGCAGAGAAGAGGGAGCAGAGCATATCAGGTACAACTGGCACCTTGACTCAACAGTTGGTAGTGCAGTGAATTGATTTATTTGGCTTTGTTTGCAAAATATCACTGTTCTACGGAATTATTTTTCTGTTTTGATATAAAAGATCTTTGTTAGTTTCAGATTTGTTCACAGGCTGCTGATATAACAAGGATGTGAAGAAACCCTAGATGATATAACTGTCTTAAATGTGAAGATATGCTTATTTATAATCTCTGTAATACTTAAAGGTCACATATTATGCTAGTTTTCAGGTTCAAGATTGTAATTAGATTTTTACTATTAAGTGTGTTTTGATGGTGTAGTCTCCAAAAACCCCTTTATATTTCTCACAGTGCCATTAATGAATTAATCTTTTCAGCCTCTGTCTGAAACGCTTGGTTAAAGAGCATGTCTCTTCAAGCCCCACCTTCCAAATAGCCCAGTCTGCTCTGATTGGCCCTGAATCTAACTGCCGGTTTGAATCTTACTGCAGGTTAGATTCAGGGGGATCTGGGGGTTTGCTTATCTGAAGGGGAGGTAGTTTTAAGTTTAGGTTATTAACGGGTGCGTGGCTTCTCCCCTTATGACATCATATGGGTCAGTTGGTAGAGCGGGTCGGCTTATGATCAAAGGGTTGGAGGTTCGATCCCCGCCCTGCCACCTGTGTCATGGTTGTTGTGTCCTTGGGCAAGACACTTCACCCACCTTGCCTCGTGTGAATGTCGATAGTTAGCCTGCTATCGGTGTATGAATGTGAATGAGGGTTGTTATTTCTCATACTTTGGGAGTCTCTAGTCACACCGAGGACCCTTAGCCTATTGATGTTGATAAACAGTGTAAAAGTGCCTTTAGCATAAAGGTGACCTTTAACTATAATACTTGAAATCCAGGCTATCTATAAAGGCTGATATAAATCTCATTCCTGGTCTAGATTTTCCCTGAACCCAACCCTGAAGACTCAGATACCTATCCTGAGGGCTTTCAATACAGGAGGGAGCGTCTGCCTTCTATAGTAGTTGAGCCCACAGACCACAGTCAGCTGGGCAGCCTGGAGCCTCCACGAGGCCTAATGAGCAGCAATGTGGAGGAAGAGGAGGAGGAGGACAATGGTGTTAACCACACAGAGGGCTCTCTGGACAGAGAGCAGCAGGAGGACACAGGGATGGAGGCACGGTAAGCAGTGTGAGAAGTTTTACCATACTCCACCACACTTCAACCACAGGGTTGAAATGACAGATTTATGTGGACTAATATTGAGAACTGTTGACTAATGCTTGTGTATTTTGTGTCACAGTGGCATTAAATTCTGGAAAATGTTTGTTGTCATAATCACTTTTGTCAAAATCAGCGAATACAGAATCTCCTCACAATCTTATTGTGTGAGCACTTCTAGTGTTTATACACAGCATAGGCTCTGTAAACTGGTACATTAACAATGTGTATGTAAACAAAGTTTACAGAGCTGTGTATTACCACTGGATTTTCTTTATGGCGCACTCGCAGTACGGACAGGTAGCAGATCGTGAGGATACATTCACTGTTTTAAAAAGTTTTTTGTCATAAAACAATCTCCATAATAGCTGATTCCACCTCAAAGTCACTTTTCATCCAAATCAGTGAAAAATATTAATTCTTAATAATCAGCCTTGTTGCTAGCTATGGTGGCCCCCTTTGTTTACATGCCAGTTTACAGAGCCTAGGCTGTGTATTAACACCAGCAAACACACAGTTTGGACAGGTGGCACATTGTGAGGAGATACTCACTGATTTTGATAAAAGTTTTTACCTTTGCATGTAAAAAGAATTACATTTTCAAAAGGGTTTGCAGATTATCAATTATCTTTGTACCACAATACTGTGATGTCTTACCCATTTTTACTGTTGCAGCTACAGCGCCAGAAAGTGTTCAATTGGACCGTCCCCGAGTCTCCTGTCTCTCTCTCGGCTGACCCCGCCTTCTTCCCCCACCCCCCCTGAGGCTGCCGCCCCACCCACCTTGAGGGAGACAAATAGTATGAACTGACACCAGCGCAGGTCACCTGAACTGTGTGTAAACTTTATAATGCCTAACCTCTGCATGTCTGACTACCCCAATAAAAGAGAAATGTGTTTGGGAAGGCTAAGGTGCTTACTCATGGACAAATATTTGCACTGAACAAGAACCATTTCAAAAAGCTACTACTAGGCTGATTCCAGCACTTCTGTTTTTGGAATGTTAGCCGCAGATTATTTCAAACTAGATTAAAGCTGGGGTATATGATTTGGGGAGAAAATAGCGGTTGGGATAGAGATTCGAATCCAAATACCTCAACCGCTCCACTTGTTCTCTTTGGTCCCTCCCCTATGGTCCCTCCCTGACACGCTCTACACCAACAACGTCGGTGCCAAAGTGAATGGACAGACCCAACAGCCAATAAGAACACAGAATTGGATTTATTTTTATTTATTTTTTAGAATCGGAGCCTCGCTCTGATTGATCAAAGTGTACCGCTCATGTTCACTTTGACCAATCAGAAATCATATACTCCAGCTTTAACTGCTGCTATTGTGGACTGAACATAACCAGAGCCTTGAGCAGCCACCTTCAGGATGACTGTTACTGTATCAATAAGGGCTCAGATTGTGTTTCATGAATTACCTTCGACAGAACATCGGTGGACCACCAGAAAGGAGGAGACACCCGTCCCTTCTAAAGAGAATTGTTGTCGAGATTCGTTGCTATGAGATTGGAGATAATGAATCGTCCATGTTTTGAACTAAGGTCTTATTGGTTTCTGAGGTCTTGATAGACCACATTTAAGTAGGATTGAGATTAAATGAGCATCAAGAAAAATCCAAGGAAATCGACCTTTGGAAAAAAGCTCAAATGCCTTAATAACATCTGGCACATTCTAACAAGAATAAGATTTAAGACATTGCTTTTGTTTCGTTTCAACAAAATTAAATTCCATTCAGAGAAGTCACTTTATTGAAAACCGTTGTGATGTTGATGACTTGTATAGCATAATGTTAAAGTGATTAGTTGATTTTTTTTTTCTTTGCTGAAGTGCTGATGGATATATCAACACACTTTATATTGGGTCCCTCTTGTTTCAAATCAAGTGAAAGGCTGTAATTAGCTCTATGACTGTTGATAACTTTGATGTTAATTGTTTTATTGTCGTGAACATGCCTGGTAACTAGAGGGGCCATTAATCGTTCAAAATAAGAGAATATGTTCAATTACAGCAGTGAACATGTGTTTATAGCATTTGGGCTCCAGAGGGAAGCAGAGCAACATAAGCCACTGCTATGAAGTCTAGTCCCCATGGTGTACATATTCAAGTCACATTAACACATTAACAGATCACCATTTCAGGAAAATATTCCTATCTGATGTTTTAGTATATTTATAATTATGTTGGAAACCTACATTTGCTATGTATTATGTTTGGGAGTAACAATGAAAACGACCTTTTCTTGATTCAAAGTACTGCACATGTACGATACAATAAAAGTTGGTGTGAGATTCTGTGCTTTTTCTTATAGTATACCTTGAGTATTTATATTAATAATATCACTGACAGCAGTGTCAATTGGTACAAAAAGTACAAAGTCAATATTTGAGTTAAGATATGTGGTGCATAGCTGAATAAAATAAAACAATGTATAGCGCAAAAGCAGGACACTGATCCATAAGCAGGTTTTAGGACTATTTTTAAGGACTGTCTTACCAGGAAAAATCAAATCTACAACCGCCACCAGTCATCAGGAAACTGGACCTAGCATACAATTTTCAATGCATGATGAGTTGTACAAAAACTGTTTACATACATTCATTGAATAACATGTATGAAATTAGAACAAACATTGCAGAGATAGATAGGCATAGGGGAACACAGTCAGCATGTTTTAAACATTGCTTGAAACTTCATTCTTTGCTTTTCCCGACAGAATTGCATGCTTATATATGAATAGTCAGCAGTATTTCCAACCGCCCCCACACACATGAAGAAACCCTGACAGAGAGGATGTGTGGAACTGAAATGAGAAATCCTGAGGGATACTGATTAGATATATTTTTCCTTGCAGAGAGATCATGTCAGACATCTGAGTATATACTACTGTAGACAGTGTCAACATCAACTTATTTCTGTCTCATATTTACCTGAGTAAGATTTAAAGCTCGGGGGAGGTGCCTCCTGGTGAGAAGCTGTCAAAGGTTTGTTGACATTACCCAGGGATTGGAGAAAAAACTATGCTGACACTGAGCAGCACTCATTTTTTCTTCTCTTTTTCGACTCTCTCTCTCTCTCTCGCCCTCGCCCTCTCTCTCTCTCTCTCTCTCTCTCTCTCTCTCTCTCTCTCTCTCTCTCTCTCTCTCTCTCTCTCTCTCTCTCTCTCTCTCTCTCTCTTGTATACTTGGATGGTTCAGCATTAAACATAAGACTCGACTGCTGCGGTCTTAACAAAGCATGGCAATGGGAGGGGGGAGGCGGTGGGTACCAGTGGTGGCTTAAACAAAAACATGCTTCCATGCCTTACAAAATCTACCACAGTTACTGTGTTAATAAGACGGGGACTGTGAGGCACTGTATATTCAATCCTAAAAGAAAGTTTTGAAGATATGAACATATTGAAGTTATGTTCAAATATCTCACAATTAGGTTTGTAGTAACATCATTGTTTGGAAACTGTCATTCTCAAGCTAATTGGTAAATGGTAGCTGTGTCATTTCTAAAAATCAAATCACTGTCTTCACTCGCTGTTGCTGGGTAACCGACGGATGCTGGCTAACTTGTTGCTATAGTAATTTTGAGATAATTTGGGGGACAAACATAATTGTTTACTCCCGAGCCTCGCAGATCCCATGCAGACAGCTGCAGAGATTAAAATGAAAGCGTTCCTATTGGTGAGATGCGCGAGTAAATACGTGTCTGAGGCACAGGGGGGTATGACGTAGTCAGCCTAATAAAGTCAGTGATGATCACTTAGCAAAACTATGAAATAAAGTGATCTCTCTCTCTCTCTCTTTTTCTCTCTCTTCCCTCTCTCTCTGTCTGTCTTTCTCTGTCTTCACTTCATCGGGTCCGCTTGCAGTGTGAAAGCGGTAAAATCGCATATTTTTATTAGGTTTAAAAAACCTGCCAACCCGCTTATTTTGGAGTAAAAGCAGCATATGAAAATACAAAATGATGGAGAAGATAGATTGCCTTACTGCTGCTTGGTCTACAGAGATAGCAGTCTGAAAAAAGAAGTTGGTTCCAGAGATTGTTTAGGGTGGTAGTAGCCTAGTAGGGGAAAATCAAGGAGGATTGGAGAGAAAAAATAGGTCAATCACTCCGTCTCCCCCAAAAGCGCCAAAAATAAAAGCCCCTCTGTCTCCTCTCTGTCTGGCTAATCAAAGCCAGATGTATGTGCACGAGGCCGGCCAGTATTCCCCCTCCCTCCCTCCCTCACCGTCTCTCTGTTTCTCTTTCTCTGTGTGCGTTTCCTCCTCCTCGGGCTCACTGCCTCTCTGTTCGACCCTCCATCTCCTCCTACACCATTCCTCCACTCTCTCGCCCAGCTCTCTCCCCCTATGCTCTCTGGCGAAGCAGGAAATACTACAGGTTCCTGGCCCTGAAGGGAGCGCATTTATTTCTAACCACTAACAGATGGAGGGATGAATGAGGGAAGGGATGGGTATACGAGAGTGAAAGGAACGCAGCTGGGAGCAAAAAGTTGCTAATACTGGGAAGGATTGTGGGACGATAAAGAGCTTTAAATGTTGCAGAAGTGAGATGGTTTTGTTCTTTCCCATCGGAGCGTTGGTGGCTCATATGGAAATGTTCCTCCTCTTCTTTCTTCTTCTCCTTTTCTCTCCCATCTCTTCATCCACATTTTCCCTTTTTAATGAATTGAGGCAGCTGGCACTGAAACCTGATGTAACAAAACATATAAATCTGCTTGTGCTCTCATATCTGGTGCACACATGCACATGCCTATACCATCTTCATGCATGTACAGTATTGGACTTTTTGTTGAGTGAGGTACTGTCTGGCCTCGATATATATTTTTCCTGTATGACCACTGCAGGGCTCCACATGTAACCACATTTTTTATTGAAGTATAATAAACCTAACCAGCAGTGTTGTGAATGTGATAGATTCCCACATCCATGCTGCTTCACAGCTGTGCCAATCGACATCCTTTCACAATGTAGTACTTTGTGCACCGCTGGCAGTGTAGCTAAATGCATTGACAGTTATTACTTGTAATTGAGCTTCAGGAGGTATATGTCCTAGGTTCTGACAATTTTTGGATTATTGTATTTTCAAGATGGGTCCCTTAACAGAAAATACAAGCCATGCAGGATTTACAAAGGAGTGTAAAGGTAACATGTGGGAAGACCTCAAGTTGGACCAAGGCATGATACAGGTGATTTGGTCAAAGAGAGACTCAAAAAAATTATGGTGTAGACACAGGTTTTTCAAACGTGGGTTAACGCACCAAAATTAGGCGACATGTTTGTGTCATGTTTGACATCATGTTGTTGGTGATGTCATGAACGCGCCGTGTAGTAAATGTATCATGACATCCAAAGGACCACAAAGTTTATCTGCGGCCCAATCCACACTTCTCATTCTGTAGTATGGGGTGACAGTTAAGAGAGAAGCATTGACGTCATTACTGTTAAACAAGTCAACGGTCATTTGGCCTCTTAACCTTCCACTTTAATCCCTTCTCACTCTGTCACCTCCCCCTCTCCCTTTCTCCCATATCAATCACTCAACACTTCACATCACTTAACACAAGGACTGGTGTGTGTGTGAGTGTGCGTACGTGTGTGTGTGTGTGTGTGTGTGTGTGTGTGTGTGTGTGTGTGTGTGTGTGTGTGTGTGTGTGTGTGTTTGTGTGTTTTCTTTACCTGTGTCACTGTGTGTGGTCTGCCTGAGGACATTTACATGGACTAACCATTTGGTACGACCTAGCATGGTGCATGGAACAGAAACCTCCATTGACAAAACCATTGGTTGCTTTAGTAATGTTTTATTATAATACAAAAAAGGAATATTATTTTGGTATTTCAACACTTTAATACGTTACACTGCATTTTGTAAAACAAATTTCATACAAAAAATTGGCTAACGGGACTAGTGCATTTTAAATGATAATACTGTCAAATACAATTACAGTGACACTGTAACGTTAGGCTATGTACATTCTTTGGGAAGGGAACGTTTTAATAGTCTTCAAGGGATTACTAGTACCATCATAATAGTATAATCTATTGCTACTTAACCTTTTAAACCAAGCTTTTCAAGAATAAATAGCCTGGATGTTTTGTAAATGAGAATTTTGTTTCTCAACTGAATTTTTTCAAGAAGTTTAATGCTACTGCCGTATCTTGCTGGTAAAAGATCAGAGATTCAGAGACTTCTTTCCCTCTGAAAGGCAGGTCTTCCTACAGTGAGATTTAATATCTTAACCACAAATTCCAGGAAAAAATTCTCACAAGAAACATTTTATATACTGCGGTTCCATTTCTTGTCATGTCTGACACACAAAATAACTTCCACGCACAATATATTTAATCGCTATATGTTTATGACGAAACACATGTAGAAACTACAAACATTCTTGGTTGTGCTTTGCAGAAATAAGTCTCCTATTATTAACAGTATGACTTCAGTATCAATGTAATAACTACAGGTCCAATAATAAGGATACTGTATCTGTATTGTAGGCTACTATACTTTCAACAATAGGTTTCCCATGTGCCATCGTCAGGTTGAAACAAATGATTTGTGCAGTTAAGGTAGTTTGGTGAAACTGACTTGGAACACTCATAGGAAAAAGCCACACACAAAAAGTAATAAAGGTTGAAAACCATAAATGTTCTTGCACAAGGCCCAATGTCCATAGGGAGTAATCTGCGCCTGGCTGGAAATTATCATAATAAAATACAGTTCACTGTGACGGCAGAGAAAATGTCAGCATGTACTCTTTAAGATATGTTTGGCATCTTTATGCTTTATTGACAGTACGTAGAAACAGAGGTGAAATGGGGCAGAGAAGGGAGTGACATGCAGAGAACGACCATGGGCGGGAATCGAACCAGGGTCTGCTGCTGGGCCCGGCCCGGGGGGGGCGCCCTACCAACTGAGCTAAGGGCGCCCCATGTACTCTTTAAGATGGGTGTACATTTGGACGGGTGGAAATACTTAAAGAACATTGTGGCCAAATTAGAATACCCTTTGACACAAACAATCCATATGAGACTTTTGGTCAAATGTAAGGCTGATATGGATAAAGCTCTACAACAATTGAATCAATTCAATTCAAGTCTGCCAAGATGATACTTCATGGACCCATAGATTTTTATATTCACTGTAGTTTATGGCCCATCATGTCTACATAAGCAGCTGGATAGCTCAGAAGGTAACACCACTGACTTTGGTACAGGAAGACAAGGGCACATAGTCCAAAGCATTGCAGCTAATGTTCCTTCACTTTGGTCGGTATTCCACTTTATACCGTGGTCATTACTTTCAATGAACCGGTGCGGAAGCGTAGGATCTTCTTCTTGAGGGCGTGTGAGGCCTTGATCTTGACAAAAGCCTTGGGCTGCAGAGGAGCTCCAGAAGATGGGGCAGAAGATGATGGGACTGAAAGTTGAGGGGGTAACTGTTGGGGCCAAACCAGACCACCGCTCTCATCTGAGTCACTGGACAAAGAGCTGGAATCTGGAGAGTCCGCCTCGCTCATGCTGGACTCAGACTCACCACCCTGACCTGGGTGAGGGTAGTCCCCATTAGGCGGCTGACACAGTGGTACTTGGTCCCTCTCTAACTGGTATTCCATGTGCTGATGATGGTGGGTTTGGGGGTGGGCTGGGTAGGCGTACGATGCATGTGTGGGCCGAGATTTGCGTGTGCGCTTTCCACAATGATCTCTCTGGTTCGAAGCGGGCGGTCCTTGCGCGGCGGGCGGTCCTTGCGCGGCGGGAGCCTGCGTTGATGGCTGCTCCCCCTCGTCTTGGCTTAGATCAAGGGAGGACTGCCAGCGCCGATAGCTTCCGCTTCCTTGCTGCTGTTTCTTGCTCTTGGATTGGCTACCGCGACTTCCCCTTCCGCCGCTTCCACTTCCTCCGCCGTCCCTCTCCACCGTATTGTACTTGCGCTCCGGAACCCTTTGCAGGCTGTTCTCCGACTGAGATCTACAAGCCTTCTTCCCTGGCTTCCTGGTGGCACCGCTTCGGTCTTCACTCGAGCGACACTTCTTTGGGCCAGCACGGGATCTTTGGGGTTGGATCTGAGATGCTATCGGCTGCTGCTCTTGATGATGGTGGTGGTGATGATGATGATGATGCCCTCTCTCTGGAGAATATGTGCTTCGGTTGGGTTTGGCCATCCCAGCAGAGCCTTTGTGTGGATTGGAGTGGTGATGGGCATAAGCTCTGGAGGAAGCTTGGCAAGGCTGGGCAGGAATATATTCTGCATTGACCAGCTGCTGCTCCTCGGGCAGAGGTTGTTGGTGAGGCTTGGACGGAGCTGGAGTGGAAGGGTAGGAAGGACTTTGGGGCGAATCAGGCTCGCTATTGCTGGAGTCTGGTTGGCCTTGCAACACCCGGAAAGACGGATAGTCCAACAAGGTTGAGCGAGATGCGTTATTCATGGAGACCTGCCTTGGCCTGTGATTAAGCCATGGTTGATGCTGGACACTTTGCTGGAGATGTTGGTGGTGGTATGGGGTTTGGACACCTTCAGTAAACCCTGTACCTAGGTTACGCTCCTGACCGAGGTTGTGGCAAACCTGTGGAGCAGTTCCTTCTGTTCCCTGGGAAAGAGTGGACATCTCCTGAACAGAAACTTGCTTTGGTGATTGTTGCTCCTCCTTGCGGCACAGACTACCCTGCCTCACTACAGTAACAGCCCTGGAGTCATGTGTCAGGCTGGTCCGGGGCTTCGAGGGGCGTGCAGGTGAAACTTTGCGTTGGATAATTCCAAATATATAAGTCTCTAGCTTTTGGAATTGTTGGTGATCTTCCTGACTGGCGTCAGCACCCCTTATTTCGCCCAAAGCTTCAGCAATCATGGCTCGTCTTGTTGGGTCTGACAACCATCTTTCTTCTGTCTCGGTCTCTCCAGTCCCATCAGGGGCTGAGCGGGAACCAGGGACTGCAGAGGGGTGAAAACAATTAAGTTATCAGAATAAATCTAGCTGTGGCGGGATTTATAAAAGAAATTGTGAAAGGGTAACATTGAGCGCTGATATCACTCTCATTGTATTTCTCTGTATTTTATTTATGTTAAATTGTTCTGTAAAAAGTTTTATTTGTTTACTGTTAACAATCACACTTGATATTGTCATGTATAGCCATCACAATGCGATTCGTTCCTAGTTTTTTTTAAAGACAGAACTGTTTGACACTTCAAATACCAATGTGCACAGGTTTGTGTCATAGCTGGCTTAATAAACATAAGTATGTTAGAGGATGCTTATGCTCTGAGGAAGTGTAATATATTTGCCTGCTTGACACTGACCTCGGTGTCAACAACAGGCAGAAATATGTCATGCTCTTGATAATGACTGTGACTCAGATGGTATGCAATGTTTTGGTTCAAGAAGAGTTCACAATAACTATTGCTTCATTCACCCAGCATGAATTATATTTAAATACATTTTTTACCAAAAGAAATAAGATTTTTGTATAAGATTCAGCTACAGACAAAACAGACTGAGCTATGCCTAAAAACACTTCCATTTTGTCCATCTTAAAAGTTGCCTGTGCTTTGGGAAGAGCAGTTGATGATTTTACCTGAACTGAGAAGGCTGTCCTCCATATCAGTAGAATGATCTTCTGATTGGACCTCGGTGTTCACCTTCAGCTCTGCTACCTGCTGTTCTAAAGACGCCTTAATGCCCCAGGATGCACACTGGAGACTGTTCTGAAATACACAGACAGAGACAGAGACAGAGTCAAGAGATTGGAATGCTCTCTCAAAAGCATGACCAAAACATATAGAATAGAAGCCCGTTTGTGTTTTAAGGACTCTTCATTTTCCACATGCATTCCTTGCTTCAACACCACACAACTCTGTTCAGTGGTATTACATCATCAGCATTATTCAAAGGACGGGAAGCAATATTTCATTCTTCTAGTGAATAGTCATTTATTCATCTGCAATGTAGGTGTAAATGGCTGTGTAAAGTCCAATCTCATCTACCAGCTTTTAACTCCTACGACAGCAAGGAAAGTTGGTCCTTATTCCAGTTTTTGATTGTATTTAATTTGTAAATGTTCTTCCTATTCCTATTTGACCCTTGATCTAATTTTTAGCCTTTTGAGAGAATAGTTGTAGTTATAATTACGATACCCTGCAATGTAAGAATACAGCCTACAACTACCCAATGACATCAAATTACAGAGAAGGACAGTAACATGTGGGAAGAGTTTATTTTACATTTTTGTTCTATCCATTCATTTGGATTAAGTAACATAACACCCACCCATCCAGCCCAGACCGCAAGAGAACAGTTATGTGACTAAAATCAAACAACACTTTCATTTGCAGTGCACATATGTATCAACTCCTTATTCGCCTTCCAGGTTGAGAGGTAGACTAGAATCACATAGAGCAACGACCTTCGCATTCACAGACAAGCTATGATCACAAGCACTCACTATCAAAACATTGGGGACAATAACATGCCATTCTCACGTACCACACACACATGCATGCAGGCACACACTCACACACACGCACACACACACACACACACACACACACACACACACACACACACACACACACACACACACACACACACACACACACACACATACCGGACACACACACTCGGTCTTATATACCCAAATGTAAGCTAAAGGATGGAACAAAAATGTTATAATTTGAAGCTGTCTATAAGAAAGAAAACAGAGACATAAGCCCCTTTCACACATAGTTCCCAGGAAATTACCAGGAATACATGCCCGGCACCACTTGTGATTTTAACTTTTCACACATGCAGCTCCACCCCTGAACATTCCTGTCTCGTGCCTGTTCCCACATTACATGGTTATGGCGGTAATAGATGGTGCTAGATGTCCAGCAGGGCGGACTAATATGCCTGGTAGCGTCTGAACTGTTTCATTGTTTGTCTAATTTGCATTCAATATTGCAGAATGGAGATAAAAACAAAACAGCTTCCATTCCCAACAGCATTCCTGGCATATATATTCCCCGGCTAATGTTACCAGGTCTTGAGCCGTGGAATTGCTGGAGCAGATTTTCCGTAAATCGATTCTGGCTGTGACCCCCTTCCCAGCAAAATTGTGCGGCACATGGCTCGGAAAAGGCTGATCCCTTTATTTGTAGATCTGTATAGCAAACTGAATTTCATTTTGTGCACTTGGAATTTCTTACTATACTTTACTACTTTACTACAAAGGCATTAACTCAAAGAAAAGCCTATTAAAGAAAATTCCAGCATTCATCATTCATTCCGTGACATATACTGTAAGGTAGCATAAGTCCGTCATATGATCTCTACTGTAGGAGTTATCACATGTTTAATATGACAAAAAGACAGAGCTCTTATGCGTTTGGAAATCCGGATCTACTAGTAGTTGATTCTATTGATGCTATTGGCCCCCTTGCCTCAAAAAGCCGCTGTGCCATTAAAAGCTTATAGGTGTCACATTTGACAATGCTTTTAAATGTGAAATAACCTCTGTTGTCAAAGTTGCATTTCACCAGCTAAGAGCGCTAGCGAAAGTAAAGCCTTATCTCTAACCTAAATACCTGGAGAGGATTGTTCATTATTTTAATACATCTAGGCTAGATTATTGTAGCCTAATTCTTTGTATATCGGTCTAGGTCATGGTTCCTTTGCGGCGCCTGCTGCCAGTGCAAAACGCTGCAGCTTAACTATTTCCCACTTTTCCTGATTTTGACCAAAAGGGATTTAAATAGGTACATTAAGCTTTGCACTGTTATTATCAGTATAATGCGTTGTGATCATTCTATTTGTACTATTCATTATTATTTTGTCTCATGTCTGTGCCCGTGTCCATTCCTTGTCTCTGTGTCTGTCTATGCATGTTCCCAGATCCCACTCAATCAGCTGACCGATGGTGTTCACTCTTTCAGTTAAACCAATTCGATTTTGCCATTACCTCAGTGAGCCAATCATTTAGTCGCCATCACAGTCCATTCCTTTACTGCTGCTGTCAGCAGTCATTTCAGTATTAGATCAACACATGTACACAACCTTTTTTTCTTGTTGGTAGTATGCAAGCTGATTCCAGATCATGAGAGAACCAGCACTGTTAGAAGTAATCTGACTTAAACATCTGACCACAACTACCAGATTCAGTGTTGGTATGCTTGTACCACCTTTCTAATGGATTTCACTGTTGATCTGCTATTTAATTAGTTCTCGGGTGCCACATGCTGAGATTGAGCAACACCACAATCATCAAAACAAATCCAAGCAAAACTGATGAAACAGTGCAGCCAGACACAGTACACAAGCATTCAATTCAAACCCTACACATCCTGTGACAGTTTCTCAGGCGTTCAGTGGAAAGAATCCCTTTATTGTACAACAGGACCCTTATTGTGAAACCATTGCATGACCGTGTGTAGTAAATCCACTGAGTCAAGATTCACATACAGCCCCTCAGTTTAACAGTCTTCATCTTGTGGCACCCATCGTACTGCAAGTAAAATTTGGCAGCTACATTTGCACAACGTAAATTGAAATGATTGATGAAGCCATGGGAAAGTCAGGATCAGGTTTAGTTCTGTCAGATTGGCATTGTAAATTATGACATGCACAAGGAGTGTATCCACCCTCATGTGTGCATCTGATCATTGCAAGCCTATAGGTGCCCTGATGAAGTCATTGCTGATGGTAGGCATATCATTTTGCTGGTAAAAGCAACACATTGATTACATTTAGCAGATTACTATATATTGTTTTCGAGTAAGTGCTTTCATATCCATTGTATTTGTGTAAGTGATGTGGTATTCATTGCATGTCTATGCTACATATTAGCATGACTAATTTTCATATTGTACTGATCTATCTGCAGCTGAGTGTGGCATGAGTATGCTCATTTTGGAACAACTCTCTGCTCCGCATTCTTCCAACAATCAAATCAAAGATTATCTGCATCTGAAAATAACTTCACCCTTGTCTCGCCAAACAGCTTTGAGCTAATAGGAATCTGATGAATCTGGAAATAATCTATCCTTTAAAAAACAGTAAACTAGCTTTAGTGCTTCACAAGACTCTTAACCACATACATAGGATGCATAGGATTCCGTTAGTCTGTGTCTATATGCAAAATTGAGCTTGACTTATGTAAGGCATGCACTATATAAAAGGGGTCTGTGTGCGGGTTTAAGCAGCTACTTATGTGAGACCACACTGGCTCAATGGCTGCTTGTCCTCCTCATGTGAGTGCACGCTCACACACACATGCTCATGTCTTTGCTTGGACAGTCATGTTTGAATACACACAAGTTCAATTCTATTAGGCTTGAGCTGTAAAGCTCACAGTCGGACCATCAGTGGTTCTACAGGGATCAAACTAAAGCATGGCTTCAAATGCATCACAGATTTTATAAACACTCTGTATAGACTAGACTTGGCTTCATGACTTTAATGGAGTTATACTTGACAAGGAGGTGAATTGGTTTCTTTGAGGGGGTTAGGTTGACACAAATGATATTCAATTTGGCTTGAAGCTGCAATAATATGCAGCCTTGACCTGAAATAAACAACACTTAAAGACTTTTGGGCCAGATCCACAGAGAATAGATTGCGCTCACTAATGCATAGACGATGCATAGATATAGCACTTGTTATCTGCCCTGTTTCAGCACTGTCCGTATCCACAAAAGAATTTGCACTAATTAGACACCGGCACTTACACACACACACACAAAGTTTGGCAGCTGAGTGCAATTTGCCCTCCTGTTGTGTTTAATAGAGTAAAGCGGATCTCTTCCCAGTGTTTCAGGAGGCACCATGCACTTTAACGCACTGTGCAGTGCAGCAGCTGCTTTACAAAGACAGTGGGCCAGGATTTGATGGTGATGAAAGTTTTATAATATTCATCACATCCACAAAGATCAGCCACAGGTTCCACAAACACAAGCTCTCTATTTTCACAACATTACATTTGTCAACAGTGAATTTTGGAGACTTGAGAACTTAATGGGTCATTTTCCTTGTCCAGTATGACGTGATTATGCATTCTTCTCTGAATCTTAATAATGATGTAAGAAAATAATGAAATTAAGACTTTATACAGGCCGTTACAAATAAGGAATATATGGGTAAAGAGATGTTGCTATAGTGACTCTCTAAATTTCAATAAAACCTGACTTTCTGTGTACATGGACAAGAAAATGAAGGTGCGGCTCAGAAATGTGCTGTACTGTTCTCTCCCCCGCAGTAAATTTGAAATGTTAATCGAAACATATGCGTTTGAAACACGAGCACAGATAAAAAAGATATGGCTGTGCGAGCAGCGTGCGGCTTAGTGGGTGGTCGGGTATTGGGGTGGGAGTGCTGTTTGAGCAGCCTGTTTCAATGAAAAGGTCATTTCACGGTGGAGTTATGAAGCATACATTTGAAGCATTCCCAGTGCCTTTGATATCATACTCCAAAACTAATAATATTAGAGAAATACCTGAAAGCAAGTACTGTCACCATGACAACAAAGAGGGGAAAGGACGGTAAGGCAAAGATAGGGATGAAAGGATGTATCCAAATGTCCAGACTTTATTGCTCTTGCAGACTTTGCAGGCGTGTTCCAGGGAAGGCAGCGAGTGTTTATTGCCGGTTCAAACCCACAATTCATCCACTCTACCAGGGGACTTCTGCAGACTTCCATAGCCTGCTTTGTTTGCACACTTCACCAGACTTGACTGATTTAATTACCCACAATTCATTGGAGTACAGACATGATGTAATAGTTTTTCCAATTCCCCCAACTAAAAAAACAATAATTAAAACAATGAACGTGTAATTACTTTAAAGGGATAGTTCAGTTCTTTTGAGGTGGAATTAGTTAAAAACGTTTTTCTTCTGGCCCCCTCTGCAACAATTCAAGGCTGACTTCTGGTACTGTGACGTCTCTTCCAAAATCCTTAAAGTGACTGCACTGATCTCCATAACGTAACAGACTAACTATACATACAGCAAGTACCTCATACAACCCCAGTTCAAAAATACTGAACTATCCCTTTAATAAAATGTTACTTGGCTCATTTAGACTAGAAACAATATACAACCACATCACGATACGAAATTAGAAGTATAGACCTTAGAGTTAATCAAATTACATCTGTTAATGTTGTCTTTAGGCCTATATGCAGCTTACATAGCATTGCAGTCTCACGCCCTTACAGGCTCGACACTATGACGGTTAACAGGTCACAGTACAGACGACTGAAGTCTGTGAGGGTTTAGTCTGCTGGTCCACAGTGTGTGTACATCTGGATTAAGCAGAAGTAAGGCTTTCCCTTCTAAGGTATAAGGGGCTTAGAAAAAGAGAGGGGAAGAGAAGAGAAGAGAAACATATCGGGGGGACAGAGACAGGAAACACTGACTAATAGGAGTAATGTTTCAAAGGAGTAAAAACAGAGACAGACTGATAAAGAAAAGAAAAAAAGGAGCACCACTTCTTCAGTCCCCTCGAGAGATTTCAGTCTTAATTTAAACCACAACATGACCCTGCTCACTGTAAAAACACTGGATTTTCATGTTCTCTTATACTGCCTCATGCACACAATCAGTCACACACACACACACACACACACACACACACACACACACACACACACACACACACACACACACACACACACACACACACACACACACACACACACACACACACACACACAGAAAACAGAGAGACATACATGCACACAACTCTTTGATTACTGTAAATGTCAAGATTAAAGGCATAGTTCAATAAGGGTCTCTAAATGGTCACAGGAGCTTAATTCCCCCAATAATGTAAGATTATATGAGCTGTTTTTGTCAGGAAGGATGTGCAGTAGTTTTAGCCAATACAAAATAGGTCTATAATGGCACGGTTTCTTACCCTTTTTGTGATTTTCTTTTGATGCTTTCTGAGCAGAAGCTGTGAATGTGTCTAAACAGGAGATTTAAGAGAGCTGCTTAACCCCTGTTAATGGTGCACGGTGACCCATTCGCCAAGCTGTCTGTAAGTCTGGCTTCAGTGATCTGTTTTTCCAAGTGTTTCTCTTTGCTCTCTTCCCACTGTGAAAATAAGTAAATAGAAGCAATTTCCCCCCCCCCAAAAAAAAAGTTTAGAGGTTTTTTTCAATGATCACTTATGACACATTAGAATGTGTGGTGGTGTGTTTATCTGCAGATCTGTGTGCATGTGGATCGTATTCAAACAATGCTGTCTACTAGCTGAACTGTCAAAACATGGAGAATAAACGTTCCCATTGTTAGCGAGAGCGATGTCATGTTGTCGTAGCTTAAATATTGTGTTTGCAAATCACATCCAATGATTTCAGTTTTTGTATAACCTTAAACAGATAAACCTCTCACAGTATTGGATGAGTGGTCTGTCTTAAAGCTTGCAAATGTTTTTAATTAGAGAGATATCTTCATTTTGGTGGTAATCTTATAGGATAGGCTCTGTGGCCTTTTTTGTTTTGTTTCGTGGCTTGTCTTAATGAGTGCATTTTTTACCTTGACGCACATGAAGCTGCACAGCTGTGACTTAAAGTAACCAAGTGTTAGGTTTTGTTTTGGCGACCTCACTATAGGTACCAGTCAGCTTAATGAAGCCCCCCTCCCCCCCAGTCCCATGTCGGTACCCCACTGGGAGCCTAAACAGACACGCAACTATGTTTGCCCAACAAAACGAGGTGTGAAACGTAAGCATTCATAAATGCATCCATTACAGTTAAGAATGTTTGTGTTTGGCTTCAGTTGCAAGTTGGCCACACAGCTGCAACGATCTCCATTGGAAACTTACAGTATGTTTGATGACAGGACAACACACACACACACACACACACACTGTAAACACACACAGCATCAAACCAAATGTGCGCATTCAGTCGGCCCAGGAAAGCCACACTGTTGGCCATTGGAGAAGTTGGTGGATTTGTGCCTTGCTTAAAGGCAAATCAACAGTAGCTAGCTGTTGAAAAATGTCTGTGTATATGATAATTTTTCTCTTAAGGCTGTCCCCGACTCTGAATTTTCTTAGTTGAATCGGATTCACAAAGATTGGATTATTCACGATGCCATTTGGCAATCAGAAAAGTGCATTTTTGGCATAGAAGAGTTATTAAATCACTGAAAACTGGGTTCTGATCTTTAAGGAGACAGCCATGAATTTTCTCATCATGTTTGCTGTTTAGAGAAAAACCTTTCCACTCTTAATCCTGGTACACTACTCCTGGCTCCATCACCACTTCATTATCCCAACATAACATTCAATTGAGTCCCTTTAAGATGATGCTGTCATTCAATTATACTACAGTGAGATCAAATCCCTGCAATAATGAATGTACGACCTCCTAGATCATGAACTGTTCTGCATGCTCTGATATGATTGGCACTGTTGTTGTTTGACTCTACAGAGCACACACACAAACCAGACATTCCTATCCACATTTCAGCATGCCTCTTATTAGTCCCTTGATGTAAAGGAAACCAAGGTGAAGGTCAAGCTGGATCCCCAGTTGCTGTCAGCCGTCACATGGCTGTCAGCAGGTCTTGCTAAGGAATAAATACACTATCCCTCCATACACACACAAACATGTATTCCTGACTCTGTTTATCCTACATTGCAGACTGAAGGTTTTTCTCTATTGCTCATAACAAACATACACAGGCTTAGAGAAACTCACTGAAGAATATCTAAGTTAGTATATACAGACATTTGGACGTTACATGATTCAACTGGTCTGAGTCATGTTTCACATTAAAAGCCTCAGACGAGCCGTAGGAGGCATTAGCTATATGCAGAGAAATCAACAAAGGGACAAAATAATCCAAATATCCTTTGGCATTATCCTTATGATGATGAAGACTTAATACAATTGGAACCACACTCTGATCTTTGGAATAATGGGAAGGGAAAGGTCTTCAGGCATGTAAATTAGCGTCTCTAAATGGTCAGTCGTTTTGAGGTTAGTAAACAGACAGTAATAAAGTAGACAGATTAGTCTTGTTCTGATTAACAATTAGATCATTAATCAGCGATTGAAGGGAAGGATAACAATTGTTTTTTCCCCCAAAGACTATAGGATCGCCTATTTAGGCACCTTTAACTAACTTACAATCATAAGATGTCCTAAAAATGTATCTATATCATTTGCACCCTACTGCATGCATCTAGAGATGTTGTTTCTAGGGGAGCTGGATGTATCCCCTGTGCAGAGTTGACCAGTAATTTGAGTGAATTAAACCGTTTATCAACGACCATTTTTTTTCTACCATGTCTCTTTCCACAATAGTGGATATAATGTTTTGAATTGTGATATTAAACATAACCTATAATGTTAAAGCGATCATGTTGTGACGTCGCTGTGTTCACACACCAAGCCTTAACACACTTTGAATAGAGGGATAGATTTCCATGTTCACA
Organism: Ammodytes marinus; assembly: GCF_949987685.1. NCBI lineage: Eukaryota > Metazoa > Chordata > Actinopteri > Uranoscopiformes > Ammodytidae > Ammodytes > Ammodytes marinus. The sequence continues at coordinate 22,714,989 of NC_137218.1, read as the reverse complement.
CACTTTTAGAAATGTTTATTAGCGTAACTAACTTCAGGCTATTACTTGCAGAAAGCTTATCGGTTCACCTGTTTGAAAGCTCCCCCAGACAGAGCTGCGTGCAGTGCCATAACTCCTCCCACAGTCTCCCATGATTGAGTCTCTCGGCGATCTCTATTGAACATGATTGGACGATCACAAAGTGGAACCAATTACCCAAGGCCGATTGTATCCAGAAAGCAGCTCTGAGTGTACAGATGGTAGCCTACTGTATGAGGCTTTTGGAAATTAAAGACAGTTAGGGATTCATCAACTCCTGTAGTTAGGACAACTTCTTTAGAAACAAAGGATGAACAAGAGAGGATGGAGGGATTAACTAGTGGAGACAGTCAAGTCCACAGCAGACTGGTGAGAACACCCAGAGGGACAAGATGGTGAGAAGGAACAGCAATACCTCAAAGCAGGACCTTAAAATACACCCATTAACTGGTCTACAGCAGCATCTGGCCTTAGAAAGAAACTCATTAAGGATCTGCAGTCATGGATGAGAATTTGCAGAGCCTTAGAAACCAGCGAGAAGTCTTAGTTTAGGAAGCATAAAATAATAACACATACTATTCTATATTAGAAATCATTTTCTCTACACAAATATTAAGTTGATGAGGATAAGATGTCAATCATGTGGCTTCTTTTTTTTTTTTTGCTCAAGCCTATTAGATTTTCTTGTAGTTTTTCAAAATAAAATATGCCGTTGTTAAAATCTCTTAGCTTATAGTTGTTTCCAAACACTGGTGTTGTTCTCAGCCCCTCACATAGGAATGTTCGCCATCAAGCATCCATCACTCCACTGTTTACAACCCTGCAGCTGTGTGTAGATGGCCTTAATGCCACTGAATTAGATACCTTGTGACATGGTTTAGGAGGAATTAACCATTGGTATATATGAAAGGGTATTCCACCAATAATAACACAGTCAGATCTCCTTGTTATTCCTAGCAATGATTCTCAGTACTGTTGCTGTCTATTTTTTGGATGTCTTTAGTATCTAAAGGCCAATCAGAGAGCTAGTCACATACTGTATCATGACGCCTTAAATAAATATTTATTTGTAAAGAGTCAGACTAAATCGAAGTTGCTTCACATGGGCAGCCCTTCGTTGCTCACAATCACAGTCACTCACTGGAGTTTAATTGCTGCACATGTGCTGATGCACTGCAGGGCAGGCTCACCGGCTGCTATGGAGGAACTGGAGGTATCCTACTTGGATAATTGCAGCTGCTTGTCTATAACATAAGTTAATTAATTTCAGAATATGCTGAGAAGTTCATATAGGAGGAAAATTGCAAGGGCATATTCCAAGAGGACATGTTATGGTCTTGACTCGAAAGGGGAATTTCCTGTCTGCCTAAGTGTTTTACCATTTGAAACACAAACTCTTGATTTACTTGCCTCCCCGTGTGCCTGTACAACCAAGTGAATACTATACACTTTTTTTACATTAACATTCTAGTAACTGAAAATGTAGCCAAAATGCATCCAGCCTTGTAAGTTTGAACTGTGATGTATTTTACTGCACATGGTCATTCAGTTCTACAATTTGAATTAAATAATTTATTACATATTGCATTGCAAATTTGGCAACAACAATATGGCATGAAATGATACATATTTGGCATATGCAGGATAATAAAAACAGTTGTATCCTGAGGCCTCTCCTCTATATTCCAGGCTGGAGCATAAGGGTACCATAAAATATGTTACATTGTGCTTTTTCCTTCCAAACATAAAAAAGATGTGCATCTGAAAGCCCTTGGATTTTTGTATCCACTTCAAAGAGTTCAACACGGTTGGACTCAATCTCCACCACATTTAAAAGAGAGGAGGCAGCCTTCAGGAAAACCAATGAGCTCATCTTTTTAAGTGAACATTTAACACATGATTTATCCAAACTCAGGGGATACACATGTCTGGATAATCCATTGTGTTGAGTATGAAGTGGATACAGGGATGAAGCTCCCAAAGTTTTCCCTTAAATGGTAATGTGTGTTCCTTTAGGGGCCCTCCTAACTTTTGTATTTTCATAACTGCCCAGTGATGTCAATGACAGGTTTTAATGTATTTTCTTTTCGTTTGCCATACACCCGATCCTTGGTAATCTAATCCAGTAGTAACCACAGCGTGGTCCAGGCTACTCCTGTTTCCAAGAGGAGACTCCAAAAACAGCAAAAGATTTAAAAGCCGTGACAAATCCCTAAAAGTCCACATATAAAATATTAAATAATAGAAATGATCGACAACTGATGCACACCTATGTCTACAGTAGAAAAACTATTAAGGCTCAGACTGCATTGGGCCCTTCGTGTATGCAAAGTTTCCCAAACGACGCATCCCAAGGCGCACGCCACAGCATTACAAACTGCCCTTTACATACAGTAAGCGAACCAGCAGGACATTCATTAGACCCCCTTCAATGTATATGACCCTTCCTTAGACAAACAGAACTTACGGTTTGGAGCCTGCTGCGGCTGTGGTCATCCGACGCATTGCCTTTCAGTGTGTCCAGAGCGCATCGTGCCGACCTCAGAGCTCCCCAAGGAGGGCGCCCTGGAACGGGAGAGTCCCCCAGGCAGAGAGCGCTCAGCACCCGGCATTCTTGCCTCTGTTTTAGCAGCTCCAGCTCACACAAGCCGGCCAGGCTGGCCTCCAGCCGCTCCTTATTCCGACTGCGCTCCGCTTTCATTGGCATAGAGAACGCCGGGAACATAACTCCAAAGGAGCCCGGTAGCTCTTGCAAAGCCATCCTAGCCTCCCGTGTTCTTCTCCCAGAAAAGGGAAGTTAAATGAATCCGCTGAAAGACTGGTTCACTCTTGTTGTGTTCTGGGTATCCACAGTAGTGAGGCATTGGCTGCTGTGGGCTTCAGCTGCTGAACTCACCGCTGACCCATTCCCCTCCTCTAGCGGCGCTGCGCTCTGCAGGCTCATTTGGACAGCTGTTGGTGGAGCCTATGAAGGCACGCAGCCTTTTATTATTGGCTCTGCCTTGGCCAGACACCCACATTCGACCGAGGCCACTCAAGTGTCATCCTATTCAGATGAATACACCCAATAAGATAAAAGATAGGAAATACTAAAAAAGTTTTTAAAAAAAATAATAAAGCCTATGTTTGGATAATCTATTGTGTTTAGTATGAATGCCATTAAGGAGTGATGGAAGCAGTAGATGGAAACACTACTATGTGTTTATGGTTTCTGTGTCTTTATGGTGGTAATATGTGCAAATAGAACACTATATACCTAGGCCTACATGAATATATCCAGTTCCTTCAGTCCACTTAGGCTACATGTTATGATCATTAATTTACAAAGTGTGGTATAGCCTACACACTGACCAGGAAATGTGCCATTGGGAAATGATGGTAAACGTTTACTGATGTGAACAGTAGACCTAAACAATAAATGCAACTTTTCTTACAGCAAGCTGAGTAAATGTAGAGCTAAGTACGCCACCCAGTGGCTGTGAGTGTGAACAGTTCACATGTGCTCTTGGACTACAGTAGACTGTATTCGTAGGCTACTTGTAGAAATAATCAATGCAAATCGTTCAAATCAATGTAAAAAGTATTGTTGGAAGCACATTAACACATATGTGTAAATAGAACTATTTCCAAATTAAAAATGTTACTAGGCTAAAAGTGTGATGGCATGTCACGAGAAACATCTCCCAATAAGCTACAATACTAATGCTGATTTACGACTCAAGCCACTGCAAATGGAAATGGACAAATTGGCTTTTTGTGATAAAGCCTTTTTTCAGATATAACCACCAGTAAAGATTGATTGTGGAGGCCGTCAGAACTTAATGATGTCTCACTACTCAAACACTTTCAAAAATAAATCGAAACAAATTGCACTTTAATGAATTGCTCTATCTTGATTATCAGGCAACTTCAAAATAGCCTGATATATGTTTTATAAGCACCTTTTCCTTCCTGATTCCACTACCAGAACTTGTTATCTCATAATTGACTTTTGTCTCGTAATTTCGAATTATCTTTATAGCGATAGCCTCACTATCAAGGCCAAGCTTTCATATTTTTTTTTCTTTTTTGGTGGCCGAAACAGTAGAATAATGTCGATACATTACATACATTTGAGACAGTAACCGAAAACATAGACCGAAAACCACTTTTAAAAAGCAGATAGGCCGTCACGTGACCAACGACTAAATCATGTGACTGAATCAGAAACAAGCCAGCACCGCGGCTTTACTTTCCGAGAGTTCTTCCTCCGGAGCGTGTGTTCGGTATGGCTGTTTCAGAGAGGCTCGGGGGGCTGGTCCGTCTCCTGTGCCTGTGGGCCGTGTTTGATGCGGGCAATCCGCTGCTCTTCCCCCGGGAGTCTGTCTCCAGAGAGGTGAAGGAGCTGAGTGGGCTGTGGAGCTTCAGGGCGGACAAGTCCCCGACCAGGAACCAGGGATTCCAGAGGGCATGGTACAAAAGTCGCCTGATAGAGGTGAGCACGATAGCAGAGCTGATAAAGTGAAGCTGCGCACTTTGTCTGCAGCGGTGCCAAGCAAACAGTTACACAGGCACTGTAATCATGACTGTAATTCGCGTAGCCAAGGCTACTGTGCTTAAGTAGCCTACCGTACATTTACTCAGGAAAGCTACTTAAAGGCGGAGTCAGTGATTCTGGAGAACGCTTGTTCACTTTCAGTCAAAATCAGTGAATTTCTCCTCCTCATGATCTGCTGCTTGTCCATACTGTGTGCACTAAAAACAATCCAGTGTTAATAAACAGCCTAGGCTCTGTAAACGGGCATGTGGCTAACTATGGTTGCCCCCCTTTGTTTACATACCAGATTACAGAGCCATGTGCTACTATTTTGTGTTACTATTGACACCAAAAGAAAAATCCAGGGTACACAATGTACAGTGATTTTGACTACAAGCATTCTCCAGAATCACTGACTCTACCTTTTTAATACTGTGGAATTCAGTGATTCTGGAGAATCTTCGTTGTCAAAATCACTTTTTATCAAATCTTCTTATCTTGAAGGCTTATACCGTACAGTACGGACAGGTAGCGGATGATGAGGTGATGATTCACTGATTTTGCATAGTGATTTTGACAACATTCGTCTCCAGAGTCGCTGACTCCACCTTTTAATATAATTTACTCAGGTACGTAGGAACTTAATAGCCTACTTTGCTTAAGTACATTTAATCAGGTACTGTACTTAATACTGGGCTTAAGTACAAGTTTGAGGCCCAAACACTAGCCCACATAGGCCTCATCATATACTGTACTTGTTGATTACTATTATCCCGGTGGCTGTAGAGTACTGCAGATCCAGCATGTAAAGTAGGCCAAATTATACATTTTATTGTTTTGCTTTTACACGGAATTCTGTATTTACCCCTAGACTGGCCCAGTGATTGACATGCCGGTCCCTGCCAGCTACAATGACATCACCCAGGACCCCACACTGAGAGATTTCATTGGCTGGGTGTGGTATGAGCGAGAGGTGGTGGTGCCGGCCCGCTGGCTCACCGACGAAGGAACAAGAGTGGTTCTCAGAGTGGGGAGCGCTCACTATTATTCAATAGTGGTGAGTGTGTGAACATAAAAGTCTTCTGCATGATATCATTGCACTTTGAAGATATGACATGTATTCCTTCTAGTAATGAGTTGACATGGCTGATTTGGAATCCATGTCTTTACTTCCCGTAGTGGGTGAACGGTGTGAAAGTGGCAGAGCACGAAGGCGGCCATCTTCCCTTTGAGGCGGAGATAGGCAGTGTGATCCGTGAGGGCCCAGCCGTGCCCTGCAGGGTCACCATAGCTGTCAACAACACCCTGACCCTGCAGACACTCCCTCCAGGAACCATCCAGTACATGAGCGACCAGTCAAAGTAACTAGCTTTGATTCTCTTCCATTTACATGTTATACATTCATTTTCTTTACTGGGAGAATGTAGCCCTTTGCTAGTTCAATGTGACATTTGGTTGGCTGACAGTAAACTGTGTGCCTGTCAGTGAGTGTTCACATAATGAAGACATTGTACTTTACTACAGGTATCCTGAGGGTTTTTTTGTGCAGAACATCTACTTTGATTTCTTCAACTACGCTGGCATACATCGCCCTGTGCTGCTCTACACTACTCCTAAGGCCTATGTGGATGACATCACCGTGGTTACTGACTTCTCAGACAACATTGGTAAATGAATGCACCTTAAAACAATAAACTCCATTTCACCAAAGCATTTGTAAGAGTAAACTGGTTTAAGACTTTTATGCGGCATGTTCACAAGTGTTGTTTCCCCAATGTTTCAGGTTTGGTGAAATACAAAGTATCAGTCCAAGGTGCATCCACAGTCAACATGAAGGTGACTTTGATAGACAAAGATGGCCACTGTGTAGCCTCCTCCAATGAGTCATCTGGAGTGCTAAAGGTGGTAGATGTCAAGCTGTGGTGGCCCTACCTGATGCATGAGAATCCAGGTTATCTTTACTCCATTGAGGTAAGGCAACATGTCAAAGGGACTTTTTACATTGAAATGTAGATGCAGGTCACATGAGTATGACCACAAGACTTTATATTTATTTGTTCATTCATTTCTCCTTTAGTTCAAACAGAATACAAAAAATACAAGCAAGTGTAAAACAACAGCCGAAGAACAAAACTAGAACATTTTTAAAGTGCAATAAACTATAGACATTTATAAATGCATCGTATGTGTCTGAAAAGGAGCTGGAGGAAGCTATAGTTTATTAATTCACACCCCTTATTAAATTTCTAATAATCATCTTAATCAATATGTGCAGCTATAAACACCTGTTTCCATATGTACACCAATTCTTTTCATTTTTACACTAATCAAACGCCATACAAAAAAGAGAGAAAAAACCCTCGTATATACCTCTCTATATAGCTCTGACATCTGCTCTTTAATATGTAGGTCCGCTTAATGGACGGGTCAACATCTGAAGATGTGTATTCTCTACCAGTCGGCATCCGCACAGTCAGCGTCACCAGCACCCAGTTCCTCATCAACAACAAGCCCTTCTATTTCCACGGGGTTAATAAACATGAGGACTCTGACGTGAGTAGTGCCACTAGAGGGGAGCATTGAGCTTAGAAGAAAAAAACATTTCTGCATGAACATGTTTTGCCTTCAGTTTAATAATCCAATCCTACCTTCTTCTGTTCACCTAATGTTGTAGATTCGAGGTAAGGGCTTGGACTGGCCCCTGATTGTCAAGGACTTTAACTTACTCAAGTGGTTGGGGGCCAACTCGTTCCGCACCAGCCATTACCCGTACGCAGAGGAGATCCTGCAGATGTGTGACCGCCATGGCATCGTGGTGATAGACGAGTGCCCGGGGGTGGGCATCAAAGACATGTGAGTGTCACTGCTCGCCTCTCTGTGACCTTTGGCTGTGTGTTTGATGAAGGGTTCAGAGTGGTCAACACTAAACAGTGTGACTGTGTTACTGTATGAGTGCAGACGTATGTGTAGTGTCCACTGCTACTGTCCCTTAAACCTTATGACTGTCGTTATGGTAAAGCAGCAAAATACAGTATATATTTGCAAGAAACATCACCTTGTCTAAGTTAAAGGTGGAGTCAGCGATTCTGGAGAATGCTTGTTGTCAGAAAGACTTTTTGTCATTGTAATATCAGTGAAAATCTTCTCATGATCTGATACCTTTCCTTACTGTGTGTGTACTGAAAATAAATTTGGTGTTAATACACAGCCTAGGCTCTGCAAACGAGCATGTTGCCATCTACGGTGGGTCCCTTATTTGCAAAACCTTTGTTTTACATACCAGTTTACAGAGCATTGGCTGTGTATTACCAGATTTCTTTTCGGAATAAAGAAAAGGCAAATTCTCAACAACATATTGAAAATAAAAGCATTTGACTTTGGGGTTGGAATTTAATTGAAAAAGCTGATCACATTAGAAAACATGCAATAACGAATTTCGATCTAAATCTGTTGGGGGGGGGGGGGGGATAGAGCCAAAAGAAGAATCATGGGATTATTTACAGTTTAAAGTCAAATATCAAAATTAACTGTGAGCACCAATTTTCGGAAATCTGACCATTTAAAGCATATTGAGTTCTAATTTTTTTCATTTTATCAAAGTACAATACTCACAAATGAATCTGTGTCCTTTGTGCTGTGCTGCCGGTGTAGCCGCAGTTTTGGAAACGCCTCCCTGGCCCATCACCTTGACGTCATGGACGAGCTGGTGAGTCGGGACAAGAACCATCCCTCTGTGGTCATGTGGTCAGTAGCCAATGAGCCGGCGGCAGAGATGCGCCCCGCTGAATACTATTTCAAGTGAGTAGGGGAGAACGGGGTAATTTGTCACATGGGTTGGATGTCACATTCGTTATATCTCGCCACCAGAGCACGCTAGCTCTGAAATGTTGATATAAAAAAGGTCCAGAATTGGGATCAGAGGTCACATACATAGACTTCCTTGGAGGAAGACAGCTGCATTTCAGGTGAGAGGATGTTTTGTGTTTTTCATGTCAAATTCAAAATATTTTGCTTCTCAGTATTTTTCTTCTAGGCTTTTACACAATGGGTTTATAACAAAACACTTGTTACCCTCAGAAAGTGTGAAGGGTAAACTATAGTTTAGATTGTGGTTAGCAAGCTAATTAGTTGTCAGATGGTTGTTGGCCTTGATGCTAGCAAGAAATTCAAGTTGGGGTTGGTCGTCAAATTTTTTGAGGGGTTGGTTGTCACATGTTATCTCAAGGCTGCAGCCAGAAAAGGAACCCAATAACGAAATAAATTGTCAAGCTGTATCCTCACTGACACCCCAGAGAAGGAAAGAATAGAACAGGAAAAGGCAGCTAGCAAGCAAAAGAAAAAAGGGCAACAAAATCAAAACAACCCAGTGCATCCCAAACTAGACCAGCTGCCAAGGCTACAGAACGTTATGTAGGCCTATTTGTCAACTTGACAATGCAATTAAACATTCAAATTTGGTTCTGCCTCCTTGCCTTCTTTTTAAGATTTTTCCCATTAAGATAACATTGTGACAAACAACCCCATAGTGTGTGACAACCGACCCCTTGATGGGGTTGGTTGTCACAATGTGTCAGAGTGTCTTTGATGGTAAATTACTTCTTCATTACAATAAGTTGGAAAAAAAGAGAGACACACATTTCTAGCCAACACCTTAAGCTTCAATTTAATGTAGGAATGGCTATTGACAGATGTTTTGGTGATGAGCAATTCTCACTAGAGTAAAAAGTGTGCCTACTTACCCCGTTCTCCCCTACTTGTTCTGTCCTTTTGGTTAGATGTTGTTAAGATGTGAAGCATTCAATTAATGGATCAACATATTCATTCAAACACACACTGACCCTTGAGGATGCATGATCATTCACTATCCCCTCCCATTATGCCAATTATTACTTGGGCTGCGTTCCAATCCACATACATTCTTAGTGTGGAAATCGGCATGCTTTTTTGGTGATTCTGACCTGCAATCCATTGCGCACTGGAAGTTAAGTCACATCGACAGAGCCTCCGAGTGAAAACAACCAACATGCGAGCGAATGTGAGACTTTAAGCAATAGGAAGTTTCAAGGCGCTATGGTATGATGAAATTAACAAGAAAAAGTACAGTATGTCCCCATTGTAAGCCTACTGCATCCAAACTACGTACGTTAGTTCCTTTAGTAGTCCTCCACTTTTAGGGGCATTTTTAAAAACTTTAAAACATGTAAAGCTTTAAACTGCCTCTATGGTTGTCTATAGGAGAAAAATACTGCTAGTTTGACAGCCACAGCCAATCCCATTCACTACAGTATATGTGGAATGCAAGCAGCAGTCTTCTTGGGGCTGCCCTGAACAGCTAGAGCTCAGTTCTAGCTCCAAGGCTTCAGAAAGACAAACAGAACAGACACATACTCAACCTGCCCAACTGGGGACCCAGCAAGCAAAGGTGTGTGGAGAACACGGTGTACACATGATAATTCAAACGCACAGACATGTGCTTTGTCACACTGGAGTTGTAACTGACTAAAGCAGTTTATTAAAGTTAGGGTGGAAAATGAACAGAAGTGTGTTGTGACCTTGTGGTGATGATATAACAGTACAATCATTAAAGTCCTGAAACGGGTGCCTGCCTTTCTTTGTTTGTCTTTATAGGACATTGATATCACATACCAAAGCTCTGGACCCTACCCGGCCCGTCACTTTTATCACAGACAGTAACTTTGCCAGGGACAAAGGGGTGAGTTTTTGCTTGCGTCAATATCACCGGTATGCCAATACAAACACCTGCACAGCACACATATTATTAATTGTTACATTTATTATTTACCACAAAGCCGTTATTATTATTATTATTATTATTATTATTATTATTATTATTATTATATTATTGTTATAATTTTGTATTGAGGGAAGTGCTAGTGCATTTTTTTATTTTTGCAAGTGACTTAAAGGTGGAACTCAGCAATTATGGAGAACGCTTGTACAAAATCAGTGCATATCTCCCTACGATCCGATCATACTGTGTGTGACATTACAGTGTTAGTACAAAGCCATAGGCTCTGTAAACTGGTATGTAGACAAAGGGGGCCACCGTAGCAGGCAACATGCCCGTTCACAGAGCCTAGGCTGTGTATTAACACTGGATTTCTTTTCAGCTGACACAGTATGTACAGGAAGAGACTCGTGAGTAGATATTCTCTGATTTTGACAGGTTGATATTGACAACAAGTATTCTCCAGAATCGCTGACCAACATGTTTTTCTGTAGCTGTAGAAATCAGTGCTGAAGTGAATGATGTCACCTTTTCCCCACATAAGCCATGTAGGGCTACAAAACTCATACTAGTACTAAGTTGTTGGAGAAAATACATGTACAGTGGAGGAAATAAGTATTTGATCCCTCACCGATTTTGTAAGTTTGCCCACTTACAAAGAAATGAGCGGTCTATCATTTTAAAGCTAGGTTTATTTTAACAGTGATAGACAGAATATAGAAAAGAAAATCCAGAAAATCACATTAAAAAAAAAGATATAAATTATTTTGCATTTCATTGAGTGAAATAAGTATTTGATCCCCTACCAACTATAAAGAATTCTGGCTCCCACAGATTAGTCCTCGTGCTTTCAAACAGTATTCTCAACTAGTTTCCTGTATAAAACACACCTGTCTCAACTTGTTACCTGTAGAAAATACACCTGCCCACAGAGTAAATAAATCGAACTCCAACATCTCCCTCATGGGCAAGACCAAAGAGCTGTCTAAGGACATCAGGGACAAGATTGTAGACCTGCACAAGGCCGGAACAGACTACAAGACCATTGGCGAAAAGCTGGGTGAGAAGGAGACAACTGTTGGTGGAATTATTCGAAAATGAAAGAAACACAAAATGAGCATCAATCTCCCTCGGTTTGGGGCTCCATGCAAGATCTCACCTTGTGGGATATCAATGATCATGAGAAAGGTGAGGGATCAGCCCAGATCTACACAGATAGATTGTTTATGATCCCAAGGCAGCTGGGACCACAGTCACCAAGAAAACCATTGGTAACACACTATGCCGTAATGGATTGAAATCCTGCAGCGCCCGTAAGGTCCCCCTGCTCAAAAAGGGACATGTACAGAACCGTCTGAAGTATGCCAATGAACACCTGAACGACTCAGAGAATGCTTGGGAGAAGGTGATATGGTCAGATTAGAACAAAATCAAGTTCTTTGGTATCATAGTGACTCGCCATGCTTGGAGGAAGAGGAATTCTGACTATGACCCCAAGAACACCATCCCCAAAGTCAAGCATGGAGGTTGAAGCATTATGCTTTGGGGGTGTTTCTCTTCTAAGGGGACAGGTGGACTTCATTGCGTCGAGGGAACTATGGATGGGGCCATGTACCATGAAATACTAGGTGACAACCTCTTTCTCTCAGCCAGGTCCGTAAAAATGAGTCTTGGATGGGTCTTCCAGCACGCCGATGACCCTAAAAATACAGCAAAGGCAACAAAGGAAAGGCTCAAGAAGAAGCACATTAAGGTCATGGAGTGGCCTAGCCAGTCTCCGGACCTTAATCCAATAGATCTGTGGAGGGAGCTGAAGCTCAAGCGACAGCCTCGAAACCTTAAAGATTAGGAGAGGATCTGCAAAGAGGAGTGGTCCAAATATCCTCTTAAGATGTGTGCAAACCTGGTCATCAACTACAAGACAGGTCTGACCTCTGTACTTGCCAACAAGGGTTTCTCCACCAAGTACTAAGCAATGTTTTGATAGGGGATCAAATACTTATTTCACTCAATGAAATGCAAAATAATTTATATCTTTTTTATGTGATTTTCTTTTTGATATTCTGTCTATCACTGTTAAAATAAACCTAGCATTAAAATTATAGAGCGTTCATTTCATTGTAAGTGGGCAAACTTACAAAATCAGTGAGGGATCAAATACTTATTTCCTCCACTTTATGTTGTCAGGGCCTTTAATGGCGGATGATGACCAGAAACAATATTCTCATAGATGGTGTTTTAAGATAGAAGTTCTACACACTATTTAAAGTTACTCATGAAGGAAAAGATTATCAGAAAAGAAAAGATACACAATAGTGCTACATGGCGCCATCAGTCATAACATGCCATTTCCTTAAATGTTCTTGTATCAACATAATGACCTTCTGTGAATTTGATAAAGTTCCGGAAGGAAAAAATAAGGGAGTAAAAGTTAAACTGACCTGCTGAGTTTCAGATGTATATCTGTTGGAATTCTGAAACTCTTGTTTACCCAAAAGCAAACTGAATTGCTGACATTGTTTACATTCCTGTGCAGTGAGGAGTGTTTTTCAGGGTGTAGTTTGTCGCCTTAAGGTGGCGATTAGTTTGTCCGGACTACCTGCAGCCACTAGTTTGTACAGTAGCTCTGAATTCCACTTTTCAACTCTTTTTGTTTACCTGAGGGCTAAATGGTAAATGGACTTGACTTATATAGCGCTTTTCTAGCCGATTTTCTCAGCCCCAAAGCGCTTTACATATCTTACCACATTCACACATTCATACACACACTCATACACCGATGGCAGTAGCTGCCATGCAAGGCGCTCTCTGAACCATCGGGAGCAATTTGGGGTTCACTGTCTTGCCCAGGGACACTTCGACATGTGGCGGGTAGGCAGGGAATCGAACCTCCGACAATCTTCCTACCCACTTCGCCACTACTGCCCAACATTGCTTTATTATGAAAACATCTATTAACAAAAAGGAGCAATAAAATCAGCTTTTATTTGTCATTTATTATGTTGCAACAGAAACTTCAAGGACATGTTGAATAGTATGTCTACAAGTCTTGTTTTTTCTATTGATCTTGTCCCTAGGCGCCCTTTGTGGATGTTATCTGTGTAAACAGTTACTTCTCCTGGTACCATGACCCTGGCCACATGGAGGTCATCCCCATCCAGCTCAACACTCAGTTTGAGAACTGGTACGGGAAGTACCAGAAACCCATCATCCAGAGTGAATATGGGGCCGACGCAGTGCCGGGGCTCCACAGTGTAAGGTTTCACACACACATAAGCATCCGATCACCTGACCATTAGCACACAAGCAATTATATCTATATTTATTATTTCTGTTGCAAACTATAGCTGCAACGATTTTCTGATTTTGCTAAACATCAGTATATTCTAGATTCATTACACAAAGTGAAATATGTCAGGCCTGTCTTTTGTTTTAATATGGATGATTGATCGCGGCTTACAGCTCATGGAATACAATCCAGTATCTCAAAATATATGAATATTACATAAAACCAATCAAAAAAAGGATTGATAATACAGAAATTTCAACCATCTGGAAAGTATGTTTATTCTAGATTCATTTCACTTTTTGTGTAATGAATCTAGAATAGATGAAAGTGTCACAGAATTTCTTTATTATATAATTTTTTTTTAAATGGACCTGTAGATCTACGTACTCTGATTGTGCCACTTTAATGCAGAGGTGTAAGAATCTGTCCTTTCCCCTCTCCAGGACCCACCTGTGATGTTCACAGAGGAGTACCAGAAGGCCGTCCTGCAGAGCTACCACGACGTGTTCGACCAGAAGAGGAAGCATTACGTCATTGGAGAACTCATCTGGAACTTTGCCGACTTCATGACTTTACAAGGTAATGATGTCATTTCCCCCACTGTGTATACAATGATCCTGTTGTGTATGTGTCAGAACGTCAGGGGGTCAATCTACTTAGAAAAGTCCAAAATGTCCAATTTGCACATACTACTTGCTGTAGTATGGTCTGGCTTTGAGAGACTAATTTGCACACAACACTGTAACAAAATAAGCTCACTGCTCACACTGCACTGAACACCTAATGAGAGGGACCCTTTGTAAGAATGATGTAGCCTATGAATTCATGTCCGACGCAAACATGACGTGTGTGATCAACACCTCCACCTGCAAGACTGGTAATCTGTTATTTGTGCAGGTATGCCATCAAGTCGAGTCATGTTGGTAGTCAGTATGTTTAACAAAAGAGTCATGGATAGCGACAGGATTTAAACAGACTCTGATATCAAGTTTAGAGATGTGTCTTATACCAAAACATACTGTATACCCTCGGTACCACCAAACAAAAGGGTGACACAAATAGGTATGGCACGGTTCGCTTATTTTGGTACCCTTTCCTAACTTTGACTGTGGACAAGTAAATAAATGCGAACCGTACCGAAACCGCTCGGTCTCTCTAGATCCTGTTAAGACCCTCCTACAATGGATTCATGCTAGAAGAAAATAGTAGACTAGTAGAATATCTTGTAAAATATTACAGAAAAACAACATGTTCTTAATACGGAGTTTTAGGGTGTTAAAACCTATATTGCTTCACTCATTTTTATACAGGCCTAAAGGGTGCAATATTTTCTCGCTTTTGGTATTGAGAAAAAATGTACTCAAAGAATCTCAAATAATGTGCTTATCGACCTGACTAAATACTCCTCTCTCTCTCTGGTGTCTTTAGGGATCACCCGTGTGGTGGGGAACAAGAAGGGTGTGTTCAGCAGGCAGAGGCAGCCCAAAGCAGCAGCATTCATCCTGAGGGAGAGGTACTGGAGGCTGGCCAATGAAACAGGCAGACTACCTCCATGGACCAAGTACCCCTGCTCACTCTGACCCACCCGCTAGTCGGGGCACCCAGTCAAGGACATGTTAACACTATGGAAAGGTGCTGGTAAAATACTGTCCGTTTCTGGAGACAGATTCCCCGAAACAAACATAGAAAAACTTGTTTTTTTTAAAGCAATTCAAGTGTGTATACATGAGGTCGAAGCACCATGAAACCCAATTGATTTATGCTGTCTATGTGGGCTGTAGGGTTTTTGCAAGCAATCGGACACTTTTTATGCTGAAAACATTTTGCCCTCAGTGTCTCGTCTAAGGCACCATTCAATTTTTATACTCCTTTTAAAATTGTGATACGTTTTCCTTAGAATAAACCTTAACTGAAGGTTTAACAATTGTTTTAGTTGTTATGGGATATTCTGCTACAGATGGCAGAGGTGGAAAAACTTGACCTTTCCTCAAGTGTGGAAACCAGTCAGAGAAAGTACATTGCATTTCAAAGACACTGTTAAAGAAGAGTTAACACATTATGACCTATATTCCTCTGCTCTGTGTGTTTGAGGACACGTTCTAATATAAAAGGCATAAAATAGTGTTAACGGTTTGATTGGATTGCATCTTTTATTCCTGGTGCATTGTGTGAATCATTTGACTGTTTTGAACATTTTTAAAGGTTAAAATTACTTTTATTACAATGCTGAGTCAAATCATGAATCATGAAAGTGTTTTATTTTTGTATGTGAAAATTACTTTTGATATGAATCAATGTATTAAAGGCAAAGCATGAATCGTGAACTTTTTTTCTCTTTTTCAAACAACTTCCAACATTATTATATTTAACTTAAGGGTTAATTGGTATAACAATAACTATATAAGGCACCTTTCACACAAGATATGCAGCTTTGAGTGCCTTACAATAAGGAAATGACGTGCACTTAGTGCTTCACAAGAAACAATACATTGAATGGAAATGTTCATCGACAATGGTGACATCTTTAACTCTCATCACACGGTTGATCGTTGTTACGTTTTGATGAATACTGGAGATTCAGACTCCCCTTGAAATTCCTTTCTAGTCAGAAACATCTTTACATTTTCCTATGTGAAACCAACAGCCCTTTTAGATGGCTAGTTATGGTCTACTTTAGACTTATTGTCCCAGTACTTAATGTTTTTCTGTTTTGTTTTTTTGGATTGGGTCCAACTGTAATTGCTGTTAATACAATAATTGGTGATTACTAATCCAATACACCTGTCTGTCAGCACTAGTATTGACATTAAAAGGATAGTGTCAGATATCACTGATCCATATTCAATACTTTTTCTTTAGTTTAATATCCCATGTCACATAAGGTTTCTGTTGGGTTGCATTTTATTGCATCTGCAGCCAGTAACTGTTTAACGTTTTTTGTTTTTTTGTGGTGCATCCTGCAGTATTTCTTTCATTCGCTTCCAAAAATGCACATACCGCCAGGCACGGGCTTGGGCGCTGGTATCGTAAAAACACAACAGCTTTTGTCCAATGGTGCCGTTAGAACCAACAAAAACGTTCCTCGTAGCTACTTTAAACTCAAAAACGTATGTTCAAAGTACAAACACTGATTAATTATTTAAGCAAGATTTAGGGAATTAAACTAAATTACTACCTAAATACCGACATTGTACATTGCTTTAAGAAGAACAAACAAGTTTCATTTGATAAGTGACTTGTAAGAGCTTATAAGGTCACTCAATCTATGTGTCACATGTGGTTCACTGTACACATCACAAGGAGTACTGATAAGTCTGGGACAACAGCTGTGATGTGATTTCCGTCAGTCTGCCCCAGGGCAGCTGTGGCTACTATCGTAGTTTACCACCACCGGTATGACTGTGTGTGAACGAATTGAACCAGGAACCCTGTAAAGCGTCTTTGAGTGCCTAGGCAATAAAGCGCTATATAAAACCTATCAATTATTATTATTTATTATTATTTCTGGAGGAACTTTCCAGATTAAAAAATAACCCGCATGACATCAGCAGGGGTTAGAGTCTAGACGCTATCAAGTTGCATTATCAAAATTATCGAATGCTTTGTTTGGGTGGTTTTCCCACATGATTCTTAAAGTAAGGACTTCTGTAGTTTTGTGTAACCCAGTTTTATGGTTTGCGGAGTAACCCCTTTAAGAATTGTAGGTATTTTATCAATTTGAAAACAGACCATAAATTGAAAATGCTTTTGGAACTCATCCTTAAAAAGGATGGGTTCACACACAACCAATACTTTAATGTTATAGTAAGAAACCTTTAACATTTCTTTGAGCTAAATCCTCCCTAATATCAGTTTTAACAGCATTTGAATTCCTTCAAATAACAAGTGACAGGGGCGTTTTCAGAGGGAATGTTTTAATGGTAGATCATTTCCACATGACAATGACACAATTAAAAATGTTCTCATGTCAACCTTTTCCACAGTTTTCCCTTAAAGTAAAGCCAGATTTTTAACAGATTATTTTTTTGCACCCTCCTACCATTCATGTAACACTTTTTCCATGTAAGAAAATACAGCATTTTAAAACATATTTGGCAATACAGAAGCAAACCCAGTAAGTTTTCCTCCACAAAGAAACTGAATAAACATTTAATGCTGACACATGGATTCCTAGCCCTCCGACCCCTCAACTTTATTTTATTTTTTTAAAACTAAAATAACCCAGAATGTTAACAGTCTATACAGCTAAAGGGCATAATTAATGATGAAAAAAGGAACATTACAATCATGTAGTTTTAAACAGAGTGTACTCCTAGCTAACGTCTAGCTAGACAAAATAAAGATGGTAATTATATAGTGGAGTTCAGGAAGGGAATAAGAACCAGCCATCGATTTGACAGGGCGTTTGTCTGCCAATTTTCTGAATGGATTTATGCACCGATTTTTGGATATATCTAATCTCTGGGAATGACCAATTTAATCAGATTACATTTTAAGGAAGGCATGCAGAAGTGCCCGTTACAGATACCATTCTTCATTTTACAAGGCTATTACTGTTGCTCGTCTTTGGCTCAAGGCCTAGTGATCAAACAGAAGGCACTTTTGTTGGCATTGGTGATGCAACTAACATGGCAGTTATACCTCAGGGCCTAAATGAATATTAATGAGAATGCACTTTCGATTGTTTTGACCTTTTTTCTTTTCTTTTTTACATTATATCATCACACCACACGGTGATCCATTTACAAGTTTGTTTTTTTCGACTCCACATCCAAATTGCTCACCCATTTTTGTTAAAGTAACTGCACACATCTAGTGTAATAGGCTTGCATATGACTGGAATCATGAATGTAGTAACAGGCTACCTACTGTAGACTCAGTTCTATGGTCGACACCCACGGGACCCATAGCTGTTGCCACAACAACTGGCAAGTAATATGTCAGTCTGACCCTTCTAAAATAAGAAAAAATAAATTGACTTTGTGCAAGTGAATCCATAGGAGACTTGTCTTACATGCGAGTGCACAGGCTTTCCCAGGAAAAAGGACAAAGGACAAAAACAGTGCTGTGGTTGATCTCATTGTGAGCCGAGATGAATCAGAACCTGGTGTAAGCCCGTACAAGGCAATACTGAATAAGGAAGATCTTATAGATGAAGTGCTAAGGAATGAGGCAAACATAAAAAAAAAAAACATAACATGATGGACCTGGACCATATAGTTGGGTTGTAAAAAAGGACTGTACTGGTGCTGGCATGCTTTTAGCCAAATTACTAGCAACCATGGCAATGTAACATGACTGTGGAACATCTTCCAAAGCAGACCATAGTGTTTAAAAAGAGTTTGAATTTTGCTCAAAAGGGGAACTGCACCAATTTCACACATCAAAGCCTGTTTAAAAGGTGTTGGGGAAACATTGACGATTATGTGAAGTCGTATGTCCGATCTAAGTGATTAATATAAGAATGTCATTTGATTCAGTGTCAATTGGGTCTGAAGACTTCAAAATCAAAAGAATCCGTTGGTCGCATGCATCCATTATACACCTGTTACTCAAACCCAAAGGACAAATATTGACAGTGAACCAGATACATGGTCTTCACAGAGAAGAATTGAGCAAAGTTCATCCCATAATGATGAGTGGAAACTGTCTAGAGACGAACATTATGCTTTGGAAAAAGCGGTAACAGACAGTGATGTAACAGTCTACACAGTGGATATGATAAGAAGTAAAATGGGTTACAACAACAGGAATGAATAGACCATTTCACCTTGAAAATAAGTGGGGAGGGGCGGTGGGGGGTGGCATCATCATCTCAATTTCCATTTTCTCAACACAACTGATGACTTCACAGGAAGCACATTGCTGAAAATTACTCTCCTGATAGCTGCTATCGTCAATAATTTAACCACCCTAAGCCCAGAAAGAAAAAAGAAAAAACTGTTAAGGGGCATGGAGAGACTAGCAGTGATTGAGACTATTAACAAGCTGGTTTTAACACCACGGATGAATCACATTGTTTACAGGTATTACTAAGACTGTTGTACATCTCTTGACAGCGTAAGTGTGCGTGTGTGTAAGATTGTCCGACATATGCTTAAAAGCCGGGACACAGCGTACCATGCATCTGACGAGTAGGATGCTTGAAAATCGGTGGCTTTCCGGATGGGGAAAGAGAAGATGGTCGTACTCAGAAATATAGTTTCTAGCACACTGTGGTGTCTCTCTCTCTCTGGCTGTACAACCCCTTTGCTATGTCAGATGATAAGCTAAAGTAACTTCATAAAAAGTTTCTTGCAGTTGTTTTGTCTGAGAAAAACCACCAGGGACCCAGATCTCTTTCTTCCCCTCCCTCCCCCCCGACACAAGCTCCACATACGGAAATCGTAATGCCTTTGCGAGGCTTCTGCCAGCCCCGACATCCTTTCAAGTTTTGTTCACTTCCCCCCATTGCTAATGAACTGTAACTCAGCTATGGAAGAGATCACCGCTACCGTTCAATTGACATCAAGTGTGTACCTGGCTGGACAGTGAACCAAAGAAATGCCAGATGAGCTAAAAACTGTAACAGCAAGATAAAGAGAGATGCTTCTGCCACCAGGCCACTCTATACGCTCGAGCGGACAATCACAGTGTAGCAGCCTTTTCGCTACCTAATGTTATGACTCCATTTGGGGAAGAAACACTTGACTGGTATCTTCATTTACAAAAACTGTGATCATAAAAAAAATAAAGCCTTGGACCTGTGACATTAAAACAACGAGCAAAACAATTGTGTTAACAAGACGTCACCCCCCCCCCCCATCAAAAAAAAAAGTAATTCACCTTAACACTCCTTTAGGCACATAAGTCTTTATGGATCCCACTTGAGTGGTGGTAAGGAATGCTTTTCACACAATAACTTAAAAAAAAAAAAAAAAAATTAAAAGTGAGGGTGCCTTTATGCAAACTTGGTGAGAAGAACCTAAAGTTCCGTTTTTAAAAGACTTGTGTCGGTGGCTTAAAGAGGAAACAATCACCACATCACTGAACTGACTGGAAGATGTCCCGAGCACATCTCCACAACAACTGGTCCACCTAACCCGTGACCTTGATCGCTTCGTTTTGTTCCAGATTGACTCCCGTTTGGTTGGTGGTTTATGTCGTTGTTGCTTTGTTTTTCCTTTAAAAAGGTTCCGTGTCAACACTAAAAATCACAATCTAGCCTGGAATATTGCTCAGCAGCTATTTACAGAATTGCAACAAAAAAAAACTATCTGACTCATCTACACACAATACCTCACATTGTCCCGTGTATATATATTTTTTTAGTGGTCCTCATGGAGAAAACAAAATTTAAAAACGAACTACAAAGTGTAAACATGAAGAAAGAAAAAACAAGTCTGTATAATGTTAATTGTTTTTTGACCCCACTTCTCCACTACCAACAACCAGCCATATAACCTTTATCTGCAAACTGTACGATAACCTAATGAGTGTTTTTTTTTCTCGAATTTTGGGACCCATTGCTCGGTTCCGAGTTTTAGTGCAGACCTTTCTAACCGTTTCAAGTAAAACCCCTTTGAATGTCCTGTTGTTTTTCTTCCATTCTGCGATCCTTTTTTTTTTGTTCAAAAGAGAGCTGTCCTCCATCGTTCTGTATTGTGGCGTCCTGCCTCTTGCTTGCTCCGGTTGATGTGTTTCCCCACACACATACACACACACACACACACACACAGCCCGCCAGCCCCTTCCTTTAAGTGAGTACAATGTTAAACAAGGAAAAAAGAAATTAAAAAGAAAATCCTCTTCCACTTACAAATCCTTCCGTGTTTGCAACATTGAGATGTCAGGCCCAACATTTAAGTTAAATTTCTTCATTTTTTTTTGTTTGTTTTTTTTAAACACACAGCAGAATAAACATTGTTTGGAAGCAAGGTCTCCATGGCAAGTCAAATGTTCAGAGGTCACGTTTCTTTTCTCTTTTTTTTTTCCTTCTTCTTTCGTTTCTTTTTCATATTTTTCCTTGCTTGCCGCGCTCCCGACGGCTTTAGTCCTGCTTGGCCTGGAGCGTCTGCTTCCAGGCCTCGTTCAAGTAAACCAGTCGCTTGTAGTTGAGGGTAAAGAGAATGAAGTTCAGCGCGTATGTGGTGACGCAGATGATGCAGAAGTCCTTAAGGACAAAGTAGAGGATGTAGCCCAGGTAGAGCGAGCCCACCACCGACAAGATGGATGTCGTCATGAGAATAAGGGCGGCCATTGCACTCACAGTCATTCCTACGGCGAGAAACAAAACAAAAAAACTAAAGCTTAGGCAAATTACTGTTTAAAATAGGAAGGGGGGAAAAAAAGAGACAACCTTGGAACACACAAGCAACCTGATGAGTCTGCTCTTTTCTCAGAGCTCCCAGCCCCAGACAGTTCTCTATTTCAGTTAACAGTGTCCTCGTGATGACAGAAGGCTCAAGCACTGAACAGGCTGGTCATAGTATGGTCTGTGGTCACATGAAGTGCTGTCATAGTTCTAAGGCAAAGTGTCCTCTGTGTTTGGTATACTTCTATAGGTTTGTAACTACTGCTGCCTAACAACAGACAAGGATTCTCTTTTGCTGCAAAATTACTCGCATCTACTTTGTCATTAGGCAGCTCTTTCTTTTCATTATGAAATGTGTTTGATATGAACCCGATATTGATAGCTCAATAGCTCAAATGCAATAGTAGGGTCCTGCTCTATCTTCATGGCTAAAAGCGCCAAGCCAAACAGTTTGATATTTGCACACACAACTCTGAAGGTGTGATTGGACTCACTGTGCTCACTGTGAAACACACATAGCCGTTAAAGGATGTTCTCCATTAATTATAATGAGTGTTCAATTACAATCAATGTTTTACACACCTACAATTGTTCTTTACTTGAGTAATTATATTCTAACGCTTTGCCTTTTTGTTTGTTTGGCTTATTCTGATCATTAAAACTAAATATAATAGAACTACTAAGCTCTATAGAAAAAGCAGTTAGCTCCATGTTTAACAGCTGCAACATTAAATGGATGCACACGTTAAAAGGTGGATTTGGCGATGATGATAATATACCATAAGGAAAAATAAATGAATTAGTCATTTCCATGAGGTTTTTGTGACAAATAATATCTCTGCATTGTGACACAAAATGACCTGACCCTATTCTCTTACCGTGAAGAAAGAATATCATGGGAAACAGTCAAATGTATTTCACATGGATGAGAACATTTAAGTTATCGGTAAACTGCTTTTCAAGGCTATTCCCATGCTGTCCACTGGCAATAATCAGAGGTTTAAACTTTGGTTATGCAGATTATGTCGCCGGTAACTCTCACACATATTGACCGTCAAAGCCGTGAGAATATAAGAGAAAGTTTTGAAACGGAGTGGTTTGGGCCTCAAACATGGAAATCTCGACCACGCTGTAGCAGTTTGGCTAAACTGGGCCGCTATTGTGTCCGTCAAATGAGTGCTAACTGCTGTGGCTAAAAGGACCTCTTGTTCTGTGCCAGCACCAGGTGGCCAGGCGGGCCTACAGGCCACTCGGCAGGCAAACATGTCAAAGCAGCATGACTGTATCAGCGACACCATCAATGTACTGAGGGGAGGAGAACGTGGCCCTTTATGTAACCAAAATGGGGAAAAACTCATTTGAAACAAGTCACACAGAAGGAGAAATGATAACGGTCCCTTTGAACAGTCACTGGCAGAAGTTAAAAAAAATATATATATATCAATTGCAGTTCAGTCAGGCAAGCTTCTTCTCATAAAATATTTGACGGTACAAATATATATAAACTGAAATATATTGCTATCACTGTTGTGTGAGTCAGTTTTATAAAAATACAGCCACTGACGCATGAAGGCCGCGTGTTGAGTCAGCACTTGCTTGTGCAATGTCCTGGGAGTTCTGCACCTGAGTTTGCAACAGCAACAGATAACTGGGAAAGAGAAAAAGGCATCTCACCTAGTAGAAGCTGAAAGGCATAAAAGGCTATCCCGTAGACACTGTTGGGTTGGTTCAGTGCGCTGTCATTTCCAAATATGGAGCCCAAGAGTCCAAATCCTCGGCCCCACCTGAACCGCACAAAAAACATCCACAAATAAGTGGATTAAGTTAACAGCTTTATTTCAGGAGGACAGATAGGGGGAAACTGTGGCAAACTGAACAGAGAAATGGATCACAACTGAGATTAAAACATAAAAAATGTATTTACTTGGAAACAGGAACCTGCAGTACTGGCTGGGTGAGGTTAGCTTTTTAGCAAAATTGTGTTTTAGTATCGACAAATTTTATGCTGACAGAAAATGATTCTGTTTTTTGATGGACTAGTGCTGCAACAATTGATTATTTGAATTAAGGTTTGAAATCAGTGAATATCTCCTCACGATCCGATACCTGTATACTGGGGGGAGAAAGCTGGCGTTAATACACAGCCTAGGCTCTGTAAACTGGTATCTTAGCAAAGGGGGGGCCGCCGTAGCTAGCAACATACCAGTTTACGGAGCATAGGCTTTTCAGCACACACAGAATGGATGGACAGGTAGCGGATCGTCAGGAGATATTGACAAAAAGTTAATTTGACAACAAGAGTTCTGCAGAATCACTGACTCCACCTTTAATTGGCCAATTGTTTTATCCATACAAGGACATTTTACTGTTTTGTAGACAAAACTATTGTCTATAAAAAAGTAAAATGTCCTTCTCAGTTGGATGTGACATATTCAAATGTTGGTCCAAGACTTTTTTTTTTTTCATTACATTGACATGACACGAGCAGTTCAGTGGGCGTGACAGATACGAGCCAATTCCTGTGGGCCAACCACTGGTTCCACCTGTTAATAGGGCTCTGCGGTACACCACTACCTGTAAAACTGTGCAACACATTATGTCAACTAACTCAACTTTATAAAACACTGCCCTGCTGCAAAGCCATTTGTCTTAAGTTGGCTGCGATTATATCAACAGCAAATGTCAACATAATTTGCCGATAGATTTCTTTTAAAGAAAAACCCCAAGAACTAACACACAACAAGATACATTTTCAACATGTTCAGTAAACGCAACACTCTTTCACATGGACTCAAACAGTCTTTTAGCTCTATGTGTGTAAAAGCTTTTAATTATGCTTTGGTGGATATTAAAATAAAAAATGTGTTCATGTCTCATTGGAGGCCAGGAGAATGGAGACAGTCGATATCTAAACATAATGCTATCAGAAAATGTCGGAATGATAGCCAGAGTTGCGGTGGATATAAATTTAAAACCCAAGTGAAAGTATGTTTCCATATTAATAGATAAAAACAATCAGATGACAGTTGTCTTAGTGTGCAATTTGTTCAGCAATCTTATTTCATGTACCACGTTATCAAAGAACATTTTCCCTACATATTATTGTTCCCACAACATAGCAAACAGTGAGGCTCTCAAATTTCACAACAGAAGCAATTCTGGCAAGTGTTCCAAGGCGTTATCCATAACAGATTAGCATTCGAGGACGCAAGCAGAAAACATGCAAAAGCTAACAATATAACAAAATACAATAAGCAAATAGAGGGTAAGGCAAGTCCTTGGCGACATTATATGTCAGCATGCTGGAAACCAGGATTATTTAGGCTGCAGTAGAAACTTTTAGCATACTTCATTGAGAGGGAATACATTCTGTCATCATTACTTCACTGTTTTTATAGAGAACCAGTCACACTACTGAAACTGATGGTTTGCAGTTTATTTTAGGCGTGACTCTCTGTAATACTTGAAGAATTACCTCACTCACCCTACAAATATGCAAGAACTCCTAAACAGGTTGCATTCCAGTTTTGCTGGCAGTATTTGTTCAGGCCCTGCCAACACTCCCATTCAGAGAGATTCAATAGGTAAGCTGGAACGGCAGAATTGGTTGTCAACAATAGCAGTGGTCTTAAGAATATAAAGGGGATGTTATCTTATATGGCTGACTGCTTGCAAGACAATCTCTACTGAGTAAACAGCCTGGGATGTATCTCTGATTGTAACATAAGTAGCTGAAGCAACACTGTAGCAGTATCTGTAGCCTATCTGTGTAACTGTGGCAATTGATTTATCCGGTATCAATATGTGACAGTGAGCAGCACTGAATCTTTAAGGTGGCCAACATTGTTCCAGTCCCATGCACTGACCTCTGGAACAGCTCTGTGTGTACTGTCCCTTTAGGTAGCCGGGGTGTACATTTTAACCCCTTGGGCAGACTGATAGCTGCCGGTGACATTAGCACGACAGCTATATATAATGACAGCAGCATGACAGCTAACCTGCAGCTAACGTGAGCGCTAGCTAGCAGGTTAAAAAAAAGTTACCCACAGTTATCCACATTATGCCAGCTAATCATTATCAGTCACAGTTTTGTTCGGAGCAATGAATGACTTGATAAAGCAACAACACTCACACACACATAGCCTACACCAATGACGCTAGGCTGATCCAGCTACCGTCCACTTCTGAGCTAAAGTTGGTGTTACAGATGTGCTAGCCTTTGACACACAAGAGCATTCCAGTGCCAGCAGTTCGCTTTAGTAACCAGTAACTTCCACACAGCTGGCGGCTCTGTGCTGGTAGCTACCCGGCTGGGAAGAACAACGTTAACAAACGGGCTGCGTTAGCTAACGGTTAGCGGCGTTAGCTTCACCGAGCTACATGGCTCAGTGTGTGCTTTTTAAATGATAAGCTAAAAGTTTACTTATTTCAGACTAGTTATTTTAATAACAATTACCCCGCAGCTCGCCTGCACCTATAGTTTACAGTTCGTCTTAGCGGCAGAGGGCAGCAGGCAGACGTTAACCTGGAGCGTCTGACAGTTTAACCCGCGCAGCCCGTCCCCTGTTGCCACAATAGCATCTTCATTGAGCGCTCTTTGCTGAATTCAAATTACCTGGAGCTGAACACTTTCGAGCAGCTGATGGAGCTGCTGACGTCGCACATGGCCTTAAAACTCGGATCCCGAGCCTTTTCCGTCTCGACATGAAAGGCATATATAGACAACACTATGCCTAACAAGCAAACCAGAAGCCTAGCTATTCTTTCCCACCGAGGGGTGGACACTCTCAGGACGGGCGCCGCCATCACTCTCTGGCCTAGCTGGAGACACGCATACATACGCAGCGAGCTCGCCTGCGAGACACAACTGCGACGTGGAAAAGCGTCAGGACGTGACACACCGTGAGGGGCGGGTCGCTGTGCTGAACGAACAAACCCATTGACTGTATTAAAAGTACAAAAAACACTGAACACAGCTCTATGCGGACACACTGTGACTACCCAGTGTATAGGAAAATAAATAATCTTCGGGTCATACTGAGGTTTCCAACACTGCGCAGTATTGTAACAGTGACAGCTGAGTGTTTAGCCCTACATGTAGGCTACTGTAGCCTACATCGTGTGCTTGCGCACATGCCAGTAAGAGAAAATGTCCAATTAAAACAGTTTAAGTTTACTATTCATATCTCAAACAAATGTCTCTCTGAAGGTCCCCAAAACTTACATCCCCACAAAATAATGGTGCGTTAGTAACATTGTTATTACAACAAATTAAATCGTCACACACAGCACACTTGTCCAAATAGGCCTAGTCCTGTTCAATAAAAAACATTAAAATAAAAAAGACTCAATCCAACATGGGACATTAACATGCAAAGACAAAAATACATCCTATAGAAATTACAAGCAAGGCTATAACTAGCAATATTTCCAATAACCTGCACAAAATATTTATTGAATGTAGCCTATAGTGAATATTTCCTGAGTTGCAGAGCCGCGCCATCACGTGACTCCCTGTATATCAACACAGAGTGACATCATCTGTTTACTTGCGCCCTGACTCCTCTGCTGGAAACTGCTGCACTCGGACTGAAAATGGCAACAGACATGGAAAGATTCGCTTCTTTCGAGCAGGCCTTTTACGATCAATATGACTATTACAATCTGCTCGAGTATTCGTGCCATGCCTGCGGAAAAGGGAGAAGCAAGAGGGAGATCGAGATGAACACAAACCGCCATATCCCCGCCGGACACGAAAGGAAAATAGCAGAAAAACTTCACAACAGCGAAATGAAACGCAGGCGAACCAAGAGCACGTCGTGTTGATGGCATTCCTCGGTGTTTACAGGTAACAATGGTGGTTAGCGTCGGCCTTATCGAGAACCTCTTTTTGGTGAAAATCTTTTTTATTTTTTAACAATCGGCCTTTGTCATAAAGTAGGCTAATAATTGGGCCTACATAACCAACAAGATCCTGCAGACCAGTTATGCGGTTAACTCCCATAGGTGTGAACCATGGTGTGTGAATACAGTCCGTAAAGCTGCAATTAATGCTTAGAAATTCAGGTTTGTTTGGCTCTACCTAAGTAGGTCACTCTGAGGATTAGATGTTTTTTAGATCAAGCCATTACTTTGAAACATGATTTAATTGAACCTATTCTGTTTGTATCATTATAAAATCCAACCAGGCTCCATTACATTTTTCATACAGGTGAAATAACTGATACAGACAGTTTTGTGATATCTGGAGGCCTATGCTTTAAGACTGGATAAGTTGTCGCCATTCAAGTCAGCATTATTTTTTTTTTAAAGAAGAAAAAAAGGAAAGATAGTATGAAAACATTCATCGACCTTCTCAAATGTGGAGATTCCCTGATTCCTCCCTGTTGTGGTCAATTGTACATTATACTGCCTGTGGCTTTGAGGTTGGTACAACTAAACAGGCAAGGGGAAATACGTCAACAACATGTACTATGAGGGAAAAAAACATATTAAGACAGTTTATTTGACTTTTTGTAGACACAATTATTAATTTACAATATAATCTGCAGTTGAGTAGATCATGAAAATAACCTCCAGTTACACAGCATGATTTCTTTTGTTGACCATTTCATTCTGATATCCACACAGATACGGAAGTTGGATTTCTGGTGTTGACTATGGCCAAGTGTCTCTGCCTTCCCTGACCCAGTGAATGGAGCTGTGACGAGGGGGAATACGTCCTGTATTAACAGTCACGACTCACGAGACCGCTCTCCTTTTTACACTCCCACCCTGTAACGAGACCTGCAGCTCTCGAGTTACAGCTGTGCAAGTTTATAGTTAGTGTTGGGATATAGGCCTATAGGTATGGTGTGTGTGCTTGATAAAACGTAGTTATTTCTATAGATGCATAATATATTGTACTGTCATTTGATTCAATAAAAAACTCATGGGAAATGAAACAACGTGCATTGTTTTGCTCATATTGCTTATAACTGATAATAAACACTGTCTACTTAGTTTAGTTTTGTGAAGTATGCTGTGTCACTGTTTTGTGTTTTTTGTAGTTTTTGTAAAAGTACAATCTATCTCTCCCATTTTTCTTTTAAATCATTTGACCCGACTATTCCTTTGTGAATGTCTCCCTCCTGTCTGTGTCCATTGTTTTCTCAAAGGGGATTAAGGGCTTGCTGTTTACTTTTTTTGTATCCAAGTGCAGTGGAATGCACATCCACCCACAAAGGCCAAGCGGCAAGCATGCTTTCCAAAACACTCTCACGGACATTGCCCGAAGCCTAGAGAAAGACTTTTTATGCATTTTATATTGTTCATTTTTATTCTTTATTTATATTCAAGAGATCAATCATTGAGGGGTGTCCCATATTTACAATGACATGGAGTCAAAATGTATCTGCAACTGGAAGTTTAGGAAAGTACATTGCAGGAATTTAAAAGTTACATAGGCCTAAATGAAGGATAACACTGTAATTCAGTTCAACCAGATGGTCGCCAATAATAATAAATAAAAAAAAGATTGTAGGCTATATGCAACTGGTACATTTGACTGCTTTTATTTTGAAGGTTGCTCAACCGGAAATCAGCTGACATCACTTCCTTCCTGGTCTTCACACATGTATGAGCCGAGCTGCTAGGAAAGTTAACAATTTATCAGTCATTTATTTTTTTGTACCCGCCAAGATGCAGATTTGCAGTGTGTGCAGCGAACAGACACCGAAATACAGATGTCCAGCCTGCAAAATAAGATAGTAAGTCATTTTAAATAACAGTACACATAACTTCCAGTTACTTCAAGATGTGGTTGTCTGTGTTAGCCTACTAGCAACATGTAAGCACATTTAAAACAATAGTTTGAGAACAGAGAACATAGATATTGTGTTGCTCTAGTAGATTAGCAAGTTTGTAGCCTGATTTACCATATAGGCTAAAAGGAGGGCTAATTTATGGGTTATCCGCCCTGGCCCATACCCAAAGCTAAAGCCACATAATAACGTTACAGACGTAGCATTGTTTTAAAAACATGGGAAGTAAAACATTTAAACCGAATACATTATGAGCATATTTGTACATATGAACATGCCACTGACCTAAATTATGTCCTCAAGTTACACGTGAAATTCATTTAGGACTCAAAAACACATGGGACGGCAACTCACGATGGTCAAAAAAGTTTACGATTTGACTTTCTGCTGTACAAGCGATAGCTTAACAATCATGGGTTGCTTGTTTAATTTATTCATTAATTCAATCTGATTTGATATAATAATAATGATATAATCTGCCAGACAATACTGTTTCGATTACGGTCAATTATTAATTGTTTTTTTTTCCCTCACAGTTGTTCAGTTGGCTGTTACAAGACGCATAAAGGTAAATCAGTTTATTTTCAGTATTTTAGTGATTTATTCGTGTATGTTTTGATAAGCTGAAATCCTTGAGAAGAAATATTCCTCTGATCCATCATCTAATTTGTTTGTTTTGTTTATAGAGACTTGCCTTCCTGTTGAGCCGCCTGCCCCTTCTGAGCCTGAAGCTAATGGTGCCTTCACCACTGGTATGATGTTGTTTCTCTCATCAGTAGTTCGTCAATGTCAGCCAACAAGAGCACCAATCAAATTAAGCACAATAGGTCATGTCGGCAACATATACCTTACCATAATTATGAAGTTAAGAATTGTGATGGATTACTGTATATAGAAATATACTTACAACATACTAGTCTTATTTTATAATGCTTAATATCCAAGAGCTTGCCAACAAGCGTCATTGTCCTGATTACACTGAAGATAAATGTGAGATCTTTATGGACGTATTTGTTCCTTAAAAGTTGTCAGAATAGGGATTTAATGGTCCCTTTCAGTAGATTATCTCTGCAATGAGACTAATGTGACGTCAAGCATTTTTTTTAACTACATTGTCTTTGCAGAGCCGTGGGGTGTTGAGGATCTTCTGCATGAAGAGGACATCAGAGACAAAGTGTCCATGCAGAGGCTCCAGCTGTTAGGTATTCATATTTAAGCATTACCCCTTTGTCTATATATGTAACCCTTCAGTTCTTCTTAACATCAGGGGGCCAACATCACATGTTGAATATGCCTTCATCAATCGAATATTTGGTTCAGCTAATGACCAAACAAAATCAGATGTGAGTAATAACTGGTGTTTTCCCATGTCCTCTGCAGGTCAGTCAAAGGAGCTAAGGGATCTCCTATGCAACCCCCATCTGAGACAGTTGTTACGCTCCGTGGACACAGCAGACAGCAAATACGACGCAATGAAGGACGCCATGCAGGAGCCTCTGTTTATCGAGTTCTCAGATCGGTGTTTGAAAATTGTAGAAAATTAAGCAAAATCGTCAACATCACAATGAAGGTGATGATTTGTAAAACCTTGTCTGAATTAGTGTTCGAGATCATTTTCATTATATTTTTGTAGGAGGGGGGAGGGGGGGGGTTCCTTTTTATTTTAAATATAGTTTATCAAATTTCTTGTAATACGCAGCAGTGTGCGGTTTCTGTAATTTGTTGGTCTAACTTCCTGGGAAATGACAGTATGTAAATAGTGTTCAAATAAATGCTGTTTTCAAACATAATTTCCTGAGTCAACACTTTACTGCTGCACAGTACAAGGCTTTACTGTGCAGTCAACCTGCGAAATGGCAGATCACATGAAGACAAAGTAAGAGATGAAAGGAAAGTTTCCACATTTACTGTTACAAAAATGACATTTATTAAACAGCCATTTAAACATTAATGTTATTCAAGTTGTTCATTGATCCGTTGGTACCACTGACAAAAAAAAGTATACAGATTTCCAAATAAAAACCCAGTGACTCACATTTCGGTGAATCGATCTGGAAAAAGGTCAAAAGAGAATTATTAGCAAATACAGATTTGCTAGGAATGTCGAAGTTGGATCAAAGCTACGATGATAAACGGCAGTGTTAAGTTAAATCATTTTATGAAAAACATGCTTTGAATATTACAATGATGAATATAACAACCTGATGGCTATAATGTTTGTTCTGTTCTCCCACACAACACAAGTGTGAGGGCTTTGGTATGTTACGCAGCACCTTCCTGAATGCTTGCAGCAGATTCAAACTCCCATAAAAAGTGGTTCAGTCAAACATTTGCATATTATAAAAACCCTTTATCAAGCAAAGAGCAGCAATTTGCATAAACCTGGGTTCATCCTTTCCCAGTCTCACATCTGTGATGTGTGCTTGATCATGACATACCTGTCTGTTGCTTAATGCCAACAGATGCCTGGTTTTAATGTGCAATATATATGCTTTACATGTGCAATACTCGCTTAATTACTTTTTCCACCCCCAGCATAAATCATACCCAGAATAAATGCTGGTGTGGTGTTGTCCTATCACCTTTAAACAGGTCTATCAGAATCCATAATGAACTCAAACATAATCACCCTAAAAATAAATACATATACTAACAGCACATTTGTGAATTGAGTGTAGATCTTTAAGGAAAACACTTTCAGAATGCCCAATTCTTAACAGATGTTCAGGCAACAATAGGACATAAAAAGTGCTCAGATTGGCTGTTTGATTTCAGTTATGCAGACGGGCACTAAGACTCATCTTAAAAGATCATAATCACAACTCTCAGCCCATTCATTGTTTTCTGCATGTAGGACAATGGGCATTTTTTTGAGAACCTGGCATGATGGCCACAACACATGATTTTTAAAAGTGTGAATGATCACTTTAGACATGTATAAAGAACCAGGTTTGTTTCAGATAATGGAAGAGCAGCTGCTTCACTGATCGTCCCTCATCGGTGTCCATCAGTCTTAAGTCTTTAGTGTTTTGCAAAGAACTCAAAAGTTACAAAGTTTTCTCCAGCAGGATCTCGTTGAACCCCGTCACGTCGCTCTTCTTCTCTGGTTGCCTGTCGGAGTAGAGGAGCGGAGATCTCTGATAGTGAAGCTTTATAGATCCCTGAGAGGAAAAAGACAAATAGAATCTCAAATGACCAATCGTAAATATGATTCAGATGGGAAAAGCTTTGAAGGACACTTAAAGCTGTACTATGTAACTTTTCTTTTTGGGGTTGTCTTTTCCTACTGTACATCCTTTCAAAACTAAACTATGTCACATGCAAAGCAACAGCCTGAAAATAAATCCAGCGTGGCTTCAGCTTGGAAAATATTTTTTCACGTAATTTCCTGAGGGAATGTAGGGGGCAGACGGTAGGGACTGAAAGTTTTAGAGAAGAAGTCACAAAACAAATTTAGGTGTAATGTTGGTTGTGGGCAAATACACAGTGAAATAAAACAACTTTTTTTTAAATTGAGAATCATAGTTTCACTTTAACAGAACAGAAGCTGTGGATGTGAGCTGACCTTTGGTTGAGCCCGTATGGAGGCGAGCCCCTGCGTGTACTGGTTGGTCTCCACCTTATACTCCCCCCTGCTGGAGGGCAGGTCGAGGGAGGCCATGACAGAGACCAGCTTCTGGAAGCCTGTGGCCGTCAGGGACATAGTGATGGATGGGGCCCAGGCCAGAGCCAGGCCCATGGGCCAGCCTCGCACCGAGACAGGCTCCTGAAGGCTGGAGAGCTGCACTGAGCCGCTCTCCCTGATAACAGGGTCTAATACTGACTCCTCTTCCTCCACAAGGTCCTTTGCATCATCCAGCTCTGCCTCAGCCAAGGACTTCAATAGGCTCTGCCACAACGAACGAAACAGTCATTTACATATTGTACATTCAACCGTCTATATATATTTAATAGGGGACAGTGCACATTAATAAACATAGATGTAAATTCATTCCAGAAGGCCATTTTTCATCCGTCGTCCCTGGTGAGATTTAGCATGATGGACAGTTTAATGTTTTTTTTATTCCATGCATTCTCCTTCCTTGTCAAAACTGGGACAATCCCTGCGTTCCAATCCCCATACTTCCCTACTATTTAGTATGCCAGAAAAAGATTTAGGATGTCCCAATACATGCACGTCAATTGTAGTATGCTGAAAATACATAAATGCCCCCACTAACTCCAATAGCATTTTGGAGTATTCGTCTTTATTCTAGACATTTCTTGACATAATGAAAACTTCATTATCTGATTTTTTTTGGCTTTCATGTGGCCCTAAAACTCTTCTGTACTTTAGTATGTTATGTAGTAAAAAGAAAGAGTATGTGATTTGGAACGCAGGGCATATTTCGATTCACGTTCTTTTCCAAATCTCACCGTCCACTTCCTCCAAGTGTTCTGGATGAGTGCAGCTGCTCTGTTCCATGTGTGGACCCGCCTCCTGACCAGCCAGGACCGCACCACTGAAAGAGGCAGAAAAACAACGTCAACCATCAACGTCTAACCAGGCCGTTCATCCTGCTAATTCTAATCTGCACATTGTGGAGAGAAAGGTCTATACTAGGGACGTTAGGGAGAGAATGTGCTGTGTGAGTCCGTGTCCAGCAACTAGAATGCCTGTGTTTGAAGATGCTATAAAATTGGTGAAAGAAATCCAGTAAATGATGGGAGCCTAAGTTGTCAAATAAAGCACCCGTCAAAAAGGACAAAGCTATTTAGACGCACTCATACTCGCTATGAGAAACACACAAAGTAGAAAGAAAAGAGAGCCAACACAAACAAGTTTATATTTGGCAAAGGTAACTTAATCTTAGTGAGCTCAATGTTATCTTGCATAAAGAACTGTTAGGCCAGGACCTAAAACAAAAGGCTACAGTTGAAGTATTAATAAGTATAACTTGACTGTAATACCGTGTATCCGGGTATACATAGGTTTAAAAAGGGATCATACATTGGATGCTACCCAACCCAAGTATGTTCTCCCACTCACAAGGGAGTACAAAAAAAACATGGTTCCTGCTGTTTCAGGAGGTCAGGTTAAAGCCGGCAGACTGGCACAGAGAGGGAGCCAGAACACGTCATAGCTCTACTGATAGCACTCGGCCAGGCATTTAAAGAGTTTACCTGCTTGGATAAGAGTAGCAGACTGCTGGCGGGCGTGGAGTCTGCGTCTCTGGTACCGCAGCCAGCAGCACTGAATGGAGAAGGCACAGCGACACAGAATCTTCTTCCTCTGATCCTCCAGCAAGTCTAGCTGTAAGACAACAGGCAGGTCAGCACTCACAAACAGAACACAGACCTTACTTGATGGATTTGATTTGATAAGCAACTGAAACACCCAATAAGGGCAGTACAACCAGAAAGAAAAATTAATTCTTGGCACTGTGTAGTAAAACGTGTGAGAATTATATCGCAGGCATTTTTTTGTACTCAGTTGTACATGCACTTTAAAATGAAGTGTGAGAATGCCTGTGTGTACATATGACTGACCATCGACTGGGTGAGAAAAACCTTAGTCCTTCCACAGTGCACCCAGGAACTGTCGCTCTCACTCTGGAGGTTGTGTTGTTTTAAAACGACACCGAGGAGCGTCTCCACCTCTGGCCGAAGAAATGTGTTGCTGTCAGGTTTCACATCTAAGACGGAGAGGAATTAAAATGAATGTTAATTAATGTTTCAACAGCACAGTTTCAACAGACACTGCTATGCTTACTGTGAATACGATTTATCTTTCAAACCTGGTGACAATTTGCAGCATTCAGCATAAGTGAGCAGGTTCCTCTAACATTCATACATCAAGACTAAGAGTCTAGTTTACAACCATGTTAGAAGCATGTATGCTAACATGCTCACAATGCCAATTTGAAAAATGCTTACATTTAGCAGGTATAGTTCTTGCCAAGTTCACCATCTTACTTTTTGCATGTGAGCATGTACTAAACATGAAGTAGGCTTCAGCCGATAATAATGAGATGCCCTCAGTTTTTTAGGGATTTGGTCATGAACCAAAATATTGGACAAATGACCATTTTGGCCCTTATTGATGGTGCTAAAGGTAGAATTACACCAAAGTTATTCAAATGTATAATGTCAGGGTTATGATTGTGTGTATTTTTATTTCATAGCAATCCATCAGATGTTTGAAGACATATTCCAGTTTGGATCAGTGGCAGATTGACAGACATTGTCCTCCATAGAGACATGCCGCTAGCGTGGCTAAGAAGCAGCTGAACAGTGGCTTGAGAATGTTCAGGAAGGAGCAGAGAAACATGTTACAACATGCAAAGGTCTGGAAGTCAGAGGTGCATGCATTTACCTGGAAATTTCACAAGAAGTTGAAAATGTGGTTAGAAAGCCCTTGTTTGTTTGCACCAAGCGGAAAAGGTCCCAAGGAGTTCAGAGAAGTGAGGATCAGATTTACTAAGAGGGCTAGTAAAGGTAAGGGAGAATATAGCAGCAGACCTAAAGAGAAGAAATAACAATCACTCATGGTCCGCAGTAAACATGCCATCATGGACCTTCAATAGATCCCACAACAAACTCCTTACAGACACGATGACTCCCAGACTCGCTGTTTGAATATTTTGCAATCAGTCCGTAACGTTTCATGAAGCCACAGAAAGGAATCCTGCACGACAGAAACGACAAGTCAGACAAAATCCAAGAGGAACGAAGCAAAACATTCATATTAAGAGTTAACACAAGGGAAAACCGTTTCACCTTATTGGAAAGCCAGCAGCACTAATATGAATGGTCTCCACGATCCCACAGGCCTCCAACTGCATGATAACCTTGACAGCAGAGAGGGAAAACAAGACATTACAACCTTTCCCTTGAGTTAAAATATCAAGTGTTGCTTCTCATGGTTGTCATTGTGATACTGCTGTAAAAGAGGACAGCATTAAAGGAGGAAGTCAGCGATTCTGGAGAACGCTTGTTGTCAAAACCACTTTGTCAAAATCCTTGAATATCTCCTAACGATTGTCTACCTGTCTATACTGTGTGTAAGCTGAGTAGAATATGGTGTTAATACACAGTCTAGGCTCTGTAAACCGGCATGTTGTTACAGTGGGCCCCCTTTATATACATACCCTAGGCTGTGTATTAACACCAGTTTTTTTTTTCAGAGTACAGACAGGTAGGAGATTGTGAGGAGGAGATATTCACGGATTTTGACAAACGTTCTCCAAAGTGGTTGACTCCACCTTTAAAATGTGTGTGTAGACCATCTTACCTCCTCCCTTTTGAAGGTCAGTGGCTTGCACTCCGGGTTGGGTTTGATGCAGCGGGTGTAGTGAGGAGTGGTGGTGTGGAGGATCCTCATCAGGCTCTCCAGAGAGTTCTACAATCACACATTTAAATCATCAGTGGCACAATTAAACAATGTGATGAGAAAATCATTTTGAATGGGTTTTTGCCAGTCTACTTAAGGAATGTTCCCCCATTGTTTACTGTCTTGTGACACATTGCCTTTTGAAATGATTAATAAGAGAAAACAGTGGAGTCCTGAACGCTGAACGGGTGACGGTTTTCCATATATTGATCCGTCATGCGTTTCCTCTTTAGTGTCCCCACCTTGTGAGGGGTCTTTATTATTGTTTCCTGAGTGAATCAACTCATTGATTAATCCTCTGTATACATATTATGGCTGTCATCAGAATGTTGTCAGACAACTGAACAGTTTTTGAGACTCTATTTGTTTTATCCTTTTTTATTACTTATCATTATTTATACTTCAAACTTAGTTGAGTTTTAGTTCTTCTTATTTCTCACAAGGTTATAGATATATCACATTTCTACAACACTTGACAGGCCCCGATAAGCTAATTAAACCCTGCTGAGGAAGGCTTTGGTCTGCTCCTACCTTGAACTTGGAGACCACAGTGACCTTGCTGAGCCCCTTGGAGGTTGGGTTCTCAGCCTCCTGGTCAGTGAAGATCTGGTGGAGCAAGGGGTTGTCTGACTTCTGAAGCAGGTCGACGAGCTCTGGTGGCACCGGGTCCTACGACACAAAATACAGGAGGAGATGAGTGAATTGGGTCTGTGTGGTCAACTTTCTGAAAACCTTATTTTAAAGCTTATCTTACACACCTTGTTTTTCTCCACCATGCCCTGGATCTGGTAGTGGACTTTGCCGGCGTAGTGTGTCACAGTGAAGTGTGGCTCCTGGCTGAACTTGTCCCAGCTGATGTTAGCGTTGTCACAGAGCTCCTTCTCCAAACGCATCTTTAAGGTCCCTGGGTCCGAGGCTCGGTTAAGACGGCTCTCCTATAAACACATCCAACATCCACATTAGTTTATAAAAGATAAGAGTACATATTGACCAGGGAAATGACTGCAGTGCCTTCTGCATTGAAACAAGGGGTCCCTTCTTTAAAAACATTTACAATTGGCTTCAACATAAAAAAAATAAAAATAAACATACAGTATCAGTGTCAACTCTACTGGGAAGACATGTTTGATTTACCACTGCCTTGGAGACAGATCTTCACTTACTTTTAGTGTTTTCACTTTAATATGTTGTACAACACAAACACTTTGCAGAAAAAAAGTATGAGTATGTGATGAGTTTTCTTCATTCTACAAGGCATTGTAAAAAAAATATGGATTTGTCCAATTAGCATTATTATTAAGCCTTTTGCTTTTTAATAATATAGGGGTGTGTGATGTTTGCCTTTGGGTCTGTGTGTCATGTAGGTAAGTAACTATAAAAATAATAATATCATAAACCAAAAGGTGAGCGGCATACCTCATTGAGAAGAGAAAACACGCTGATAGGGCTTCCCTCGATCAGATCCAAACAGCTCTGGTTGTCTTGGTATTTGACAAAGGACCACTGCAGCCCCTCGGACACATATTCCTCCTGGGAGAGGCAGAGACAAGCATACATATCAAATTATACGATACATTTTTCATAAAATCAAAGTTTTTTATAAAGACTGAAGAAGCCTTGTGGATATATGAGGCCTGGAAACAGACACAGTAAACAGATCCCCATTCAGAGAGAGACTACGGCTTTTGTTAGAAAAAATAACTCTAATTTGTATGATATTATGCCCCCCCCCCCATTAATATGCATTTACTCTTGTATAATCAATTGAACCATTGATATATTCTTCACATTTGACTTTGGTAGATGTTCTCTCCTTCTGATCTTTGTGCTCGGACACTGGGAGGTAGAGGCTGGGCAATAAAACTGAAGCTGATTTCCCATGAGATAAGGTACATTCCTGTATCTGTTAGAACAAAGGGCCTTTTGGCCAAGCACGTCTTAGAAACTGCTCCAGGCCGGGGGAGGAAGACTTCCATGATCCCTGGTTTCGGCCAGGAGGGAACAGGGGGACGGACTCTGAAATCTGCCTGACAACAAGATTCAACCAATCAGTAGACATTCTCATGATGTTAGAAGATAATATAATGCTCTGATGTAGAGAGAGAAGGGACTTTTTTTTGACTTCTTCTTGCTTTCTGTCCTGTCAACCTGCCTTGTCAATTTACTTAAATAAATACTGAGGCCGAGATCCCGAATTTTACACCTTTCTCCATGGTCATTTTTTCTTCATAAATAAGGCTAAAGAACACGTATATTTTTATTTCTAACACACTGCTGAGGCCTCTGCATGGAAAGTGAAAGCCGACACTCTGCTGCCGATACCTGCTGAGCTCGGAGATAATGCGCCACAAAGTGCTGCTGCAGTTTCTCGTTGGCGTAGTTGATGCACAGCTGCTCCAGGTTATTGACGTGGAAACACTCAAAGCCGTACACATCTAGAACTCCTGGAGAACCGTACACAGAGGAGAGAGAGGACCATTTGAGCAACTTATGACAAGAAATTGAGGCACAAATTACAAACAGAATCTATATGGGTGAAAGACAACAATCGCTTTTACCTATGAAGTTGCACCAGGTGGATTTGTCTGCACATATGCTGTTATTG
The DNA here is from genome assembly GCF_949987685.1 of Ammodytes marinus. Taxonomy (NCBI): domain Eukaryota; kingdom Metazoa; phylum Chordata; class Actinopteri; order Uranoscopiformes; family Ammodytidae; genus Ammodytes; species Ammodytes marinus. The sequence continues at coordinate 22,675,345 of NC_137218.1, read as the reverse complement.
ATGAATGTCACCAGCCATTCAAATAATCTGTTGGAAGAAAAAGTGACAAAATCTATCATTAATAACACCAGACATAGCTTCTTCACTGTCACGGTTATTGTACACGAAAAAGCATCTGATGGGTTCACATTTGAGTGTTTTGCCTCGTTTCCACTAAGCAGCACAGTTCGGTTCGGCACGGTAAAGCATGGTGACCCCAGACATTACCCTTAAGGCCAGGACACACCAGCCCGATAATCGCCGTCGTCAAAAAAAATGGAGTCGGCCGTTTCAGGAAGCTCCAGCTTGCCGTCGCTGCTAAAGAACACACCGAGACGACTGTTTATTTTCCGTACGCTCGCGGGCCGTAATGTCTCCACAACAGCAGGCGGCGCTAATCTGTATTGTGGCCCGAAAAAATACGAAAGCCGGAAATGATTGGACATCTCTCTAGAGCATAAACATAGATAGAAATACGTATTTATATTTATGGACCATAAGAGCACAATTTTTAGCAGAGAGTGTCGAGCATGGTGTCGAGCAGTCAACAAGGGTTGATGCATGTGAGTACTCTCAAAACGAAACGAACAAACACATTAAAACGATGGCTAGCTGTTGTTAGCTGTTTGTGCTACCCGCCTCACTTCCGGGCTTCACTGATTCGCTAGCCCTCCACCAATCAAATTGCTCCAAATGAAAGACGGTCGGCCGCCGATTGAACATGTTCAATCGGCGGCCGACAGGCTCAAAACAAGCCCGACGACCTCTACGTCGGCCGACGTCACGGCACACACCAAACAGATTCGTCTTTTTTTTTGACGACGGCGATTATCGGGCTGGTGTGTCCTGGCCTTTAAAGGCCAGGACACACCAGCCCGATAATCACCAGCCCGATAATCACAAACAGCTAACAACAGCTAGCCATCGTTTTAATGTGTTTGTTCGTTTCGTTTTGCGAGTACTCACATGCATCAACCCTTGTTGGCTGCTCGGCACCATGCTCGACACTCTCTGCTAAAAATTGTGCTCTTATGGTCCATAAATATAAATACGTATTTCTATCTATGTTTATGCTCTAGAGAGCTGTCCCATCATTTCCGGCATTCGTATTTTTTCGGGCCACAATACAGATTAGCGCCGCCTGCTGTTGTGGAGACATTACAAGCGCGGGACGTACGGAAAATAAGCAGTCGTCTCGGTGTGTTTTTGGGCCGCGACGGAAAGACTGGAGCTTCCTGAAACGGCGATTCCAGTTTTTGGGTAGTCGGAACGTGTCGGACTGGTGTGTCGTGGCCTTTACTTGCACTAGCCCCTATAAACAGTGCTGCTCTGGCGTCATAGCAGCAGGACACCGTGTAACCTGCCAATAAATTAATTGAAGAGAAAAAAAATCCAAACAATAAACAAAAGATCTGCGTGCAGTCATTTTTCTCTCACTCTTGCCGAGGCGATAACACACAGCGAATTATATCTCGCACGAAGATGACTATTGTGTCGACCAATCAACGGACTGCAATGTGTGACTCCACCTTTTTGGGGACTCTATGGGACTGCTTGTTACCCTAACGAAAGGGTGACAGAAATAGGTGCGGCAAGGTTTGCTTAGCTTGGTACCCTTCCTGAATTTGAGTGGAAACGCAAATAAATGTGTGCCATGCTGGACCGAGTCTCTGAGTCACAGCAGGCCAGAGAGACGAGCTCATGCGTGAACAGCCCTTTTTCCCCCATCACACACACACACACACACACATGATGACATATTGTTGATCCAAGCCTGATTCTTACTGGGCGTAGATGACCTTGGCCAGACAGTCTCTCCTCATGCTGCACTCTGCCTGGGCACAGGGCTTGTGTACGCTCTGCTTCCCCGCCTTCAACGTCCTCACACTGAGACACGTCTGGAGCTCCTCGGCAGGGACACACAGCAGCTCGGCAGCCCTCTGCAGGTAGTCTGAAACATAGGCAGCCTTTTAATGTGCTCAAGGGATCCTATTAACTGTTTTTTCCTATGACTATAATTTGTGTATTTGTATTTTTGTTTTACGTAGCATGGTGTCATTTTTTGGTCTTGTTATTAAAAGGTTGTATGTGCTAAGTGTATTTTTTGTCTGTATTAATGAATACATATATAAATGAAAAACACAGGCAGGAATAGAAGCCTGTGTGAACTAAGCCTCTCATGTCAGTTGATAAGTTATTCTTGTGGAGCGGTGGGGTGACGTTGTGTGGAATTTATCCTTCCCTACGGCAGCGTGACACATGAAAGCAATAAATCTTTCAAAGTAAAAGCCTTTGAGCGTCACACAGTTAGGATTTATGTCAGGCTTTTAGACTTCTAAATAATGAAGAGTAGAATTGATTAAATATTTTTAACATCATCATATTCAGTACCTTTGGACTGTTCCTCGAGGTTACACGGTTGCAATTCGACCATGGGAGAGGAGAAATTCACATTCCCCAGCTGCAGAATGCCAGCTAATATCTGGAAGGTGTTGAGACAAACAAACACATGTAATGCTACACTTGCAGAGAAAGAAAGATTATCTAAAAAAGTATGCATTGCATGCATGAATACTTTACTACAACCCCCCCCCGCCATTAGCATTTATAGGCAGATTATACATGATCAATCAACAGCATATAACACACTATAATGTAATTGTATGCTGATGTAAGGGTTAATTGATGTAGGCAACTAAAGCTATTCCTGTGAAATTGCTTTAAAAAATACTGACATTAATACACATTTAAAATGCACATATAAACGTCCTTGTATTTTCTTACAACTACATTATAGTCTGAATAATAAATGCAGTTTATGAGGAATACATTACCCTGAATATTTCTCTCTGTCGTGCTGCATTGAGGCCCAGATGAACCATCGCCTCCACAGTCTCCTGAAAACAATCCCCTAGAAAACAACAAATAAGGAACAGTGACTTGTCAGAATCACAAAAGAGAGTTGTACAAAAGAAAAACAAATGCCTATTTACACGTGAATAAATAAAGACCCACCCTCAACTATTTTTTCTGAATTGGGCAGCCACGCAAAACTTTCGCCATGTGGCGTCTTCCACTCCTTTCTCTGCTCATCTGTGCCCCCTTCCATCATCTGAAAAAAACAACACAATCTCAGCCTTAACATCTGGGTGATTTAGTATGAAACCAAACCATCACATGAGCATAAAATCCAGTGTTATTACTAGAGGTGGGCATAGATTAATTTTTTTAATCTAGATTAATCTAGATTAATTTTGGAATTAATCTAGATTAATCTAGATTAAAATGGCTCATTTGAATTCATTCATAATATGTGTGTGCTCCTAAATAATGACTCAAAGTAAGTCTTTGAGAACGTGTTTCTCAAGCCAGGTGGCGCATCAGACCAGGGGCTCATCTCCTGTTTCCAACATGCATCACAAACTGCTTGAGGAAGCTGTTCTACTATGATAATTGGTGATGAAAATAAATAATGTTCAACAAGATGTTACATAGTAACGCGTTACCGGCATCGGACCTCTTTTTTCAGTAACGAGTAATCTAACGCGTTACTATCTCCAAACCAGTAATCAGATTAAAGTTACTCATCAAAGTCACTGTGCGTTACTTTTTCTGTCATTTTCCTTAGTGAAACATTTTACATAACTGCACAAGTGACTGCGATTGCGATTTTATGTAAATAAATGTGCGCGCATGTGTCTCTAAACTCTCCAACTGCTCCAACCGCTCCTCTCGTCTTTTTGGTAGCGCCCCTCGTCTCTGCCATGCAGCGTGTGTGTGTGCCTGTGTCTGTGTCTGTGTGTGTGTGTGCAGCAGCATTACGGCCGAGTCGAACTGTGGCGCAAAACAAAGTTTTCCCCCCGATGAAATATAGCGTCTGCTATGGGGATATTTAGGATTCGGGTACGGTGACGTTGAAGAGATAGAAGTGTTTAAAACTTGGAAACTTATAGTCACGTGGCGACCGGTGGCCACACACACCCACCCTGCGTTCCAATACCCGATTTTGTCGTGGGCAAGTGATGGAGAGAGAGAGAGCGGCGGGTGTGTGAGAGAAGCTTCGCCCCTCGTCTCTGACATGCAGCGTGTGTGTGTGTGTGTGTGTGTGTGTGTGTGTGTGTGTGTGTGCAGCAGCATTACGGCCGAGTCTAAGCTGAACTGTACAAATGACTGGCTCCCTGAGCCGAACAGGAGGTGGAATAAGAGATTAACGGCGATATTTTTTTTATCGCCGATAAGAGTCTGGCGTTAACGCAGCACGTTAACGCCGATAACGGCCCACCACTAGTTATTACACAGCCTAGGATCTGTATCCAGGTATGTTGCTAGCTATTGATGCCCCCTTCGTTTACGTACCGGTTTACAGAGCCTAGGCTGTGTATGAACACTGGATTTTTGTTTTCCAATCGCCAAACTCTGTAAGGACAGGTAGCAGATCGTGAGGAGGAGATATTACCTGGTAAAATATGTGGAAGTTCCTCTCATTGTCCGGTTGGCAGGCCACCCTGGTCTTCTCTAGAAGGTATGTTTGCACAGACGCTCCCACCAACAGCTGGCACCTTCATGTGAGAAAGAACATGCTGAACTGTTTACACACTGGAATTGTCTTTCAGAACATGAGCTGATGCTATATCTCGCTGCTGAAAGTACCTGTCTAGCTGCAGCTGGATGTACTTTCCAAAGCGACTGCTGTTGTTGTTCCTTAGCGTACAGGCATTGCCTACACAGAAGAAAAAAAATGGTTGACTGAATGACTGTCTGTCTGCAGAGGTTATTCCCATATTAAAGACACAGTAGCAATCAGTGGTCTGGTCTCACCAAAAGCTTCCATGATGGGGTTGGAGTCCAGCACCCTCCTCTCTATCCTCTCCACTGTGTCCTGACTCTTCACCACAGAGGAGGAGGCCGCCACCGTGGCATAGTACTTCATCAGGCAACGCGACGTCCATGTCTAGAAAGAAAGAAAATCAAAAAGTCCAATCAACTAGAATCATTTTCTACTAATCCTGTGGCCAAAGTTACAGACATCACCTCCGTTTAGGGCTAAACACTTATTCTCCTTATCCATTCATCTCTATCATTAACTGTTCCCAAAACCCCAATTTAAATCTTCTCTTAACCTGTTGACAAATACCCAAAGATATTCAGTTCAAAGAAGCGAATCCTCATATTTGGAGAAGCATTAATACAATAATTGTTTTAAGCTCTGACCATGTTATTAGGTTTTCGTTGAAGATTCTGTGGCCAGGTGCCATTTGGAAGAGTTAATGCTCTCTTCCTTAATAGCCTCTTACAATTTCCATTATCCAACCAATTCATAATAAGCCTTTAGAGAAGAAAATAATAGCTTTTTTTGGTCTGACCAATGAGGAGATGCAAAACATTCTCACATATCAGCAGCTGAAACTGGCACAGATTCTGTGTTTTCAAAACAAACCAATCGTGCTGTTGAACAGGTAGAAAGACACATGACTTTCTATGGGCCAGAAGAGTAGTTGTTTCTTGTAACCTAACTGGTTTGCCCATTATTTCATTAACCTGTGAAGTGCTAACATATGCACACATCCAAACTGCCCTTACAACCGTGTACTAAGCAAACAACAACAAATAGGAATATTGAACTTTTTTGTTGAACTACAAAAATTATATTGAGAATGTAAAAAAATACAAAAACAAGTCAGCTTACAAATGTTTAACCAACTTAGTCCTTGTTCTGTAAACTGGCCAATACTCCAACTTGCAAAACTGAATGTGTGCCACTCTACTGTAAGCTAAAAAGCAATACTTTGAACCCCTGATTGATGTAGTAGCTATTCTATTCTTTAGGCTTAACACGTTTGTTGGTTTACCTTTCCTGCTCCGCTCTCCCCGCTGACCACCAGCGACTGGTTCACCGGCTCCACCTGGCCCTGGACATTCCTGTAGGCTTCCTCCGCCACTATAAAGATATGTGGTTTGAACTCCTGTTGACAAACACATAGAGACTTATTAAGATGCTGCTCACACCTGAGACAAGAGAGCGTTCAGAGTTCAATGAGTTTAACTTTGAAAATAATCTTGACCAGTTGTACTGCCGGTTGGGTCGATTGTGAAAGTCTGCCTTTGTGTATAATTTAAAAAAGGCGTAGTGAGAGATTCTGGGGAACGCAAAACTAGTCAATACCTCCTCACAATCTGCTCCCTGCTGTCTGTACTGTGTGTGCGCTGAAAAATAAACAGTTTATACACAGCCTAGGCTCTGTAAACGGCCATGTTGCTAGCTAAAGTGGGCCACCTGGACACAAATAGCGGATCATGAGGAGATATTCACTGATTTTGACAAAAAGTTGTTTTGAAAACAAAGAACAGAGAATACAGAGAATACACATAAGTCTCACACATGGAGAAGCAGCTGTGACGGTGTGAATACCTGAGGCTGAGGAGCACAGTGGTACTCCCTCATCACATCCAGACAGTAGAGGTCAGGGACTGGCTGGAAGGGGTTAAGAGCCACCAAGGTGCAGCCAGCGTGGGTATAGAACACCTTCACGCGGTACCTGGCCTGCAGGCATTTCAGCACTGCCAGAGAAAAACAGTAAATATCATCAGGCATTTGCAGGCAACAAACAAAGGGCATGCCAATATGTACAGTATACAGATGACAACCACTAGAGGCCGGAACAAAAGAGCACCAGACAAAACAACAAAAAACAAATCCTACAGGACTTCCATGCTGTAACCCTGACCTCTGCTGTTAATAAGCTGTACTGTTAACATTTTCTCACCATTCTGAAATACTAACTAAATATCAATGACCTTTCCTTACATAATGCCAATGACATTTTGCCATTGGCTTTTCTACGCCAAGACAAACAATGGAGAGTCAAACAATGGAGAGTCAATAGGACAAATGTAACACATAGACACTTTACAATACTACACCTTATATTTACCTGTGGCCAAAGCATGACCTATGTTCGCTAACTTGGGCGAAAAACTCGTTCCCTTTCATTTTGTATACTGAAGCAATTTGGTAAAACTGCAATCAGTCAATCAATCAATCAATCATTCATTCATACATTCTCTCTTTTTTCTTTTCTTCACCCCCACAGATTTTATCTTGACGTGATTGAATAATAGACAAACAGCAAATGCTGTGATCCAAGGTGAAATGGGCTGGAAAACACTGACGCACCAGCTGTGTATTTGTAAATAGAGACAATGTTTATGCCACATATCAAACATTCACTGACATCTTGACGTGTGCCATCATATTAAGTGGAAGGAGTACCCTGCTGATAAAAGCTACCTAAAATGTTAAATTACTTAAATGCCACTTGGCTGAAACATGTGGCTACCAGCACCAAGCCCGAGCACTGTTTGTTACCTGTTGTTGGGGTGACTGGGTTGACTTTAGTGAGGTCATCGTAAGTGTGGAGTTGGTCTTCATCAGTGAGGAAGGCCCTCACTTCTCCCTCCAGTGAATCATCTAGCGACGGTTGAGGAGACTGGACTTTCTGGACCAATCCTTTCACCTATGTGAGGGAGACAAAGTGTGAGGTGGTGAGGTGAGGTGAGCACCCACAGACTGACACCTGTACCACATGACAAGAAAAGGCCTATGGGTGGTAAGAAAGACCATTTGAAAAATAACTTATTGTTGAACATCATGGATGGATTATGTTTTGATGCACCTTATATTTGTTTTGTTTTTGTTCCACAATCTAGAGAGCTGCCCGACATCATACAGAACACATGTGTAAATCAATTATTACTTCTCACATCACATGCTACTTTCAATAACATCATGCTCTTTTTTAAAGGTGTAAAACGGTACATAGTTTTACATGGGCAATTGCTACATGTATTTGATGTCTTGTGTAATTCCTTCAGTCACAATCACTTTGCTCAGACTGACAAAAGGTCCTGCATGCTAAGATCACAGGGCCTGGCTTGCCAGGCTGCCATCAAGGGTCTGGAGTACATTTGTGCAGACATAATTAATCCAGTGGTCGGTAGCCAACATCCCATCACTCTGTGAGGCCATTTTAAACCATGTCAATAGTCTTAAAGTCCTGATTTAATACCATACCAGATGCTACAGAAATAAAATCCTGAGTGTAAAGTATATTTGACATCTAGCACACAAACAGTAAGCTACACTAGACACTAAAGATGCATAGCAGTATGCTAATTGATGATCTTAGAAGTTAGTAGGTGGCTAATAATATAAATAGGCTTCATGTAGGTAGTAATACAAATATATATATATATATATATATATATATATATATATATATATATATATATATATATAATAAAGAACATGTTTGCTTTTCTTAAACAAAACTCCAAACAAATCATGCAATTAATTGCATTTGTAACATTTATATGTTATGTATAGGAAAACGTGCAACTCCACCAATATAGGGCACAAGTTCAGCCACTAATAGATACAAGACGTCAGAGCAGCTTGTGTATGCCAAGTATATCTGATGTAGGCTACTGAAGGCTAATAAAGTTTAAATTTCGCCGAAAAACAGTCTGTGTGTGTGTATTTATGTTACATTTCCAGGTTTATAACGTAAAGGCAAGCCAAATGTATAACTTTAGCATTGTTTATGTCACGCATGTAGGGACTATTTTCACCTGGCCTAACACTAGCGTAGACGTCTTGGGTGATTCGGTCATGGGTACGAGTCATAAAACATTTGACAGCGCGTTTGAACCGTTTGAACACGAACCTACCAATCGCAAGTGAGAACCGGCGCAGGTAGATAAAATCACCACAAGTTTACCTGTCACATTTTAGTAGTGTATTAAAGAGTATTAGAGTAATTAAAACGGTAAAACCATGAGTTGAGAAGGTGTGGACGGGTTTTGTTCCCCATGTCCTAACTTACCCCCCCTCCGTTTCTGTATGTTGCTCCAACGTCACGTCGGTGGTCGGCGGCACTCATTGATTTGACTGTTAGCTTCCTAAACTTCAGCCAAAAGAACTATAATATGAATAGACTAACTAATCTGAGTTAGTGTTGCTCTGCTGCCATGAGCTTCAATTTTTTTCCCATACTGTCAGAAATTCCTCAAGGACGAGTCAACTCCCCGTGCCTGTCCCACTGCCTCACAAACCGCACACTTAAAGTTATTCCCGCCCTCCTCCTGGAGGAGTTTCCTGTGCCCAGCTGTCCGCCGCTGGAAAAGGTAGGCTTTCTGCTGAAACTATTATTTTTGAACCACTTATCATGGACCTACTATAAGATCGTTATGGATATGTTTTAATGCTACCTGTAGGCCTACTTAACATTAATACTTTTTTGTTTTAATTGACAATTAAGGTTATTTTCTGTATCCAAAGAGATACGGAAATCAGAGCTCTTTCCCCGTCTTATGATACTACTACAAAGGTAAGAAATAAGATAAGATAATTTTTTTTAGGTTCAGAATCCTGTCTATAATGTGCTAGCAGCCAAAGACCATCGGCTGAAGACACGAGTTAGAATTGCCAGAAATCCGAGCTGTCATGAATGCGCCACGAGACCGAATGCGGAAACAAGTGTTAAGCCACTCGTGTTTATTGATATATCTACAGCAGAATCTCGGGGCTGCAGCAGGGAAATGTTAATAGTGGGTAGGGTAGGTATGTTATAAAACAGGTATTTCTGTCACTTCGCTTTTCACACGCGGAAAAGAAAAAGTCGTGGTAAGTAGCAACCGCTAACTAGATTGCTAACTACCTTGGTATTGTTATTAAACGTCGTATAGATTAGTGGTGACTGATAATGAATTAATTGCTCTCTGGAAAGGTAAAAAGTAACCCTCAAATGCAGTTTATAATGTTCTTTTGTTCACTTAAGCCAACGCCAACTAAGGAAAGTGCTTATTGCTGGATATCTGTTCGTCAGGAGTTGAATTATGATGCTGGTGACACATTTTATACACCTAAATCAGAGAGGGTAGCCTCCCTAATACCTATCCATATAATAAGGTCACAAAGGGATCTGCTATAGTGATCCAAATGTTGCCCCATTGTACTCTGTCTGTTAAGCATTCTTCTCTGTATGTGTCTCTATACAGTGGTGTTTATTTCATGTATTAAAAAAAGTGAATTTGAATGTTTTGCAGGCCATGTCTCAGAGGGAGCTGAAGGAGGCGTTTGTCAGTAACCTCAATGGGACCAGTCTGCAGGAGGTGGCTCTGGGCACGTTCATCGCCCCACTGTGCCTCATCAACAGAGGCCTGATCCTCATCCTCTGCCAACAGGCCAGGGGGGCTCTCCTCCCACTGCTGCCCAGCCCGCTCATCTCTCACCTGCTCCTGGACTTCTCCACTCTGATTCTCCCCCTGGTCCTCTCCTGCACCGTCCTTAGCAATGTCCTTCAACAAGTCATCTTTGGCCTCACCTGTGTCTCACTTTGTATATTGTGCTACATCTATCGTAGCAACAACAACGGCCGCTCTTCTGCTGCTCGGCGACAGCACAACACCTTCAGCACATTCCTCCAGAGTCACGTTCAATCCAACCAGGTCCCCTTTGTGACTCTATTCCGGGTGTTTGTCAACGTGAAAACAGCCATCAGCATCCTGGCCGTGGACTTCAGCGTCTTCCCGAGGCGATATGCTAAAACGGAGACCTACGGCACGGGGGTGATGGACTTTGGCGTGGGAGCGTACGTCTTTGCGAACGCCCTCGTCTGTCCCGAGGCGCGAGGGAAGAACATCTCGGGATCCAAGATGAATCACTTCAAGAAGCAGCTCCTGTCCGTGTGGCCCCTGCTGGCTCTGGGTATGGGAAGGCTGGTGAGCCTCAAAATGACCGACTACCAGGAGCACGTGGCGGAATACGGCGTCCACTGGAATTTCTTCTTCACCCTAGCCATCGTCAGGGTCGTGGCCTCTTTGATTCTGGCCGTCATACCAACCAGTAAGTCGTGGGTCCTTGCCATTCTGATCAGCGGATTGTACCAGCTAGTTCTGGAGACAACAGGGCTGAAGGAATTCATCATCCACAACAAAGACAGAGAGAAGGACTTCCTGCATGCTAACAAAGAGGGCATCTTCTCCATAGCGGGCTACGTAGCGATCTACATGGCAGGAGTTCAGGTTGGGCTCTATGTGATGAAGCCGAGGTCCCAAGTTCGACAGTGGCTCAAAGCACTCCGTAACCTCTTGTTGGCAGGCTGGGTCCTGTATGCTGCCCTGTGGATATGTCACACATTCCTTGAGCCGGTGTCTCGCAGCATGGCAAATTTATCTTTCTTCCTGTGGACCGCCGCTCAGTCCTTGTTTTTCATGTCCTGCATTGGCCTGGCTGATATGGTTTTACTGTGGTCCAAACGGACGTCGGGCTGTCACTCTGTTCCTACATCGTGGAATGTGTGTGAGAAACAATCGGACTCATCTTCTGACCAAAACGCACGTCGAGTAGAACGACATTGCCTGGTCCAAGCTGTCAGCAGGAACCAGTTGTGGTTTTTCTTGCTCGCAAATCTCATGACAGGATTGACCAACTACTTAGTGGACACGCTCAGTTGTAGCGATTTGATTTCAGTGTGCGTTTTGCTTTCGTACATGTTCACGAATAGCACTGTGATATACGTTTTGCATCTTTGTGGAATTACAGTCAAATTCTGGTAAACTTTTTGCCAATTCGGGAGCCTACGAGGTTCCTTTGTTATTTTGGAGATTTTTCTGTGGGGCTGGCTGGAGTTACACACATTCCAATGCCGAACAAATACAAACTTTGAGGTGATTGAAGGTTATAAGAAGAGACGATCTGTAATGCTGTAAATCAGGGGTGTCAAACTCATTTTGGTTCGAGGGCCACATACAGCCTCTCTGATCTCAGGTGGGCCGGACTAGTAAAATAATGGCAAAATAACTCCAAATCCCTAACTTTGTTTTTCAGTAATATGCTTTATCACTCAGCCTACATTTGTAACCTACATTATCACGGATCACAAGGGATCTCTGTACCCCCCAGGAGATGTCTTAGTAAAGGTTGCTGCCGGCCATGGGAATAGGAGGTGCGGCGCGTAGCGCCGCAGCAAAAATTTTGGGGGTATTTTGCTCAAAGATGCCAATGTGCACTAATGAAATAAACAACTGTTTATTTGAATACACAAATACAACAGGCACTGACCTTACAGTTGTCCAATTTTGTTTACTATATGTACAGGGACACATTTTGTGCAAACATGCAGACAAAATACAATTAAATAAAAGTGCAACTTCTACTGTTTTGATTTATTTTTAAATACAGAGGTTATTGGTTGTTTTGGAATTCGTTTTTCCCAATTTAAAACATAAAAATAAAGCAGCATTGAAAATTAGGAAATAAATCTTGTAGGCCTACACTAGCATGCTCCTGCTCGTTTTGCGCACACAGAGCCGCAGACACACCACGCTTGCTAGTACATTAATTGTTCAGCACTAAAAATAAAAATAGTTTTATTTTTATAAAAAAGTAATAAAATAAATGTACTAAAAATAAAAATGTTTTTTTTTTTTTGGTTTTTACTTTGCCATAAAGCACTGGAGGAAACATTAATAGCGGTGAAGCAGGATTGCCATTTACCATTTCCCACGTTGCTAAAATGTGCTTTTTTTATTTAGGCTGCCCCCTAGCGGCAGGAGTGAGCATTTCGGTTATTTCTTTAAAAATTCATAACTCCTCACAGGAATGGGCTAGAGACTTACTTTTTTTTTTGACATACTCAGAAATTTATGCTCTACAGGTCGCGGGCCTGATCAAATCCGGGCCGTATGTTTGACACCCCTGCTGTAAATACTATTGCACGCGTTTATTTATGCAAATATTCAAAAGTATGCATGCCTTTTATAAAACTAAATAAAGTCTGAGTTTATCCTAAAAGCAACACACCTCATTTAAAATGATACAGTAATTGAACATAGTCTGTAATGTTTAAGTAATAGAGCTTTTACTTTACTGTTCATCTTTATGTGTGCACATCCACTGTCTTTTCCTAATCTGTTTTTAACTCGATATAACTGCAAATAAGGGTCAAGCCTCAATGATCTCTGGAGTATAAATAAAGGTTGAATTAAATGGTCATTTGTCTTTTGTTGCTTCTTTGCTCATGTTACTACTCAGATAGTTTCTCATCCTTAGCATTCTGCTCTAATCTCAACGACTGTAACACTCGATACAATACAGTGTAGGCATCGAACCCTCAACCAAGAGCTACACGGATGAGATCTAATACAACATATGTCTGTAAAATTGATGAATACACGGATAGAGCTAATCAAAAATGAAGACCATGAAGTAAAACCTTATGGCCCACTGTTCTGCCCATGGACCTATTATAAAGGCTTCTGCTCTTTGTTTTTGGTGGGACACTTTTCAGTGCTGCACCAGTCTGAGGTAAACAGCAACAGACATGTATACAGCTAAACAGTTCCAAGTTGAATCCACTACGAGCCTCGGTTAAATATTTGTCTTCTTACTATTATGCCCTCCCCAGAATGTTTGCAGCTTTGTACAGATAGTAAACGCCAAACTGAAGAAAATGATCCTGGAGAAGATTATTAGTTTGAGGATTGTTGTTTCATATATTCCTTTCTCCTCAGTTTTATTTCCTCCATAACATTTTTTTTTTTGTAAAACTGAAAGAACAAACAGTATATTTTATTGATTTCAAACTAACTTTACTTATGAATGGACATCTCCTCCCCATCAAATCCTACCCATGAAGCGCCCCCTGTCGGCCGCACGTGGGCCACACGCTTGACTACGTCATCTCGTGCGTGCGGAGGACAAAGGTCAAATCAGTAATGAAGATTCCGCCACCGTAGCAGCCTCACTCACCGTCGCACTTGTTTATTTTTTTTAAGAGGATATTTCAGGGACGGGTAAGTAAAACAAGAAGTGGTTTAAGTCTAATGTCGCGTTATGTTTGTGAAGGTGACACAATAATGTTGCATTTTTTTAAACGTCAGTAAAATGAGCCGGTGAAAGTGACAGACGCTAAGTAGCCACTCACCCACTTTAACTTTATATTAGCGGTGTACAAGCATGCTAACGTTAGCTCTGTGGGACAGCGCTGCTACTAGTAAGTCAGCCAAGTTTGCTCACCTCGACAGGGGGTAGACACACTATATAAATACTGCAACATATGTATTATTACTTAAGGTGTTACAAAGTTCAGTGTTTAAGAATATATCGCATAGAAATCACTGACCGGCTTCCTCAATTTTACAATCGTACTGACAAATAAAATTAGCCAGAATGCTAACCATAACTGGCTAGCCGTCGGGTTACTACTGTATCCTGTCCATGGACCTATAAAGCCCAGCAGATAGGTGCTAGCGTGAATGAACATGTCTTCACAACTCTTGGTATTTCAGCCAAAGCAGTTAAAAATAGAATTTACAAACTAAAACATACCATTTCCTGTTCAAATTCTCGTTTATCAGGTTATTTTGCTAACTTAGCTTGTGAAATCTGGGTCAAGACAAGTCTGGTTTGGGAGTGCAACAGTGTATTATTGACGTTAAATCAGACAATGTCAACGTTAAGAAATGTTAGACAATTGGTACCGTGTTATATTGTCAGGTAGTAGATATTTGTTTTATGTTGACAGGGCGATGTGTGTCGTTAGCCCGCAATGACCTGCGATTTATTAGCATTAGCTTGCTGCAGCCTGGGCTGATGTCTGGGGTGGTCAGTTTTGTGTGTAATGTAATGTAATGTAATATAATGTAACCTGCAGGCACCACCACAACCAAACTGGAAGGAGACATGGCTCGTCTGGTAGCAGTTTGCAGGGAAGGGGAAGAGGACTACCCGTTCCTAGCCAGGCAGATTCCCCTGTACATCGATGATACCCTCACGGTGAGTAAGCTTTCCCGTACACACAAGCTCAAGGAGAATATATCATAGTCATAGTCGTGGATAATGGATAACTTAATCAATAGCATCTTTGGGTCAGTTATTCTTCACATCAACTATCGTACAGATTTAATGTTCAGAAGTGGAAAGGCATAGTTTTTACCAATGATTCTGTTTGCATCTGGCAGTTTTGCTAACCTTGTTGCAAAATCAGTTTGAGAACTGAATAAAGAAAGGTTTATGCAAATAAGTAACCTTTGGCATTGTAACAATGACACATTTGATGCAATCTCGTCAAAAAGTAGTTTACCACTTTTTAATATCTGAACATGTCGTGATGTAGGAGCAATCTTGATAATTACAAAGTAAAATTATGTATTTTTATTATTATGACATGACATTTAAAAGTCCTACAAATGCATACCTTAATGTTTATTGTCCCACTTATACGGAACTGCTTTGTGTGTGTGTGTGTGCGCGCTCTGAATTATCAAGGTAAACAAATGCCCTGAAGCCTTAGTATGATGCAATAACATACAGTAAAACTGGCAGGTTGATTTATTATAGTAAATACCCAGGTTATAGGTGTCTGTTTACTTTGCATGTTTTAAGGAACATGCGCCTAAATATCTGTGGAGTGCGCCTAGATATTTTCACTGGTCGCACCAGTTAACCTGAAATGTATAATGTCATATTAAATGTCATATAATTGGGTGCAGCTAAAATATATGCTGGTCAGGCGAACCTAGACGAAAAAGTTTGTCTGAAGCCCTGCAATCAGCTGCATGATTTTTATTATGTAGACTACTTTAACAGCCAAAAAGATCATCTTGACTCTGATAAGGGGGATTTGATGCCATACGCGTAAAAGGGGACACGGGACATACTCTGAGATATTGTTATGGCATTAGACAATTGTTTTCCTCTGAGAATTTCTACAAGGTGCATGAACTGTATTATCTTTTGTTGATGTCAGATGGTGATGGAATTTTCTGATAGCGTCATGGATGTTGACAGCCACGAAAGAAACACATCTCATTGGAAACAATTTGCAGCGGTGAGTCATTTTACATAGTGCCCCCTATTTAAATGTTCAAATGGAAAGTTTTGCCTATATCCTATTGCTATTTACATAAAATGAGCTGGAAAGTGTGAACTGTGGTCATGTGACTCATAAGATAATTCCTTGGACTTTTAGTATCACTCCAAGTTGAAGCAGGAGGACTTGAATCTGGCCCTGACGGTGACGTCCAGAGAGGTGAACGGTGCATTAGCTCAGCTGGTGCCATGCGTGGGCTGCAGACGAAGTGTGGAGCGTCTCTTCTCACATCTAGTGGAGTCAGGGAACCCGGCTCTGGAACCCCTCACAGTCAGACCCAAGGGCATGCTCTCCGTCACCAAGGCCTGTTTAGCAGACGTCAAGAAGCTCTACGGCCTCCTCTACGTCCATGGGTAAGATACAGAGAAATGTGTTTTTCTTTCATTTTTTCAAATAAATTAATTATTAGTTCTTATTAGTTGACTCACCATCCTCCATCTGTCCTTTTGAGGCTTGGCGTTTTCTTAGGTACTGACATACGGTGTTCATTTTTCTTGCTATAATAAAGCAGTGAGTTTTCCTTTTTGCTACATATAATTTTTTGTTATTTCACAGGCCAAAGTTAAATGACATGATCGATGCCATTCCAAAGAGTAAAAAGAACAAACGCTGCCAGTTACACTCCTTAGACACACATAAACCTAAACCTCTGGGGTGAGTAATATGCTTGTTTTTTTATCTCTTTTCCTCATAAAACTGTTCTATCACTTGTTTAGTTTGTTTTCTCTAAACAACATTCAGGATGTTTGTCTTAAGAGTCTGATAAGTGCACTGTCATTTAACATGAGGCATTACTCAAATAGGGAACTTTTTGTTAACAATTTTGACCAATCAGCTTACAAAGCTTGTTGGTTTTGTGTATAGCTTATTTCCGCTACTCATCAGAAATAAGTGTCCCAAAGAAATCTGTCTGTTTAAGGGATATTAAGAGATGATAAGTGGGTAACAGTTTAGTGTTTGCCTTGCAGGGGAAGCTGGATGGACGTGTGGGAGCTGATGTCTCAGGAGTGCAGGGATGAGGTGGTCCTCATCGACAGTACTTGTCTGTTAGAGACGCTGGAGACATACTTGCGTAAACACAGGTAATATGTGACCATTATATCCTTTATATTCCTAATGTTTTTTTGTTTGTTAAATGTTGTGTGTTGGAGGTTAACTGCATATTACATTATTTCCCACAGGTTCTGCACTGACTGTAAGAATAAAGTGCTGAGGGCATACAACATCCTGGTGGGGGAGTTGGACTGCACTAAAGAGAAGGGCTATTGCGCCGCCTTGTATGAGGGACTCTGCTGCTGCCCCCACGAACGCCACATCCACGTGTGCTGCGAGACTGACTTCATCGCTCACCTGCTCGGCCGGGCCGAACCTGAGTTTGCAGGAGGCTATGAGTAAGTTAAGGGTGTAAATAGTGAATTCTACAGAGCCAACATTGATTCAATCAATTTCATTTGAGTCCTTTTCTCTATTATGCCATGTTCATTTTGGTGTATTTATACATTCAGTGGTGACATTTTTTTTCTTTTGTTCGTAAGACGCAGAGAGAGACATGCCAAGACCATCGACATTGCACAAGAAGAAGTCCTGACCTGTCTGGGTATTCACCTGTACGAGCGGCTGCACAGGATCTGGCAGAAACTGCGAGCGGAGGAGCAGACCTGGCAGATATTGTTCCATTTGGGGATCGACGCACTACGCAAAAGTTTTGAGGTACACAACGTTGTTTCAAATTGACAAATCTGATGACAAAATGTATTATGGTCACGTGATCATGCATTGTTCTTTCCCCGTGCCGTTAGATGGCAGTGGAGAAGATGCAGGGGATCAGTCGACTGGAGCAGTTTGTGGAGGAGCTGTCGGAGGAGGAGAGGGCCAAAGAGCTGAAGCAGGAGAAAAAGAGGCAAAAGCGGAAGAATCGACGCAAGAACAAGTGTGACATGTCTGAACAGGAGGCAGAGGACAAGGAGAAAACCCTGGATGAGGTAACCCTCCACCAACAGTCAGGGCTCTCTGACATGAAACTCTGCCTTACACATTGTTAAAAGATAGAGTCATTGTTTCTGGAGAACGGATGTTGTAAAAAATCAGAGAATATTTCGTCACGGTCTGCTGCCTGTCCGTACTGTGTTTGTGCTGGAAAAAAATCCACTGTTAATATACACAGCCTAAGTTCTGTAAATGGGCATGTTGAGATATAACAACAAAAGAGCACACCAATGCATACAGATAAAAAAAACAAATAAAATAAGAGATCAGCATACAACACTTGCAGTATACAAACATGCCCTCCAATGTCTCCAGAGTGTGGATGAGAACCTGACAGAGCTGAGCCCAGGCTTGGCCAATGCCTGAATAATACTAGTTATAGTATTACGGTGGAGCCCTTGTTTACATACCTGTTAAAATGTCTAGGCTGTGTGTTAACACTAGAATTTTTTTCAGCACATACACAGTACGGACAGGTAGCTGGCTCCAACTTTAACACTTTTGTGTTCACCTGCAGACTGTCTAGTTTTATTTACGTCTGGTCCATTTGATGTGTTGCAGGGTTCTCTTGAGTCTGTGGAGGGCCCCTGTAAGGTCTGTGGTAGCCACGATGAGGAGGAGGAGGCCGGATGTGATGAGAGAGTTGCTGCAAGTGGAAGCACCTCCTGTAGCTGCCCAAACAACACCAAACCAGGTAAAATACTGATATTTTTGGCATGCATAAGGTAAAGGTGAATTTTCAGAGTGTCTTCCACTGGACCTGCAGAACTGTTTGTTAAACTTATTGACTGTAAACCAAATCAAATCAGGTCAGCAGTATTGCAGTCCTGCCTATCTATGGAGGTTAACATGTTAGAATAACAAGACTTTTTAAAGGAAAAACAATTATCTTTTTTTTATCCGATGTGTTTCTCCAGATGTGTCCCCCCACAGCACCGGTAGTGACTGCGGCTACTCCTCAAGTCTAGAGGGCAGTGAGACTGGATCGCGAGAGGGTTCTGACATCGCCTGCTCCGAGGGAATATGCAACCATGACGAAGCAGGTCTGGTTTTGAGTAGCTCTCACATGCTGACCATTTACAAAAAGGAACCATTTTCTTGTGTCTTTTTTTCACACCGTGTACTTTTGTTTACCTTCTGCAGGTGATGACTCAAATGCCCATCACTGCACTGAAGACAAGGAGGAGGATGCAATAGACAGTTGTGTGGACTGCTGGACTCACTCTGAGGAAAACGCTCAATGCAAGAGTAAAAAGAAGAAAAGGAAGGGCAAGGTTTTATGCATCAATCAGGTAAGAGGACTGTAGAATACTCATGCTGTATGCTGTATTTTAGCCTGGTTTACAATTTATTAAAGTGTGTGTGCACCTTTTCTGCAGGGGCAAAAAGGGGAAGGTCGTGTGTCAGTTGGGAACACAGTCGCAGGCCACAGTCCACCATCAGCACACACTTGTCGAACCAAAGAAATCCTCTCCTCTTTATGTGGTGATACGCCTGTCAGCATTGCACTACGGTCACCGTGTACAGGACATGAAAAGAAGCTTCAGACGAGCCCTCCTAAGGCAAACAGAAGTCTAGCGGAACTTCTGGTTAGTGTGAAATGTATTTTTGGAGACCATTAGACAAGCACAGTTGTAACTAACAGCATTATTGATAGTTCTTTTTCTACTGAGCTTTGCCAGTAAGCAAAGCTCAGATGAGTCATTAACTGGGCACAATTCCAGGGCCCTGGAACTGGCACATCTACGTAAACATGGCTGCCTTGTGAAAGAGCTATAATTCATGCTTTAGAATAGAGAGCTTCTATTCTTTGTTACTAAATTTCACTTTTTCTTTATTAAGAATGAATTGACCCAATGGTTTGATGCTTTCTCTTATGTAACCTACTGCACTCCGTTTGTGTTTTTTTACAGGACGATTCAGAAGTGACTTCAGATGAAGAGAACTGTCTGACACAAGATGAAATTCAGGCATTTTTAGATAGAAATCAGTCCTTCTACAACAACCGCCACCAATACCGACAGCTCCTGAAAGAGAAGTTCACCAACTACTGCCGTGCCACTGAGCGGAGTCAGCCAGTCCTTGGAAAGTGGCTTGCCACCACCAGTGTCAACTAACTGCACTAATAACATCTTGGAAAAACACTCGTGACCACTGCTGCGAAAATCTTCAGAAAAGAGAATTCTTGAAGTATATTTGGTGTCTTGTTCAGTCATTTATCTTTTAGAGTAAATGTGATTCTTAATTTCTGTTGCTCTCTCTGTTTTGCACTTCACAACACACTTTTTCATCTCAAATTTTGGCCACTTTCTCACCGGTAGTTGTTCTCTTTGACCAAGCCTAGGTATTTGTAATTGGTCTTCTGTAGGGTCATTGTAAGAGCACAGTGGAATCAGCTGTGACGTTGGGGATGAATTCTAGGAGTCTTATTTTGTGTCTTCTTTTGTTTTTATTTTTCTATTGTTTCTCTTTGGTGACTCGTCAGTGTAGTGGTAAAGATTGTACCATTAAATGTATACAGAAATTCTAAATATAAAGATTTTACAGAGAATAAACATCCATTTGTTATAAGGATTTGGGTGTGATGCAATGTGCAAAATTTACTAAATAAAGAATATTTATTAATATGCATTATACCTTTGTTGTTTTGTTTTTCTTGGCATTACATAAGTTCATGTATGAAATTCATCTGGTAAAATCTGACCATTATTATATTTAAAGGCCATTCGTTTCTGTTTTAATCATTTGTTTTCCCATATTGTTTTAAGAAATCTTTAAAACCTCGGTAGTATGCTATTGTTTCGTTTGGTAGTGGAATATCTGAAATAAATAACATGACAGCATAAAATCCCTGCTGTCTTTTTCAAGCAACATTAAACATTGTCCAGTAGGCGGCGGTAGATAACCACGGAATAAGCGACTTCGGGCCCCAGGGCTAAAAAAAAAAGAATGTGGGAGGCGATGTGAAACAAACATTTTACACACGCCACGGCACGCACGACTCTTCATATTTCATCCAGAGGAGCGCATGGATCCGAGCTCAGGCACACTGCCCCCGCCGCTGTCCTGGATGCTGTGCACAGATTGAGAACCTGTCTGAGGCTGCTGCATCCCTTGCTTTGAATATATCCTAAGTATACACCGTCAGTCTCGACAGTGACAGCCCCAACTGAGCGGACAGAGGTAGGGTACAGCACCTTTGATTCGTGTCCAGTACCGGTGCAGACAGTGCGGGTGAGATGGAGCGGTGGAAAGGCAGAGTGGCCCTGGTGACCGGAGCCTCGGTAGGCATTGGAGCGGCTGTAGCCCGGGCACTGGTCCAGCAAGGCATGAGGGTCGTCGGCTGTGCCAGGACCGTCGACAAAATAGAGGTGAGCACTTTGAATCTAATATTGTTAACAGCTGTGATATAACTAAGTCGCCCGGCTTGTGTGAGAAGCTAGCTCTGTATACGCAACAAACTAAGCTAACTAACGTTAACTGCTGCTAGCTAACGTTAGCCTTACAACTTCAGTCAGAAACCTTTAGCCTCGGCGGTAATGGCTACATACATGGACAGTACTGTGTGTAACATGTAGGTAACGCGTTGTTTGTTGAAATGAACAAGTCGAGGCATGTGGTAACGTTAGGTAACCACATCCAATTAAGAAAGTGTGCCTCATTAAATCTTATAATATTACTAAATGTATCATGTTTTACTTAAAGTGCATCCAAGACAGTTATTTAGCATAGCAACAGTGTTTTCATAAGGTGTGTAAACCACAGCTAAATCCAGACCAGCTATTGTTAATTTCCCATAAAAATATTACAGTGATGTTATTGTACCCTGGTCTTCTACTCTACTCTGAGAAAGTGTGTGATGGTACACTGCCCTACCCTCCAAATGAGGCAAATGTGATGCTCTCTAAGCCATCAGCACTCTGCATATCCCAACACACATCTTATCTGTGGGAATATCTATTAATAATGCTTTCTGGAAAATCCACTTTATTTTTGGCCCACCTTGACCTTTGAGGTCAGAGGTCAGGGTCAGAAGCAGCAGCAGACCAGGATTTAGTATGTTGTTTTGCCATATGACACTTAAGCAACCTGCTAACAACTGACCATTGCTTTGGACGATCCAGAGTGTAAATTTAAAAAAAAAATGTAAGGAACTCAACTTTCTACCTCCATATGAGCATTGAAATATATTCAGAGTCAATTCACAACAACCCCAAACCATGTTAATGTTGGCTATTACAAACCGGTGTAATGATGGACTCTCCCACTTACACTTTGTACAACATTATCAATTTACGATGTGGTTTAGAACAAACATAACCCTTTATACATTTCATATTTTATAGAGGTCAGTGACTCATAATTAGCAGTAACAGAGTTTTAAATCACACCCACTATGAGAGTAAAAAGACAAGTCCAGAGTGAATCATAGTTTAAGGTCATGGTCTCGTCCTGACTATGGAAGTAATTAGTGGCGCTGGCGATTTATGTTTGAACTGCATGTCAATTATCTATGCTCACTTAAACTAGTGAGTTTATGGCTGTTAATAAAAAAAAAAAATAATAATAATATTTGAGGCAAACATTTTAGACTTAAATGGAGTGGTTGCAACTTGTGTGACTCACATTCTGGCGCCTCCCCGCTCACTCCTGCAAGCCATAAGGCACTGCGCCTCTCTTATCTTGTCAGCCAATAATTAAGCCTCCCTACTCTCCTCACCCCACAGTTGTCCTATCTTACAGAACTGGACTGCAGAAGGCCTACTGCAACAACAGTTAGCCGCCTTTTAGACAGCCACGGTAATGTGTTAATTCTGTAGATTAGCATGCGTTAACAACACTGTCGTATTTGAATATTTAGTTGTTGTACTGTCTAATATATCTATCTCTATATCTATGTAACCTTTTATGGTAGCTGTCATATTTATGATTGCTTTTTTCAAGCTTTTAGTCGCCCAATAGTGTAGATAGGCCAGCACTATTCTAATGTGATTTGTAACTCTTTCACAATGTTGGTAGAGCTGTTGGCTGAAGAGATGAAGCGGCTACATTTGACCATTTTAAGTGGGTAAAGATTGGCGAGAACATCAGTTTGACGAACATTTTAAGTAGTTTCAAATGTCGGTTTATTTAACTTTTAACAAAATAAAGTCATCAATAATTCAGTAAGGTCTTGTTTTTTGTACACACACGCTCCCAACCCTAACTACACACACCCCCATGCAGCTACATGCATTCAGTGAGTGTGTGTGTGTGTGTGTGTGTGTGTGTGTGTGTGTGTGTGTGTGAATTGCGCAATAGATGGCCTCTCTCCATTCATACTCTGGTCACATGGCCCCCGCTGTCAATCGTTAACGGCCGCCGCAGCTTGATTCAGCCCCTGTCTGCAACTTGTTCAAAACCGAAACAAGGTCACTTCATTTCAAATCTTTACAGTGATTTTATTAAACAAATGTGTCAGTCATCGTTAAAGAGCTGACCACAGCAGAGCCAGCCCTCTACTATTTTTGATTGTAGGTCGCAACACGTTCAACCAATGCTCAGATTCAACAAAGTAAATATTTGGCCAAACTACAGATCAATATCAGGTTGTAAGGGACAGGTTTCCATCCCTCTCATTCTATTAAAGATTTCATCACTTGTACAAGACTTTAGCGTGGTCTGTGTGAGTTGGGGGACAAAGCCAGTATTGTACTCTTTCTGCTATTGTAAACCGGGGTCTTGTCTAGTTGTGCCAAACCTGGCAATGCTGTAAGTGAGGGGGGGGGGGGACGCAAGTGTCCATCACTAAGCAATTGTTCTTTACTTCCCTAGTTTTTATTTCTTCACTTGTGGAAACTAAAAGCTCTTATTCTTCAGTATTTTCCGACGGCAACATTCTCACGCGCGGTAGACCGGATAAAAAGTGTGAAAGATGTTTCAGATGTTAATGGTTTCTATGTCACAATGTGGGGGGAAAGCATAGTGGAGAGTTGTGGCTGTGCTATTGCTTTGTTGTCTGTGAGACTAGAGCCAGGCAGTTTGGGGGGATCGGCGAGCTGAAAGGAGACGTGTGGTCACCATGGGCTCTGTGCAGGAATGGGGACGACAGAGCGGGGCCACGTCCAAGTTGCAGCCACACAGCTTCTCATTAACTCTTGTGAAGCTGCCCTGTGTACGGCCAATGGAAGAAGCTTTTATTTTGCTGGAAGAAGAAAAATGAATCTCCTCTCTTCTCAGTGCACACAGTGTGTTTTCTGAGGTTCTAAAAGGTTTGAAAAGTGGCCTCTGGGCCGCAGGACAACGCGGTCCAAAAGTGTGCCATTGAGAGCCATATGTATGCACAATCCTATTATAATCGAGCACTGCAGAGTCCGATTTCAGCGGTGAGTTCGCCATAAAACAAAGGAAGGATTCTCTTAGGGAATTGCATAAAACTGTACGCATATTTGTGAGATTGCTGCCATATTCGATGGATTTGAAGTCTCAGCTCACATCAGATTCTGAGAAAGCTGAGAACACCTAGTCATCCCAGAATAAAACTGTTTCTCTTAAAACACTAGAGCGCTCATGCCCACATAGCCCCTATGTTGGGTTGTGTCTGCCTGCCTAGCACAATGTGATGCAGTAGTAAATACACGGTTATGGGAGTATGATCTCCACTTGCTAAATCACCACAACTATGTCACCCCTCATTTAAAACGCAGATATTAGATTTGTTGTCTTTCACCATATTTGGCAGTTAGTAGCGTCCATTATTCCATAGCAAAAATGAAATTTCATGAATCAAACTTGTTGAATTGTAATCTGGAGCTACCATAAACTGGATGCGTATGAGCGTCATTAAGTGCTTTCTTATACCCCTGTATATAAAATAACCAGAAGTTGCATTTCTTTATTTTTTCTATTATTTGCAGGTCAAGGCTGGTGTAGAGCAGATTAGGGTCAGTGCTGCTGTAGCTCTGGGGTTTGTCACATAATCAATCAAGGTCACTGGTCGCCTACATGTAACTATTAATGGAAAGAATGGGTTGGGCTGTACTGTATGCAGGCCGACAAGAAACATTGGAAAAAAATTTGTTGGGCTGGTTTTGAAATAATTCACAGCACATATATCAATGAATGAATAAATAGTTCCTTTTTTTGTCATTTACATGACCCATCCCACATGAAATATATGGACAAATTCAGAAACAACAAACCAAGCCTTCTGGCGTTTCATCCCACCATCATCCAACAACACAATACATCCACATTGACCAAAGCCCATTCACTGGTCAATAACATTGTACTGTATAATCACATCCATATGGCATGTTTCTGAATGATATTATTTCAAATGTGCTTGTTAGCGGGCAGATGTGCTGCTTTTCTATCCTTGCTCCATGTAGTTACATTAGTAATCAAGGCTAAATGAAGAACATCTGCTTGTAGATACGAAAACATCACTTTAGTATTGTGACTCATTTAAAAATGATAAAGTGAAACAGACATATCCTGGGTGTTTTGAGGCTACCCACCAAAGAAGCATCTGTCAAAATTCAAAGCTTTTTGGCTGCTGCAATTTTAGACCAGATATATTTAGTTAACTTAATATAGAAGGGTTTTGTTGGTGCTAAATCTTTGGTTGGCACAAAGAGCAAGAGTTTGGGGACAGATTTTGCATAAAAGATTTACAAAAAAAAAAAACAGTCTAGGACAGTCTGCGCTGATGGCTCTGAAAGATACAAACATGGCATATAAATACATTGGCTCTATCCATTTGCTGATCTTTGTCAAAGCTGCCAAGCCTTTTCTTTCTTTTCTATTTCTTTCTCTTTTTCGTTTTGTTTTTCCATTGGGCCTGTATCAAACTGGCTCCTAAATTGGCTGCCTGTTCATGCAGCTCTTAACAAAGCAGTGGCCTGAGTCTACACCTTTTCAACCACTCTAAGCATCTTTTATATGAGCAAGTGAATTCTAAATTAAAACCGTTAAGTCCTTAGCATTCGAGCCAGCAGGTTAATTTATGACCCTGGCTGACCGGCCTGGATTTGGTGCCCATTCTGGAGGAGGCAAAAGGTGCTCAGTCATGCTTCCAAAGCTGAGGTGACAGAATGAAAGTCTCTCCGTCTGCAAATCTGGAGCCGTCTCCCCACCTCATTTAGGTAGTGCCTGCACTGTTATTTCACAGTGAATGGATTTCAAACCAGAAAGAAATTGAAATGGGTCAGGTCAGACAGCTTTACCCTTATTGTCTCACACCCTTGGCCTCACATACCGTTTCCATCTCTTTCAGTCCATGTTCTGATTCTTCTCATGGTTTTGTAGTGAAATGTGTGATGTGCAAAAAGTATGATTTTTAGATGGTGGTTTCTCAACACTTACCAAACCCATTCTAGCATTGCAACACTTTAGCCTACATACGTGTAAGCTACAGTATCTATGAATAGTCCAGTCATGCTGTTTGAGCATTGGGCTAAGCTTTTTTTGCCGTGTCATCGGCTGTGTGAAGATAGCGAAGCAGTGCCGTCTTCACCTGAAGAGTCGCAGTTTTATCTCCATTGCCGATTATCTGCTGAGCTCATCGAGTTACCTTCGGCTTCCCTCTGCTCCCGAGTTTTTGTCTTACCTGTGCAGAAAGCTTATTTTTTTTTCCACTGACTGCACGTTTTCCGCTTGAGCTGTGAGCTGACAAAGACCTTTGCCTTACTAATAATGCATCATGTTTCCATGGATTCCGCCCCCAAGAGAACCAAGCGCAACATACTCACAGAGACAACTAATTACGGCACCCCCTCGTATATGAATTTTCCCAAAGCAGCAGTCCTGATTTGTTTGCAGGATACCAATGACATATGGGTGTGTAGACACAGATTTATGAAATAAGGGAAAGCCATTCCGATAAGAAATCAGTCGGTTTCATCTCTGCAACGGTCTGCAAGTATACAAACACTGCTAACCTCAGAACCATTTCAGGATGTCTCTACAGCTTAGAATAGGCATGGGATGATACCAAAATGTCATGCCACAATTATCCTGGCCAAAATAATTTGAATTCACAATATTCAAAACTCTTAAAATGGCTCTAAAGCACCTGGAATCCCTTAATCCCTTAACCTTAACATTTTTTTGGAAGCAAATATTGTTATTAATCTTCCTTTTGAAGAGATTGATGGATTGATGAGCCCTCAAGAGCAGGTAGAATCAGATATTAAGATCCACATTAACACATTCTATTACGCCTCCTCTCAACTAAAATCTGCTGATTGTCCGTAGCTTACTGGCAAAGAGGTTTTCTCAGACCTGTGTTAGTACTACTGTAATACAGCCACAGTATTACTGCTACTATTTTAATGCGGTTACAAACACAACTATTTTTTTTAAATGTCTTCTCAACACTATCTATAATATATGGTTGGACTGTTTTTTTTTTAAATGGCTTTTTTAACAGGATCACTGGGGTCTCAAATACAGTCAACGTTCTGATTGGTCTGGACAGCTCAGTGACCCCTTTGAGCCACACTCTCCTGCACCACCACCGTGCTGTCCTCTCTCTGCTTATCATCTCTGAAGGTGTGAGGTTTCCTGGCACTGACATTTCCCTCGGCGGGCCTCCTGCTACCATAGGTGGGGCGAGTCCTGTCCGGTCCTGTCGAGTGTTCTGCGAGATAGTGTGTATGGTTTTTTTGTACGAGGAGGTCTGATGTGAGACGGAGGGTGAAGACATTTAAACTCTTAAGTGCAACTGCAGCAGCAGGCCAGCACTTGTAATATTGAATTAACATTTGTAGCTGAGAGAGAGCAGAGTGAGAAAGAGAGCACTTTGTGGTGAAAGGATTGCATGAATCCACAACACAAAGGCAACTGGAGTTCACCCGGTTCAGTATTTCTAAATATGTGAGAGAGGGGCGGTTGTTGACGAGAACAGAGGCCAAATTAGATAGTTTTGGCTTCCAAAGTGGCCAAATTGGATTTTGGTTGCTGGGTGTTTGTTTGTAAGGTTTTGGAAACATTTTATGGCTACTTTAAGCTCTTTTATGAATAGACACAATTTGAAAGTTTTCCACTTTGGACGCGTTCGATCAACAACAGTGTTTTCATGCGACTCTCCTTTGCCTGTTTTCATCGCTTGCTCTGCATTCAGTAATCATAAACTCAGCATGCATAATGATGTGGCTCACAGCTCACATCAGGGCCGCCCTCGGGCCTGTGGTGAGGGCTGAGTCACACCAATGGCCAGCATCAGGTGCAGGAGCAGCCCATCACATGAGATGGAGGAGGCACGTGTTGCATGCTGGT
The DNA here is from genome assembly GCF_949987685.1 of Ammodytes marinus. Classification (NCBI taxonomy): domain Eukaryota; kingdom Metazoa; phylum Chordata; class Actinopteri; order Uranoscopiformes; family Ammodytidae; genus Ammodytes; species Ammodytes marinus. The sequence goes on along the minus strand of NC_137218.1, from coordinate 22,647,188 downwards.
TCGCCCTGAAGGAAGCTTCACCCCTCAGCTAGTTTCAACCACAAACAAAAAGAACTGGAGAGCCAGTTTCATCATGCCCATGTGCATGTACGAGTAAAGGCTGCTGCTATCTGTAGTGATTAGTGTTGGAGCATGGCTGACAGAAATGCCATCCGGTTCCTCACACTATTGTCTGTCTTATTTAGAATTAAGACTTGCTTCTTAATCTTTTTTACTCTTTGTTCGAGCTAATAAATATGCCACCACACTGGTTGCACCGGTCTGTTACACAACACCTGGTTGCCTATCGGGGTTATAAAAGCCTTTTCTATTTTACGGCAGGTACTCATACCAAACATCAGTTGTCATGCTCTTCTACTGACACCCACATTGAACCATTGGCAGGCACTGTGTTAAGATTTGAAGTTATTCACACTAGGTGCTCAAAGGGTTAAGATATTGATGGCCACGGCAAAGCCTTGGTCTGTCAATGAGTGTAGATACTAACAAAGAAAGAGACTATTATGTTCTTATCTCTTGGTGTTGATGAGACTATCCTGAAGGATGTGCTGTAAAACCACCCTGTTCAACCTTTAGACCTTTTGGACGGCAGCGTCTCTGTGTGAAGAGGAGATAATCGCACTGCCATCCCCATCTACGCCACTGCAATCCTATTATACAGCCTGCCCCCGCACTGGGTTGCGATTTTGCTCAGGCTAAACTTGAAAGCATCTATTTTTATGTCCAACAATAGTAGTTCAGCTGGATAATGAATGATAGAGTTTAGCAGAATATAAGTGTTCCTACTAAATGTGTTCCTCAGAAAGCTTCCTGTTAGTTTGTTCTCAGAAGTGAAATCTATAACATATAGTAGTAGCTTCTTGTGAAAATTCCTGGTATTTCCAAAGAGGCCCTGCATTCCAAATAGCAATCCCTTTCTACATACTTAAGCTGTCCATAAAAAGTATGTTGTTTGTTTCCATGCAGAAGGCATACATTCGGGACATACTTTTCCTTTATTTTATCATAACATTGCGCCTTGAACTCGCCTCTTGCTTATATATCCCTCGCATAGCTGGTTGTTTTAACTTGTAAGCTCTGTCGACGTGACGTAACTTCAAGTGCGGAGTGGATTGGGGGTCAGAATCTCCCAAAAAGCATGCTGATTTCCACACTAAAAATCACGACTGGATGTAGTAGGGTAGTCCAGGTGGGGCATTGGAGCATCCTAAATCTTTTTCTACCATACTAAATAGCAGGAAAGTATGGGTATTGGAATGCAGCCAGTGTTATGGTCCTGGTTCACGGCTTTAGTGGGGAGTGTTGCTTCCAATTCAGTGATGACTCTTTCAATATACTAGCACTAAATAAGTGGTATGTGGATTCATCTATTGGATGGATTCTCTCCCTTGAAGCTGTGCTTGCACCCTCCGTCCTGTGCCGTTCTCCTGCGATCTCAAAACATACTGCACTTTGATCAGCTTTAATGCAGTATGCTTAGGTTTGGTTTTCTCGCTCTCCTTTTCTGTTTCGCGTTCTGGCTGCCAACCCACCCTCCCCTCTCTCTACCTCCCTCTTTCTGCACTATTTTGTGATCACTGGACAACATTCTCCTTAATGAGGATGAAAATGCATTATGACAGGCAAAATTATCTTGCGTTTCACAGGTATTTAAGGGACCGGACAGAAAGTATTAGGAGGGGAGGAGTCACTGGCTGAATTATGGCAGCATTAGATGAGACATTTATTTATATATATATATAGCTATATATTTTTTTATTTTAATTTTTAATTTAATTTTTTTCTCAGGGAATGAGAGGAGGAACGATGGCCTAGCCTTTCACACGTTCCCTATTTTGTCTGGGAGACCTGAGACAAATGTAATTTCCCCGATCTCTCTGCTCATGGCTGCTGCTCTATTGATCTTTCTCACCACTTATAGCCTGTCTGCCTCGTGCTTTTGATTCTATTATTTGTATCTCCTTCCCCTTCTCCAGTGAGTTGTTTTGCTGGAACATTCATTCATAGTAGTTCCACATGAGTGGGTGAATGAGTGATGTACATGGTGTGGGACAATGACATTCGTTGCATTGTAGACCTTATGTAACAGCGCCCTGCAGGAGTTACAGGGTTATGATTGTAACTATGTAGGCATGCACACCACACACACGTCGGAGAGTGCTGCGTGGGTGTCTGTACACCCATTACTGGTACGTGTAAAGGCTATGACCTGTTGTAACATGATTTGTCTTGAATTGTAAGGATTTTTATCTTTCAGTGTTGTTCTTATCAAGACTGTCTAGGTTATAGCAAACAATGTTTTATATTTGGGTAAACGGAGCTCTTTGTGTGCATGCACAATTTTCCATAACCTTCCAAAAACAGAAATATATTAAAGTAGTACCTTTTGTGTAAGTGATATGAAAATAGGATTGCACATTTAAAACATTTAGAATTTTGTAAAATATCCTCTCATGAAAAACAAACAAAATAGATCAATACAATTGGTAGAACACGTAGTTAAAAAGGTGAATGCTGCATTGAGACAAATAACTACATAATGTAATCCAAAGTATGTCAAGGTTTTTGTGTATTCGAATGCCACTTTGATTGACATGGGTGTGGACATGGGTGTGCCCTGTGCACCTCCAGTACAGCTTAGCCCCAAACTATTTTAGCTTCACTTTAACTCTGTGTTCCCCCAGGGCTCATTTCACGGCACTGTGCTGCACCAGTCAGTCATGAGATATGTTAGAAATTTTGAAGGCCCGTCTTTTAAGGTGTGACGCCAAACATACTTAACCTGCAGATATCAAGTTTCACTTTTGGATTGGGATGAATGAATTGTGTGTGGAGTGCATTTGCCAACTATGCTGCTGCTGCATCTTTCAGGCCCTGGGACAGTGTGGCGTAGTGCCATTGCTGTGGGCGTGGCTAGTATGAGGGTTGGTTGGTACTGGCCATGGCAGTACCAACCCTGATGCCAACCCCCCCCCCCCCTCCCCTCCTCAAGATAGACACAAATAGAGATTCACAGCCTGGGACTTCCTGTTGTTGGACAATGATCACAGCCTGTTTTCTTTGCTGCTCCCACTTAACACTCAGCAACACATCCAAGTCTCCCCTCTAACAAAAGAATGGCCTGGCTTCCCCTTTACGTTAACCTCCTTACTGAATAAAGAAGACCCTCTTCTCTGCCCACTCCTTCCTGCCTTAAGAGCCTGTCCCCACATGGGTTCAGGCCACTGTGAAGTGCAGATCTTTTATAGAAAGGCAGTTCCGATACTTAACTTTAAAGTCGTCTCAACAGAGCAGTTATCATCACAAATTCACAGGAGCGGTTCACCTGTCTACAGCGCAGCAAAAGTGTTGGTTGGTTGTAGTTTTAGAGATGACACACGTTTCCAGTGTTTTTAGCGTTTTGACAGCTCTATAAGGGGGAATGCCATCTCTCTGGATTAATCTCAGTTAAACAGCTTAGAGGAAAATGTGCACACTCCCCAGCGTGAAATAGGCCGCATTCACACTATTACACGTCTAGTTAGTAGAATCCGTCAATCCAATTTCATCCTGATTTACAAAAAAAGCAGGTTTCACACGCATACTTAGTTTCCTTAAGGAGCGCCTCAAGGATTTATGACCAGTTGTCAGTCATTTAACTACAAATTTCACAACACAGTCACATTGATCCACACACACCACTACAAACCATGATCCCCAGCTTTCTGCTGCTGCTTCCTTCATTTCTATATTGGCTGTAAGCTGTCATGACATTTGAGGCACCTGTGAAGCATCAGATCATGCTGCCTCTCCTCTTCTAGGGATTTAGAAGCATCAATAAAGATTGCTCATTGTGAGTTATACTATGTACTTAACTATCTTTTAAAATATTCTCCGCGCTGTGGAAAGTAAGTAAGTTAGGTAAGTTGTATTACTCATCATCCATGTACCAAAGGGCTACTCACTCCTAGTACCTTCTTTCTCTTACATTTTCATTTATTTTGAACGTTATGCCACACCTCAAAGGCCATATTTACCTTGAATGTTAAAACCTACTTGACAATAAAGTTGTCTCTGATACTGGTTACATGTGCAAAAGTTTATGTCTGTACCAACCAGATCTCTTTATGGGTTTATTTTTGCATGGTGACTTGAGAACTACTGAGTGATCATAATTCTGAAGAAGAAAAAAGCCCTTATTGTTACCCTATGTCCGACTGAGGACAATAGTGTGATTTAGTGTGGATTGTTTAGATCAGTGATTCCTAACCAGTAGTGCTTGCCCTCCAAATGGTACTGCTGTATTTCCAAAAGTAAAATAAATAAATAAAAAGGTTCTGGTTTAAACCCCTGGGGATGGGGGGGGGGACTCAATTGTTGCTGCCCTGGAAATATACGAATGCAACACCTCGTGTTCATTTTTTCAACCCACCATAATATGCCGACACCAAATGTACTCATTATTACTGCAGGGCACTGTAGAGACTGAGTCAATTTTCCCTGTTAGGGCTTTCTACATGTTCCACTTCCTAAACATTCAATCCTTTTTGCGACACAGACGCTAACGCTGGGCAAGCCGAGTGACGCACAGTGCAGTACATCATCTCTGTCTACCACTAGGCCCGCCCAACACACACACACACACACACACACACACGCACGCACGCACACACACACACACACACACACTGACTGGCACCCAGAGGCAGACATCAGGTGACTGGTACAGCTGTGCCTGGCAGGGGGATCTCTTGTCAGTTTGTATCAAAGCTCACACAGTGGTGGACATAGCCAGATGACCTGGTTGGGCTGTAGGCTGCTCAGTCCAGCATCCAATCACAGCCCTGTGCTTCATCTTTTCATGCGTTATTCATGATGTCATTATTTAGATTGTTTAGTAGAATGTAAAATTCCGCTTAATATGCTTTTTAATTTTAATATCGGGATGAATCCATACTGAGACTGGAGTGGTTAAAGCCACACTGGTGCTGCCAGGTCATCTGTCCCACTGATTTAGGTTGTGTTGGTTTTATGGATGCACATCCTCGCTGCTTTCCCAGTGTGTGAGTGGGTAGGGTGTGTTTACCGTGGACGCTATCTTAATTACGTTGCCGTGGGTTAATCATTTCTAGCTCTTACCCAACAGCGTCTCAGTCCTGGAAATCCATTTATGGACAAGTATATGGGCAATTTCTGGGCTTACATTTTTTTTTTTTAAATTAAAAGTGTTGTTCATTATTCTCTCCCATCCTAACTAATTCTGTGCGGTTGTGTCAAATTGTGCTTTTTCAGAAGCTGGCAGCCGAATGTCAGAGTGCAGGCTACAGTGGCACGCTGATCCCTTACAAGTGTGACCTGTCCAACGAGGAGGAGATCCTGTCCATGTTTTCGGCGATCAAGACGCTGCACAAGGGCGTGGACGTGTGCATCAACAACGCTGGACTGGCCCACAACGAGCCCCTGCTCAGCGGAAAGACAGAGGGCTGGAGGAACATGATCGACGTGGGTGGATCTTATGCACACACACATATATTAAAGCCTGGGCTGACAAGAGCTGGAGAGTGTTTACTTAGAACAGTTATGGTTAGAATGATCCCATTGATGTTGATGTTGTATTGATGGTCATGGTCCCTCTTCTCAATGAAAAGCAGAGGGGATAGGAGCTGAAATGGCCGCTGGGTGTGAATGGAGGTCTTGTGTTTGTAGAGCTTGTGTTGTCCATGGAATTAGAGTTAAAGCAGCGATATGTGGATCCATGGGTCTGCACCAGTGTTGGGGAAGTTACTTTGAAAGTGTTACTATGCCAACTACCAATGACTTCACACTGGAAGAATTTGAACTACAGCAAAGATACCCCAGGGAGAAATCTATGTTGGTTTACTTATACAATTCTAGGAGAAATTGTTCAAAGTACTTTATAAAAATGTCCCAGGCCAGCAAAAAAAAAGCCATCTGGACTTTTCTATTATCTGGGCCTCATCAATGGGAGACCGGTTACATTGGATAAGAAATGGTCAAGTTAAAATAAAATGTAATTCCTTTCCTTTAATCGACCAAATAGGTTTGTAGTTTCAGTAGCTAACTACTCACACAAATAAAGGAAAAAAGTAATTGAACTACTTGAATAACTATGCGAATATGAATGTAGTTGAACTACCAACAAGATACTTCAAAATGTAGTTAAACTACTAGTGTCATTACATGTAGTTCACTACTCCCCAACACTGGTCTACACACACACACACACACACACACACACACACACACACACACACACACACACACACACACACACACGTAATGCACGTACTCGTCCCCTCCCCTCACAGAGGCTGCTTCATTGGTTCTGAGGAGAAGGCCTGGCAGACACAGCAGAGGCCCGCTAATGAAAGACGGCACTATTTCTCCTGTTAGGACTTTTTTCATTCATGGAGCTCTTGACCACTGAAGACCCCCCCCCCCCCATTTGCTCTAAAGTTAACCGTCTCCCCACAGTCCTGCATTCATAACGCTGGTCCATCTGTTGTCATGGCAGCCCATGTGAATGTGTACAGCAGTGTATTTTTAGCCTGTGTTTAATCTGCACGCTGCTGACCTTGTTTGGTCACTTGCCCTGCCTATCTTGCTACAGCGTTAGCTTGAACCTGCCGTCTATCAATGTCACTATGGGAGCGGCTTAGAGGCCACAGGCAGGACAGGAACAGCAGGTTCTGATGGTCTTGACACAGTGACCCATTGACCATCAGTCATCAGAACAGATGTATTGTCATCATATGGCCTTCTCAAATTGGATTTAGCAATAAACTTCTGGACTTCTGGAGAATGCTTGTTGTCAAAATAATTTTTTTGTCAGAATCAGTGAATATCTCCTCATGATCCGCTACCTGTGTGTGAGCTGGAGAACAATCTGGTGTTAATCACAGCCTAGGCTCTGTAAACTGGTATGTAGACAAAGGGGGTCCACCCTTACTAGCAACATGCCAGTTTACAGAGGCTAGGCTGTGTATTAACACTGGCATTTTTTTACCCCCTCAGTCCAGACAGGTAGCGGATTGTTAGGAGATATTCACTGATTTTGAAAAAAAGAGGGTTTTGACAACAAGCATTCTCCAGAATTGCTGACTCCATATTTTAGTTAATAAAAATGAGTCATTAAAAAGTCAGTAATGTGTACATTTGCTCTACAATGTGAGTGGTTGAATACATGGGTTAAGTGGCTCTCTCCTCTTTCACCTGCAGGTGAATGTCTTAGCCTTGTCTATTTGCACCCGTGAGGCGTACAAATCAATGAAGGAGAGGAATGTGGACGATGGCCACATCATCAATATTAACAGGTAAGCTAGGTAGATAACATTCTTTCAAGTCTGAGAACAAATGTATGAATTTATCTGAAAATAACTCACTTCGTTAAAGGTGATTTTAATCTTGCAACCATTAAGGTTCCTGTTGGACCTGGAACAATGTGAAGACCTGATACTAAACTTATGTCCTTTTCATTATAATAATATTGGATTTATTATAATTATGTAGTTAAATTTTTTAGATCTATTAAAAAGAATAGAATAGAATATGTTTATTGCCAATTGAGACACTGTATGATATTTAACCATACAAATAAACCTACAAAATGGTTAAGCTCATGCATCTCTCTGCCTGTTGCAGTATGGGCGGGCACCGAATGGTGCCAAGTGCTGATGAGCATTTCTACTGTGCCACAAAATATGCTGTGACAGCTCTGACCGAGGGGATACGGCAAGAACTCAGAGAAGCAAACACCCACATCAGAGCCACAGTAAGTTGGTTGGCACTATTGCAATTGCTAGTGCCTTTGCTCACACCTCATAATTGATTCAAAATACAGCATGCCTATGTTCAAATGAGTTTGGGCAAAGCATGTCCTGACTGTATCAATCAGTGTTTAAACATTGTACATTTTGCAATGCCTTTTCCCACCCTGCAGTGTATATCACCTGGAATAGTGGAGACTGAGTTTGCGTTCCGGCACCACAACAGTGATCCGGAGAAAGCAGCTGCAGTGTATGAGAGTATTAAAGTAAGAAACCCCATTTAACTGAAGTCAACCGATGTATTTCACAGCAAAAAATACTGTTGAATTTATAATGAATCCCCCCTCCCACTTTACAGTGTTTGAAAGCAGAAGACGTAGCCAGTGCAGTCACATATGTCCTCGGAGCCCCTCCTCATGTCCAGGTTATCTCTTTGTTTCTCTCTCTACCTTTTTATTCCATTAAATATGTGAGTGTTGTTTGGTGTTTGGTTTCTGTATTGATCTGCCTTCTATTGTGTGTCATCAGATTGGAGATGTGCAGATGCGGCCAGTGGAGCAGGTGTGCTAGCAGTGAGACGGGGAAGCTGCGGGAGGAGCAGACAGACAGACAGACGGCAGCCATGGTGACTCCTTAGCGACCTCTGCTGGGCAAAAGGGGGGGGGGGGGGTGGGTGGGAACAAAACAAATCAACTAAAGCTGTGTTGGATCTGCAGAGAGCTGGAGCCTTAAGGAGGCTGCGCGAGGAAATGTTGGGGCGTGGACTATTGTCAACCGCTACGAAAATACTACTGAATGCAGAAACCTGTTATTTTTTTTATTTTTTTGTGAATTGTTGAGCCCAGACCTGAGCTGAGCTGACTCCAAACTACAGTAGGAACACATCAAAAGCTGCTGTGCTATGTGGTCATCTGCACGACCATCACTTCAGAGGGAAGAGTATGCCATTGATTGCACATGTTTTTTCTTTGTAGGTTATATGACATATCTTTTTTTGAAATTAAAATGGAAAGAGTAATTGCTGTTTATAAGAATGAGCTTTTTTTTTTTTTTCTCTCTCTTTATGAATTGTTTTATAAATATTTTAACATGATCATAGTTAGATGTGGTCTCATCCTCACTAACCCTAGACAACACTATGTCCTACTCACTGAAACTAACCCATTAGCAGTCTCTCCATCCTGTGTCCTTAACTCAAACAATGTTCTGTTTTGACTCTTGTCAGGAACAATGCAGGTTCTTAAACCCATATAAGGAATCAGGAAATGGTAAAAAGCTAATAGAAAGAGGCCATTCTCCGCTAAGCACATGGTGGTTTCTACAATCCACCTTTTTGCCTGTGTAATTCCAGTTGTTCTGCACTTTGGATTCATTTATGATGAGGTCATAAGAAGGAAAAACTGGCGACTTACGTAGGGGAAGAAACTAACTCTGTGCACATGTATACCCATATAGATGTGTACCTTTTCAGTGGAAATTTCTCCTTTAATGAATCAATAAAAAGGATTGCTCAGAAGCAAGGCATGGTTTGTGTTATGTTCATATGACTGAAATAAAACATGTGGTGGACTTTGTGACAAGGTTTTTATTACACCTTACATGACATGACACTTTCTGTGATATGACCTACGTACTGGAACTTGAATTCGACTTAATCAAGTCAGCAGCAATCAGTTGGTCCACAGTGGTTTATGGTTTAAAGAGAAATGATGCAAAAAACTAGCCTGGCATTCCCAGACCTGCCACTAGGCGCTGGCAAATTAAATTTGCTGTTCAAGATATCAGGGTATGGATTTCCAGGCTAGCAAAAAGCCAAAAGCTTTAACAAAGTAAAAGCAACACGTAAAAGAGGTATTGTCACATATAACATGCACACAACAATAACAGATTGAAAGTGATGTCTTTTCAAAACATCCTATCAAGTTTTAAAAAATGAACAAAGCTGTTAGAAGCTCAACAAAACCTAATCTAATTTAATAAATAGGCTCACAAAAATGGCCAATTTAATAGATCTGCATGGCAGATCTATTACATTTTCACACTCGTGCAATTATTTCTGGTAGTACACTTCTGTTTGACTTCTTCACCAGAAGTGTGTTTACGATTAGAAGCTTAAGGCAAACAATGATTTGTGATTCACTTGAGCTGATATAAAAATCTGCCGCTCTCAGTGGCATGGTGAACATTGTCATTGTGCAAAGCACAGAGGTATCAGAGGTTTGTCTGAGTTTTGAGTTTTTCAGGTAGATAGAAGTTGGAACTGATGACTGCAATGTCTGGAAGTCCATCTCCTCCCCTCTCATAATAAGGCATTTTTGACTTGATTTCCTTCAGGGCATACGGTGTGATGGACAGCTTCATTTTCTGTAGAGGAAACGGACCAATGATATTAACACAGTTTGACATGACATGGAGACACATGCAATAAGGAAAAAGACCAAATGTACGTCACCTGCATGAATGGGCCAGGCAGCACCCACAATGTGTGAATGGCACCCAAAGGAATCCAGATGATAGAGGCCATGGCGATTACCCAGCCGACCCCCTGAGCCCAGGGAGGGAAGACGTAGTCCCCATAGCGCGCTGGTTTGAACTGGATCACGGAGAAAATCAGGATAACCTGCCGCAAAGAGAACATATATATATATATATATATTTATATATATACACTCAACAAAAATATAAACGCAACACTTTTGTTTTTGCTCCCATTTTTCATGAGATGGACTTAAAGATCTAAAATTCATTCCAGATACACAATTGTACCATTTCTCTCAAACATTGTTCACAAATCTGTCTAAATGTGTGATAGTGAGCACTTCTGCTTTGCTGAGATAATCCATCCCACCTCACAGGTGTGCCACATCAAGATGCTGATCTGACATCATGATTAGTGCACAGGTGTGCCTTAGACTGTCCACAATAAAAGGCCACCCTGAAATGTGCATTTTTTTGCTTTATTGGGGGTCTGGGGACTCAGAACCAGTCAGTATCTGGTGTGACCACCATTTGCCTCATGCAGTGCAACACATCTTCTTCGCATAGAGTTTATCAGATTGTCAATTGTGGCCTGTGGAATGTTGGTCCACTCCTCTTCAATGGCTGTGCGAAGTTGCTGGAGACGGCTTATGGTGGAGAAATGAACATTCAATGCACGAGCAACAGATCTGGTTGACATTCCTGCTGTCAGCATGCCAATTGCACGCTCCCTCAATGCTTGTGGCATCTGTGGCATTTTGCTGTGAGACAAAACTGCACATTTCAGGGTGGCCTTTTATTGTGGACAGTCTAAGGCACACCTGTGCACTAATCATGATGCCAGATCAGCATCTTGATGTGGCACACCTGTGAGGTGGGATGGATTATCTCAGCAAAGCAGAAGTGCTCACTATCACACATTTAGACAGATTTGTGAACAATGTTTGAGAGAAATGGTACAATTGTGTATCTGGAATGAATTTTAGATCTTTAAGTCCATCTCGTGAAAAATGGGAGCAAAAACAAAAGTGTTGCGTTTATATTTTTGTTGAGTGTATATTGTTTCAACCCGGGGAAACTTTTTGTACAATAATCAGTCAGAATCATGTCGACTCACAGTGATCAGCACTGGACCAATGATGAGCCAACACAGCCTGAAGAAGATGTTTGGTCTTCTCCCAGTCATCTCCTCAAGGTTGTCTGAAAGTCGAGTTACTCCTGCACACGGAAAGCTACTTCAGTAAGAGTTTAGAGACCTTTACTGCCCTTAGCAATGAGAATGAAAGTCTGATATACAGTATACACATAGCCCTGAAACATGTTAACGCTATAGTACGTCACTTGTGTCGCCCCCTGAGGAATTGTGTGAAATTACAACAACACTGTTGGCACATTTACATGACGTAAGCCTTTGGTGATCTTCAGTAATTTTCTTAGGTCCTTATGTTTTATTTGTGGTACAATTCACAACTGAAACACTTTGTGGGCGCTTTTTGAGCTCCTGCGCCAGTGTCAGGGGGTGACACAAGTTCTCAAACATTGCCATACTGAGAAATACAGAGAGAGTCTATGAAGCTGATATGCTTAATCAACTTTGTGTCAACTAATTTGGCAATGGCTGGAATGTAATGGACATTCATTTATACAAAAATGTTACGCACTATAGCTTTAAGATGTCTGCTTTTGGTAGTGCTTTTACATTAACTGTCCACAAGAAATGAGTTTTTTCTCACCATAACTCCAGCAGATGGCTATAATCTCAAAGAATGCGAGAAACATGATGGACACTATGGCAGTGTAATGGTCCATCAGTTGGAAAATGTAGATTCCCACCTGAACGGAGACACACTCTTTAGTACAGTGAGACTCACTGGTTGAAACTCATCATGTTAATGTATAGCTTTTACCTGCATGACACAGGGAATACCCAGGAGGAACGCTACACTGCAAATGGCCAGAATAAACAGCTCCTTCCGCTTGAAAATTTTAATCACACTGGGATAGAATTGATCCATGACACTGGTCACCAGCACTTCCACCATTGCAAACTGGCATAAAAAAAAAGGAGAAAAACAAAATGAAATTAAAGAAGATGTCATACTGTAGCTCTGTGGGATTTGTTCAAATAATTATACATTGTTTTTTTCCTGTTCTCCCCAATTAAATACCTCACTGTCCAGTCCGAGGCAAAGCAGCATGAAGAAGAACATCACAGCCCAGAGCTGAGGCACTGGCATGTTGGAAAAGGCTTGTGGGTAAACAATAAAAACCAGACCTGGACCTGCATACACAGAGGGATAGAATGTCAGACTGGTATTGCTCATTGAAAAAGTGAAAACCACGAATATAATTACTAAATAAGGAAAAGCTGCAACATGAAATAATGTAAATTGTGAGGGAAAGAGTCATATTTGAAGAGATTATCAACAATATCAGCACAAACGATAAGCGGATACTTGACAGCAAAAGATGAAAAAGTTGGAAACATATCTCTCAAAATGTGATTGGTTTGTGAAATGAATGGGTCGATTTGAAAGCTCATAGCCTTCCCATTCTTTTTTTTTAAGTATTTCTATTTCTATTTTTTTTTTTTTAAGATCTTTTTTTGGCATTTTTATGCTTTATTGATAGTGCAGAGAGACAGAGGTGAAATGGGGCAGAGAGGGGAGTGACATGCAGAGAACGACCGCGGGCTGGAATCGAACCCGGGTCCGCTGCTGGCCGAGGCCCATGGGGGGGACGCCCTACCAAGTGAGCTAAGGGCGCCCCCATTTCTAGTTATTTTTAAATGTATCTATTGCCAGTTCCACATATTTCCAAGCTTTCTATTGTTTTGTGATCAGTAGTGCTTTTCTTTCTATTCCTATCTACTGTGTTTCGTATCTGTTGATCTGTGTGTGGTGAGCTGTTGCATGCATTTTGCACCTACAGGGCTAATTCAATTTGCACTGCGTGAAATTGCCCATCCCCCTGGGGCTAGAGATTTGAGTTGCTTTTGCTTTCTTACCATCCACCGCCAGATCGCTGACAGAAATGCCCTGCAGGTAAGACATGTATCCAAGGGCAGAGAAAATGACAAAACCTGCCAAGATACTGGTGAGGGAGTTGAGGATGGCTATGGTCAGGGTGTCCCTGTGTGGGGAAGAAGAGGTTTTTTAACATGATTTTTTTTCCCCTTCCCGCCCAGAGATTAGTATTGTCACAGGGGAAAAACACTGAGTGGATGAGGATTCTGCTTATTACTTGAGAACGTTGTTGTTGAAGGAGTTGTAGCTGGACATGGCCATCAGGGAACCGAAACCAATCCCAATGGAGTTGAAGATCTGAGCTGCAGCGTTCACCCATACCTGAAACACAGATGGGGACATTCATCCAAAACAAGGAATAAATATGAATAAGAATAATGAATAATCTAATAAAAATTAAATAAACAGAACTTTTTTAAATAACACAAAAATACTACTCTAATCAAGCTATTGAGGAAAAAAGTTAAAGGAAAAAAACAAGCACCATTGACATGATTGAGATTTCCTTCCTAATTTCTGTAGCCAGGGGCATAGCACCAAATTCTGGGCCCCTATACAAAAAGTCCTGATGGGCCCCCTGAAAGGCGGTCTTACAATACACATGGCTCTCTGAGCCAGACAACTCCACAATACATTTATTTGAGGAATGACCAAATCATTACTTTTACCGGTGTTTCCCCCAGAAAATGTCTTAGTCAAGGTGGTCACTGGCCAGGGTCACAGGAGGCGCGGCGCATAGGGCGAAAATGTTGGGGGTATTTTGCTCAAAGATGCCAATGCGCACTATAGAAATAAACAACTGTTTATTTGAATACAAAAATACAACAGACACTGACCTTACAGTTGTGCAATTTTGTTTGCTATGTGCAGGTAAAATTTTACGGACAGTACAAAACACAATTAAAGAAAACTTCTACTGTTTTGGTGCAATGCTATGCAGACACACTAAATACAAATAATAGACCATACACTTGTGTATGCACAACAAGTGCAAATTCAACTTTTTAAAGTTCCTTTATGGATGGGGGGCTGTGATTATTGTGGACAATAGGCCTACTGTGATGCGATAGCCTATAATTCATTAATGGTTGTTATTATTAGCCTACTTGCTTGATTTATTTTTAAATACAAAGGTTATTGGTCGTTTTGGAACATGTCTTTCCCAATTTAAAACATAAAAATAAAGCAGCATTGAAAATTCAGAAAATAAATCTTGTTGGCCTACACTAGCATGCTGTTCTACAAATAACTCAATAGTTGAAATAATAAATACAATGTGTTTTCCCCTTAAAATGTCTAAATGCATTTCAAAGACAGTAACAGTGTGGCACTTCTTTAAACTTACTGAAACTTGCAGGGGCCATCACTCTCATGTATTTATCAGACTTTTCTCTGCGCTTTCTGAGCTGATAGATAGGTTGTGTTGCCACAGTGATGTGGAGTCTTAAACTGTTCTAGCTTTGCCAGCACTTATATCTGTACAGCTAAATATCCCCATAGAAACATTGCTGCGTTTATTTTCGCCACCAGCTCAATTCAATGTCGGATTGCTCCTGCTTACTCTCCCGCACACATGCCTTAGTCATGCGCAGGCCCCTGATCTCCTTGCAAGGGTCAGGGGCCTATCATGAGCCAGTCAATTATTTCTTTTTTTGGAATGGCATTGTTCAGGGCCTTCGAAGATCGGGGCCCCACATTCAGCTTAAAAAAAAAATATATATATATTTTTTTCTTTTTCTTGGGCCCCCCCGTGACTGTCGCACTTTCCCCCGCAGTCCGTCGGCCCTGTAGCCTATACTTTTGAAAAACATATATGTTGTAAATCAATCCTGAAGCCAATATAGGAATACTAGACAAAATAGTTTATCTTCCTTCTCTAACTGCTCTCCTGTGTCGTAAAGAACCAGAAGCCATTTTCAGTTCCTCGTCTCTTCTCTGTTTTGTTTTTCTTACCTCCAGTGAAAGCAGCTTGTCCCACTGCGGCACGATGAAGAACTTTATTCCGTCTAATGCTCCAGGGAGCTGTACGTTGTTGATCAGCAGGGCGATCAGTACAACGTACGGGAACAGTGCCGTGAAGTACACCACCTGTTCAATGCAGATGAAAACAAAGGTTCTTACTAGCTTGTCTGTCCATCCATCTATCTATCTATCTATCTGTCTGTCTCACTATTTTTTGCTATGGTTCCGCTCACCTTGCCTGTTGATTTGACCCCCTTGAAGATGCAAAAGTAAATGAGGGTCCAACCCAGGAGGAGAATAAGGCAAAGCTCCCACCGGATCTCTCCTGCTTCCTCCACTCCGCTAGTCTGCTCCAGCATCTTAAGTCTGAAATGAAATTCCAAAGAAGAAGAAATTAAAGGTGGAGTCAGTGATTCTGGAGCATGCTTGTCGTCAAAATCACTTTTTGTCAAAATCAATGAATATCTCCTCACAATCCACTACCTGCTTAAAAAAAGTATGGTGTTAATATACAGCATCGGCTCTGTAAACAGGTATGTAAACAAAGGATATATGTTAACAAAGGGGCCCACCATGCAATGGTACAAGACGGACTTCTGCTACAGCGTCGTCTCCCTGCCACTTCTTAAAGCGACTGCACTGATCATGAGCATATCCATAAGGTAACAGTCTAACTATGCATAAGTATCTCATACAACCCAAATTCAAAAATACTGAACTATCCCTTTAAGCACTGATAGACAATGGGCAGGCATGGAAACATCTAAATGTTGTGTCCCACAGGGTTCCATTTTGGGCCTTTTAGTACGGACAGGTAGCTGATTGTGGGGAGATATTAGCTGATTTTGACAAAAAGGGATTTTGACGGGCGCTCCGGTGGCGTAGTGGATAGAGCGCGTACCATATTGGCTCCGGCTTCGTTGCAGTGGTCGCGGGTTCGAGTCCGACCCGTGGACCTATACTGCAGGTCATCCCCCCTCTCTCTCTGTCTCCCCATTTCAACTCTGTACTATCTAATGGGGCTTGAAAATGCCAAAAAATTATCTTAAAAAAAAAAAGGGATTTTGACAACAAGCATTCTCCAGAACCACTGAATCCACCTTTAACATGACATGAGAGTTTCCTAAGCAATCATTCTCTAGTTGTGATATTCACTACCAAATAATTCACTGATTTGTAACACTCATTTGCTTGGCACATGAAATTTACAATGGCTTAACCCACATTCAATTGCTACATGCAAGCACAAACTCCTGTCAATGTGTAATCCAGTTGGAATATGTGAGGTTTTACTTGATTGTCTGAACAGTGAGTGTGTTTTTTTATTTTTAAATAGAAATCTTCTTTATAAAAAGTCTCTCCACATCAAAACCAAAAGACCAACCTGTGTTTCAACTGTATACTTCTCTCCGAGTCTGTTACACACAGAAGAAGGCTCCAATTCTTTCTACATACAAACACTTGATCTAATACGGCTGTTAAAGATTAGAACTCCTACCTTAAATTCCTACTAAACTCTTATTACTGACCCTGCATTTTAACTTCCTCATATCCCTCAAATGACTCTGACAAGGTTTGATATCATTTGGACCTAAAGTTGAGTATCACATTATTAGTGATTCCTAACCTGTGATATAGGCTACACCTAATTAGCCGAGTCAGAGTTGTGTAAGCAGCAGCCCAGCCTCTTGTCAAAGTACAGGGATTTTGTAATCCTGTGTCCAATCAAATCATTATCTAGTGTGGGTTTCTCCCACCCAACGGAAAAAATAAACCTACTTGAAGAACTCCTGGCTTGCTGTGGAGGTGTAGCTGCTATTGGTGGCCTGACTGGTGCAGTTTGGTGTGTTCCATGTGTTGTTGCAGCTCTGCCATGGTAGCGGTGTCTGGAAGGAGCTGAACAGGTAATAGAGGGCCCAGGTGATGACCAGATTGTAGTAGATGCACATGATGAAAGAGATGGCCACTGATGCCATGCCCACTCCTTGACAACAGAAAAAAAAATGTCAGACTAATGTGTGTACTGTGTATGTTTCAATTTGGGGTGTCTTTCAATGAGTGTAAAATGTAAAATGTTCCATTCATGCCAGCATACCTTTTAACAGCGGGCAGAGAATAGCCAGAGCATGGACAGGCCCTCTCCTTGTGTACTGACCCACAATCAGCTCCATGTAGAGCAGAGGGATCCCCAACACCACCAACATGAACAGGTATGGCACCAGAAAGGCACCTGTCAGGGGTCCATGGCAATTCCACTGTCAAACACATTGTTTCTTCCAAGAAGGTTTCAGCTGTGCTATATCGTTTTATGGCATCTTCCAGTCTTTAAAAGCAAAATTCCTCCTGCACCTGCGTTTCCAACCTTAGCCCCCCTAAATTGAAATAGGCCTACTATTGAGAACCTGCTAATATTTATTTATTTATCTGTACAAAACCACTGTATGAGTTTCTGGCACGAGCATTGTGCATATAATCACCTTATTATCAAATTAGATAACAAAAACTAGCTGAGATACCTTCTGCAGCAAAACAATTCAAAGTGCAGTTTATTAGCTCAATTTGTAACATTTAAACAAGACTGCTCAGTCTGTGTGAATCTTAGGACAGAGAAACAAGAGCAAATGATTCACTGAGGTTTGCATTTCATTTAAAAAAATGTATGTAAACTGTAAACATAGTTAAGGTAGTGTTTTTTTTATTATTATAGGCCAATAGGCCTTCTGTGATGCGATAAACAATAATTCAAATTATTGGTTATCGCTATCATATATGCTGCCTCTACTTGCTTGATTTCTTTTTAAATAGCCTACAGAGACACTTGGAGACACGTGTACATTTATTTACTGCAAATTGCGGCCTTTCGCGCGGATATGACCATACACAACTGCACACATCACACTTGCTAGCACTTAGAAAAAAAAAAAAAGTTTTTGGTCAGTTGGAAATCAAGGCAGCCCGCGCCCCCCCTGACAACTCACGGCGCCCCCCAGGGGGCGCGCCCCACCATTTGAGAAGCACTGCCTTAGCCTATATCCAGGGCCATAGCTCATCACGTGAGCTACAGTATCGGCCCATAAAACGTTACACATTTATTATTGTATACCAGCGTAGAGTGCATGAGCTTGTAACCCTACTGTAGCCTACATCAAATGCACACTGAGGGAATTCCAGAATTGAAAAAAAATAATTCACACAGATATCATTGCAGAACAAGGTGTTTGAAGTAGGGCTCACTTACAGCAGCACAGTTTGTTAACCTTTGGACCAGCGTATGTGTACACCGGCGGACCAATGTTCTATAATTCTAATGAGGATGAAATGTGTTTCTCACCTCCTCCGCTCCTGTAGCAGAGATAAGGGAACCTCCAAACGTTGCCCAGGCCCACAGCGCAGCCGATGCCCGCCAGAGTGAACTCTATCTGCCTGCTCCATGTTGGTCTGTTGAGCTGCTGTTCCATGTGTGCTCCCCGCGTAACAACTGTCGCTTATCTGGGCCCAAACTGGAAAGGTTGACCGGAATTTAAAAGACTCTGGGTGATATAACCTTGCTTTTTATTATCTGTAATGATTAGCTTAGCAGAAGCACACAGCAACTCCTAGGCGTTATGTGTCGTAAAAATCAACACATTTGTGGGTTTGAATAATATTATGTATATAAAATGTACAAGGGTTGAAAAACCTTGAAATGTCTGTATTTGAAAAAATATACATGTATATTTAAAAAAAACAGACACCATTACTTACTGTTGAAGGCCAAATAAAATAAACAAATTCAAACTGAATGGCAAAATACTTTTTTTTTACGTTAGACTAAACAAACTATATCACATGTATTGGAAGGGACATCATTTCTTAATCTTGCATGATAATAGATTATGTTTTTCCCCACAATTATTACAAAATACTTTTGATAAGTTTGAAATGATTATTATTATCTTTGGAAAGAGAAGACAGACATTGACTTTACATGCTTCTAACCATAAATGATCACTTTGATTATTCTAATATATTACAAACACTTCTTTCCCTCTGTACTTATAAAATCTTTATATCAACAAGACATGTAAGGCTTCCCAGTGAAGGCAACATGAGGTGCTGTAACACAAATGTAACGTAAAGAGTCATCATGACATTCAAACACCGTCATACATAACCTTCACGATAAGCAGAGATATGGCTAATGGCTCTTATAATATGTGAGCGAGCAATAAAGCAAAGTAAAAACACACCGTAGGTTTAAGGGGCTCTTATCTATCAGCTTTATTTGTGGGCACTTGTCTCTGCAATTAAGGACTCACTTCCCATTTGGATATTTATTACTTTCTCGTAATGTCCCTTATCACTCACAGTAAGATTAACATTATTAGGTGAACGCCCTCAAAATAAAAACACTGCATTATATAAAACAACTAACAACATGAATGGCACGTATACATAGGAAGTCAGATGGTTGAGATGGGAACAGGGAGGCCACTTATATTCAGTGACCGGATTCGAACCCAGGTCCGCTGCGACGAAGACTAAATCTATGTGGATTGGGCGGTACTCTAACCACTACACCACTTTTTGAAGCATTCCAGATGTACAGTTCCTTTGACTTGAAGATGACCCACATCCCACTTGTTTGGTTACTACTAAGTTAGACATTGTAGCTCCTCTCCTTTTCAATGCTCCCTCTTTGAGTCCCCCGGGGATGTCCCTCCCTTTCATAACAAAAATTCTCCATAAGAGAAAATAGAAATAAAAAAGAAAGAGGAAAAATACATATTAACCAAAGGATAGAGAAGTGTGTAGTGCTGCACATCACAGTTTGGCAAACATGAGAGAGAGAAGTTGAGTTAGGGGCTGTTGGGTGAGGGAGACATTGAGAGAGGAGCTTTGTCTGGGAAAAAACTGTGCAGGGGTGAAAATGCTCTGTGGTCCTGTAGGACAAGTAGGGGAGAGTGGCCAAAGTTGTGCCACTTTTTACTCAAAGTGACTTTAAAGTGAGGCCTTGACAGTAAAGTCTCCAACTCAAATATGTACAAATATTTCAGGGTGTTGTGCATCCCTGGCAATAAAAACTTTGGATCTGGAATAAACTGTTGAAGAAATATAGCTTTCGGAAAAAAAGTTGTCTTGTGGCACAACTTGCCCCCGGTGTGGTGTAAGTTGTGCCGTTGGAGAGAATACCATGGGGTGAATTGTGCCATTGATATATATCTCATAAACTGTAATGCAAGACAAATCCATAAGACAATCACTTATTTAAGGTTTATTTAAAGTAAATAAAGTGAATATTTTACAAAGATTGAAGTACAATTTTCTTAAACAAGGCCTAGCAGATCTTATGGTTTTACCTGCAAAGCTCACAATGACAAAGTCACCATCATCATCTTTCTGGCCATCTGAACTCTCATCAGTGGTGTCGTTAAGTGGAATGGAGATGTCAGTCTCTTCTAAGCTACTGTAGACAATAACTTTCTTTTGGTGACCAGCGTAAACAGCCATGCCAATGGCACAACTCTCAGAAATGTACTTTGCACTAGCTGCTCCGCCCTTGTAGAAACAACTCCCACCTGGCATATGCGATTCCCCCTACATTTCTGCCTTTAAATCAAGGCTCAAAACCCATCTGTACACCCTGGTTTTTCCTCCCCATTAACTATCTTACCTCTGCACTACTATCTTTGTTTATATGTGGATGTATGGGCTTTATGTCTTGTTATTGTTATTTCATTGTTTACCTACTGAATACACTATGTACAGCACTTTGGACAGTGCAAACTGTTATAAATGTGCTTTTATAAATACATTTTACTTACTTACTTACTTATAAAGGCCAGGACACACCGGCCCGATAATCGCCGTCGTAGAGTCGGAAGGGGGCGGGGACACAAATCTGTTTGGTGTGTGCTGTGAAATCGGTCGTCGTAGATGTCGTCGGGCTTCTTTTGAGCCGATTGAACATGTTCAATCGGCGGCGGGCAGTCTTTCAGTTGGAGCAATTTGATTTGTGGAGGGCTAGCGAATCAGTGAAGCCCGGAAGTGAGGCGGGTAGCACAAACAGCTAACAACAGTTAGCCATCGTTTTAATGTGTTTGTTTGTTTGTTTCGTTCAGCGAGTACTCACATGCATCAACCCTTGTTGACTGCTCGACACTCTCTGCTAAAAATGGTGCTCTTTATGGTCCATAAATATAAATACGTATTTCTATCTATGTTTATGGTCTAGAGAGCCGTCCCATCATTTCCGGCTTCCGTATTTTTTCGGGCCACAATATAGATTAGCGCCGCCTGCTGTTATGGAGACATTACGTCCTGCGCAAGCGCAGAGCGTACGGAAAGTCAGCAGTCGTTTTGGTGTGTTCTTTGCACTTTTTCTGACGCGACGGGAAGACTGGAGCACCCTGAATCGGCAGTCTACATTTTCGGGTAGTCGGACTGGTGTGTCCTGGCCTTAACTCACCTAGGCCCTCTGGCACAAATCACCCCAACCCCAGAATTTTGGATAATAAGCATGATGCAGCAGTTTAGGGCTGACATCGTGCTAACTATATAGACACAAAGTGTAGCATACTGAAGCACTAAAACATGTGTCAAATGTTTTCAAACGTGTCTATAATTGTTCAGACACAATAATCAAAAAACCTTGATAATGGAAATTTTACTTTTAGAGGCAAAAAACAGTTTTTTTTTAGCTTAAATGTGCTTATATCTTATTCCATGTTTCTCCCTTCTTTACAGGATGAGTTAAATGGATGGCTCTTCTTAAATATGTGGTCACATTTCCAATTTCTTCTATGGTTTTCTAGAAACAAGGGGTGGCACAACTTCCCCAGCGGCACAACTTAGGCCACTCTCCCCTATATTTCGCAAGCTGAATCTAAAAGTCCAAACAAGAGATCTCATCATTTTTTAACCAAATAGTTTCCCTAACATTGTATTTGGGAGAGTGCCAGTAAAGCTGTTTGATTGCTGAAAATCATAATACCAAATAATAATAATAATAAGAAGAAGAAGAAGAAGAAGAAGAAGAAGAAGAAGAAGAAGAAGAAGAAGAAGAAGAAGAAGAAGATAAGAAATCTGATAAAAAAAGATTGAGTTTAAAGAAGATGGTTGATGTAGGCAATACAAGTAAACACCAGAAAACTCACACATACATTTATTTACTTATTTTAATGACAGTCAGAGCACCCTTTTTAGTAACTGTAATGACATAATGCTGTACTCCATTGAAAGGGTAAAATTGGTTTTGAAGAGAGGAGGTTTTATTAAAATAAAGGTGGAGTCAGAGATTGTGGAGAATGCTTGTTTTCAAAAATCAGTTAATATATCCTCACGATTTTGACTGGAAAAAGAATCCGGTATTAATACACATCCTAGGCTCTGTAAACGGGAATGTATCCAAAGTGGCTCGGACCGACCCACTGTATAAGCAAGAATGCTATCATACCAGAACTAGAATAGGATATCATGCTGATTGTGATAACATCAACAGTTGGAAATATGACACGTCAAAGAAGAAGAACCATCATGTGCCACCTCACGGATTTGTCTGAGTGAGCATCGTTTTGGTCATAGTGGGGAAAGATATTTTCAAAGTTGACAGCAGCCACACATGAGCTGTGGGCCTAATCATTTAGAATATTTAAAAAGATCATTACAAACTTTTGCTTTGAGCACCCTCACCCATAGATATATATAGAAAACTATGTATTATATCTATATGCCCTGTGGCCCCTCACCCTTGAATTGGGCCTAGGGTCATCAGTTTAAATTGTACCCCCACTGATATGTCCAAGGGTTGTCATCATGCAGGGCTCCCACTAGCTTTAGATGTGTACAGCAATTGCAATGTTGATGAATGGCAACCTCTACACCAGGCCACGTCTCTGCTGCATTTAATCTAAATACGTAGAATTTACTTTTAAATAGCCATAAATTCACTTAATGATAAAATGCTTTGGTCTGCAGTGTGCTGGTCTGTTTTGGCTTGTTAGGGGTAATCAGAGCTGCTTGCTGTCATGGAGAATTTAGAAATAGGAGAAAAGAAGTGAGTTTCATACTCCATATTCCTGTGTGATTTTATTTGCGTCTATTCTACAGTATAACGCACCTTTAATCTGCAGTAGGCTTGCCCGTGTAGCCCGATATAGGCTACATAATACACAGACACAGACATACTCTCCCACTCACAATAAGAGACTCACACAATTATTCAACCTTCAAAACACACCTCAAACAGTGGATAAAAGAAAACCAAGTCTGTGACCACTTTTAAACTCTTTTATTTTCTTGTGTTATTTGTGCTTTTGTATGTATTCATTTTTTAACCTGTATTTCTTTGCATGCCAGGGACAACAGATGAAATCTAGCATTTTTGCTAAAATCTGGCATTAAATGAATATGCACTGTCCCTAACAAATAAACAAACAACAACAACAACAACAACAACAACAGATACAATAGGCTATAGCCTACTTATCACGGTAATCTCCAAGCGTATTTTAATTACACCAAAGGGCACATACTGTGCTCATGTCACTTAACAAAAGGCTGAGGAACACAAACATGTGTCTCTTTCTGGGAAATTAGACACTTGTGTTTAGGTTCCTTGCGTGAGTGGAAATTTAAACAACCACGCCTATTTCTTTTTATTATATATCCCTCCGTTGTGGAGGAGGGGCACAATAGGGGGAGGGGTATCTGATCAACTGAGTCAAGTGGAAGTTAACATGAACAATGCATGTTTGCCCATGTTTGCCCATCAAAATAAAACGCAAACGATAAGGTCCACACCTGTGTGAACGCGTGTACACTCGTTTTACTTTTATTTTGTAAGTCGTAACCGGAAGTTCTGCTTCTCATTAGGCCTGTCTTGACGCACCCGTTGCTTGATTTGGTTTGAAGAAAAAGCATCGATAATTCACTCTTGGTGGGGAAAATACAGGCTTTATTTTATAATTTATAGGCTTAATTCTTTCGTGTGCGTCGAGTAGATTTGGATACTCGTCTTCTACTGTCGGTAAATATGGGGAACTGCCACACCGTTGGACCAAACGAGGCCCTTGTGGTTTCAGGTAACGTTTCTGCTCTCTTTCCCGACGATGTGTTTTACTAGCTTGGGGTTGGGCTCGCGCTCCTTCCTGGCTATTTGGCTCGAGCGCCTGTAGTGTATAATGCTTATAATGCTTATGCTTATCTCTTGGCCTTCATTCCAAGTGTAACTTTAGTAAACCTTATTATTAACAAATGGTTAGGTTCGTTGTTTTGAAATAATGGACAGGTCAATCACACCCCGAAAGAATTTGTAGCAATTAGCAAATTCCTATTTTTCATCCCAAAAGTGTTAGCGTATCTGGGAAACATTGGGCGCTGTTTGGCTCTAACTGGAAACCGAGAAACGAGCAATAGGCAATAATATCCACCATATATAAGGGTTTAATTACGTGTCTCCGCAGAAATATGTCTGCAATTTTCTGACAAATACACCTGTTGTCATCTGTAAAATATTCCTCTACAGTGTTTTGTGGAGATGCTGTCATGCGAGTTCAAGTGCTTTCCCCTACATTTCAGTGTCTAGGAATAATTAAGTCTTAGTTCCGCATATATATGCTCTTATTTGGTTTCAAATGCAGGGTTTTTCTCGTGAAACTGCTTCCCTTGAGTATGTTAACAGAATAATGCAGACATTTTAGGGCTAACTACAGGGCTTGGAATGCAGGGAAAGCTGGGCCAATAAGTATATGAGGCGAGGTCTCTTTTCCTTACAACAGCGGCGGTACAATATGGTGGCTCTCTGCTGCAGTGGGGATACAGCTAGATTAATTTAATTACAGTGCAGACGCGGATGACTGTCTCGTGCTGCTCACACAAGGTAAACACCATTTGTGATTCTCTGTAATGTTTCTGAAAGCCAAAAGCTGAGAGTCGAACGGTTCTCATCTACAAAGAATCAATCATTCTATGTTGTCAAGTAATGGTAAAATCAAAACTATTGGCTTATATCACTGCATTCTCCATTGATCTGACATCATGGATCACTGTCAGATTTCAGGATTTGGGAATCACTGACCTTTGTCTCTGTTTATAAATGTCACATTTGGAAGTTTGACAGTGTAGTTGAGCAAAGGTTTCCCAGCATGCCTCTGTTATCTGACTCTGTTTGGGCACTTTTCCTGTTAATCAACTTACTTAAAATCAACCGCTATGGGATTTTCCATTGTGTAGTACACATTTATTTTTTATAAAGCCTTCACAAGTCACCACACAGAGCGAGGCGAGTGGGTGTGAGAGCTCCACATCCTGATTCCAAGACAGTTATTTCACAAATGTCAAAACATTCCACTATGTAGGAAGAGGTCGCGTTTCAAATGAGCAACTTCTTGTTGTGAAAGGCAAAACATGACATGACCTGCATCAGTCATCCAAAGTCAATGTGACAGGAGTTTTGCTTCTTTTTAAATTCTCATTCATTTGTATGAAGCCCCTCCCCCGGCCACTGCACAGAGAAACAGAATGCACTCAGGAATGTCAGTTATGCTTGTGCTGGAGGAGCCACTGGGGCTAAAATGGTGTATAAATCCCAGTATGTTTGTAGGTCTTCAAACAGTATCCACTGGTAATGGTGGTAATGGCTTTTGTCTGGATTCAAGTGGTTTTTATCAAGAAAAGCCTTTCCCACCCACATCTTACTATTATAATTGCAATGTGTGTGAATTTGTGTTATTTTTTTTTCAATTATTGTATTAATAGTGCAGAGAGACATGAAATGAGGCAGAAAGGGGAATGACATGCAGAAAACGACAACTGGCCGGATTTGAACCTCTGGTTTGCTGCAAAGAGGACTGAGCCTCATGGGGGAGACGCTCTAACCACTACACCACAAGCGCCCCGTCAATTTGTGTGTTTGTGCACGTTTGCTACCCAAAGCATTCTCCAGAATCGCTGTGCTTACGCTATAATAATTGTTTCCCTATGAGGTATTTATTTTATACACATTCAGTCCATTGTAATTTCCATCCATGCAAAAGGTCAGGCACACCTGTGGTAGCAATGTTCTGATAGAACTGTTATAACAAGCTGCCAATTCCATTGAGGTACCTGGATTTCTGCATTAATAGTTAAATATAGCCAAAGCCTAAGAGATATCATATTCATCTCATATTGTACAAATATGCAACTGCCATGTTCCCCTAGACTACCATGCTGCTAAAATCTGTCAACATCATCTTAATAAAACCTTTGTGATGCTTATTGTGAAGAAGAACAGTCAGGGGTAGAGCTGGGATGAGGGGAAGAGGAGAGGAATAAGTCTTCAATAGATAGATAGAGCAAGCACTTCTGATCTGTATGAAGGATATTGTTCCATAAATAAGCTTATCCAAAAAAATATATATTTCAATAGTATTCACGATTTAAGAAGGCAAAACTTTTTAATTACACTATATTCAAGGCAAGCTCTGTGCTTATTTTTTAAGACCAGAGGGAAATGTGGCAACATGAGGAGGACCCATCATTCTGATTCTCAAGTTTGAGTTTACTTAGTTTCTTAATTACTCAGTGTCCTTTTCCTGGTGTGAACGACAATGCTACTGTTTCTTGTGGGATATTGTTCAGTCAGACAGTTTTTTCTCTCCCTAGAGACCTGAAATGGCCCAATATGACCTTAAAAACTCAGCAGTCTGTGTGTGAAATGTATACACATCCGTCGAGTACTTTTAGTTTGTTGCAGAGCATGTGTGAGTAAAGACAGTCCAGCCCCTCCTCCCTCGCCTCTGTCAGTTTACATGTGACAGCTGGGAATGTCACACTAAACACTGGAGATTAATTTATCAGACTGGGGCCATGAGTGGGACTAAAAGGCATTGCCAAACCTAATTTAGTCATCACATATTTAAGATTAGTTGTAAGATGATCACCTTCACTGTAAACAATATTGTTACTATAATTATTACTACAGTGGCCCTTGTTGGTAGGGTAATAGCACATCACTTTTGAAACGTTCTGAATGAAGCCTAGAATGGCCCTCCAGCTAAATGAAAAACTGTCAGAGAAAAAAAGGGGATTTGGTTCCATGTGCATTGTCATTTTTTTTCCTTATTCAAACATCTCAGTAATCTTCCCTGCAATGTTGATTTTTGTCATCAACAGTCATTACTTACTCCTGTGATACAGTAGACTGAAATAAAAATAATTCAATTGAAGTAGTCTGCAGAAAGTACAGATGAAGTGAATGCTACCAGCGCTGCGCCAGCAGAACAAACACTGTGGGTGCTGTGGTCAGCAGAGTGGTGCATGTTTTTACCACTTGCTGAACAGAGATCATCTCCCTTAGAAATCATTAGCAAAATATGAGAACTGTGTCACTCTCTTGAAAGATCTTTCCCAATACCTCTACACTACCTTAGGTTAAAGTCAAATCGGAGTGCAGCATGTTGGTGTTACATATTGGGCCATGTTTAATATGTGTCACTGGTGAAAACACCGGTGAATAGGAACTAAGTTGAGAGCATTGACATATAATATCCTTAAGTGGTTGTGTACATACACACACAGCCAGCTTTTACGGAGCAACGTTGTTTAGAGTAGTTTTTTTGCCTGGCAAACTTAAGACCAGTGATCACTCTCATTTCAGTCCTGTTTTATTTCTCTATGAATCTGCTTCATATTCTCTAACTGTCTGCTGTTGAGTGCTGAGCAAGAAGGGTACACACTCAGTGGCTTTTAGGGCTGTTTTGCTGAAAACAACACTATAGTAGCTGTGAGTGGGAACCACAACAGAACAGTAACGCTGTGGGCAGCACGGCAAAACAATGAGCTGAAACCTACTATAAAGCTCTTTAAAGCCAGGGGAACTGCACATTCAGCTGAAATCATTCTTTGTAGGTTTATCTCTATAAGTGACCCCTTTCCAATTGTCCCAGTGTTACATTGCTCGTGTAAAATAAATGTCTGTTGAAGCTTCCTTAAAGGTTAAAAAAAAATCCAAATTAAATTACCGTTGTTTTGAATTTGGGCTGTCGATCTTTTTTTTTCTCTTTTATTCTTTCTCCTATCATTATTATTGTCGCTACCACAGTTTCAGTTCTGTGTTGATTGTAACCATGTGACCTCTCTGTTGTTCCAAAGGTGGCTGCTGTGGCTCAGATCAGAAGGCATATGTTGTGGGAGGCTGGTCTTGGGCCTGGTGGCTCATTACTGACATCCAGAGGTAAGACCTGTCTGCCCTGGACCAAAGAAAATGCTTTATGTCTTTATTCTTTTGAGCCTTTCAGTCTGACATGACTCGGTTAGGAAGCTTTTTAAGAACAGGGTTATCTGTAGCTTCACAGGTCTGACATTTTTTGATTTATGCAGATATTAGAGGTCCCACTCATGCATCATAAAAACAATAAAGAATGAGCAGGCACTTGTTTATAATTCCATTTTTACATATCTGTTTCTAAACACGATAAGCCTCCATGTCACGACCCTAGCCAATATTCTTCCATTTAGAATAGCCACAACATTTGTTTTAAATGTGTAATGATAATATACATGTTCCTAGAGCTTTAGTGACCTTGACTGGCTCCTTTCTAATATCATTATTAAGTTAGATTTTTCAACGTGTCGAACAAGTTCCACTCATAATTTGTCAAGCAGTTTGACCACTGTTTTACTGGGTGTGGTTCATCACGATGATGGACATGGGCACTGTAGTTTATTTGGAGTCAATCACATAGACATTGTCCTGCTGCCCTTAAGGATGCCAATTGTATTTAAATTCACAGCTGAAAATAGTTTCCAAGAAATTCAGTATTTAATTATTATGGATGGGGTTTGTTGAAAATATCATCAATTGAGAATAATTCCAGATTTATTCTTATACATTTGAATTTTTTTTAGCATTTTGAAAATATTTTATTTTATTTGTTGGTAGATGTTAAGGATGTGAATATTTTAAGACGAGGTTTGGGAAACTGCAGATACTCTGAAAATGTTACTTTTCATTGATACAAGAACTGATGATTTCTTTTTCTAACTGTCGTTCAGTTGCATATATAAACAATGTATTAATGGCAAATTTAAGGGAAAGACCATCAATACATAAAAAAAAAAAAAATTAGATGTTTTCCAAATGTTTTTACATAGCGTGTGACCACTGTCCGCTGCTTTCAAATGCAGCTTCAACAAACAGGCTTCTGAGAAAATGCTGGAAAGATAAACAGATGCTAGATAATGTCGAGGTCAGTCCAAGTTAAAACCATAATATTTACAAAACTATACCAAAAATGATTTGTTAGCCTTATAGTGTGTTGAACTCCCATTCTGAACAATGACACTGAATTGAAAAAAGGCAAAAAGAATTTGCATGCTTTTTGTCAATAAACAAATGAAAATGGAATCAGGGTTTTCGCTCTCTGCCAGAGCTTTAAAGAAAATCTTTAGTCCGATCTTGCTCCAGCAAGTCCTAACCAAGAGAGGAAACACAGAGGAGAGTTGTGGATTTGCAAACGGTTTGTTTAAAAGCTTAAAGCTACCTACACTAGCATGTGTAAAAGGTCAGAGTTGTTGGACTGGTTTCAAACTCACAGATTTAACGTCAGTGAAGCAATTTCTGTTTGCAATGCTAGAGTCCAAGTGTGAGATCTCATGTTACTTGCTTTCACCCTTTTTAAGGGTTTAGCACAACGGTGTTTATCTAAGTTAAAAGCCTTAATTGCGTGAGATGTTTTCCAAAAACATCTCTTTTTCAAAATGATCTGTAAGCGATAGTAATCCTATGAACATGAACTGAGCTGTGATATCTCTTCCTTTTCTCTGGAGCGCCTGGCTTTGGTCTCCATGTTTGTTTTGCCTTTGCCTGCCTCTTTGTTTCTAACCAACCTGCCTTGCTTTTGTTTTGCCGTGGATGTTCCTACCCCGTCTCGGCCCTACTGTGTCTCCGTCAGGTTACCCATTTCTCATTAAGAGCTGCTCTTTGCCACCAGTTGCTAGGGAACGTAATGGTAGACTTTGACAACAAATACAGTTCATGCATGGATGGATTTATAAATCCCCGTTTAGAGACGGGTTGTCCTAGGAATCTATCTCGACTATTTATATTCTGTATTTTACTCATGTGCAGTTTGGTCAACATATCAGATGCTTTCTTAGATGATAAAAGCAGTGGAGATTGATCTTGCTCCTCTCTGGAGGAGCGAGCACTTCAGCTAAAAGCCCAGTCATCATAAGCTAGCTTGTCAACATTACAAAAACAGGGGGTGGCTGTTCCGCTTCCCGCTTGTAACAGTAATCATGTTAATGTCCAGGCCTGTGACTCATTGATCTATTCTTCTGGAAAGAGGAGGAGCTGTTAACCAAAGAGTGTCCTTGTCCAGTGTTGCTGTAATCGGCCTCAAATGTCTCTGACTCTGACAGCAACAGATCAGAGTCAGTATTTATCGTAACAGAGCAACTCCGAAACGTTATCACACTTAGTAGCAATGCAGCTGTACTAGTATGGAAGCGGAGGATGATGATTGCTAGTCAAGGACATTTCTGTGTAATTTCTCCATACAAATGTAGTCTTGGAGAGGTGATGGAAACAAATGAAAAATAAGTTTCTATATAAGGCTCCTGCTCTTTGTCCGAGTTTATTGAAATATTTCCAGAGACAAGAGAGTCTGGCTTGCAGCTGTGACGGTTCTGGTGTTGTGATAGGTGTGACATCATAAATGAAAGCGGAGGTCAGGGCCCTCCCCTTCCCCTCTCTTCCTCTTGACCTTGGTTACTGACATTCCTAACAGCTGTTGTCCAACTTACTGTTTTGCCTCTGCTATTCCCGCCCGCCTGCCTTCCTGCGTAGAATGTCTCTGGAAGTTATGACCATCCTCTGTCGCTGTGAGAATATCGAAACTTCGGAGGGAGTTCCCCTGGAGGTGACAGGGGTGGCTCAGGTAATGCATTTCAAAAGACAGAAAAACCAAAAAAAGCAGGTGCTGTTGCTGAAGGCCAAAGGAAGACTCAGGAAAATGGTTCAACTAACCAAGTTAACGTCTATGTGTGTTTGTTTTTCTCATCTCTATGGCTTTTTTCTTCTGCAGTGAAGGGAAGACGAGCAGCTGTCACTTACTTTGGCTTCGCCATAGAGCTAAACTCCTGAGTCACCTATGGCAGCGAGGTCAATTAATGAAGGCTGAAAGAAATGGCTAAAAAGAGGATTTTATGAACTCAATTTACATACAAATTGAGTAATTGGAAGAAAAAAAATTAAGCTGCATTTGAAAATCATTCTGACCAAAACTTGAATCCTACAAGATCTGAATTCTGGAAAGCCTCTCATTTTGCTCTGTTGTTTGTGATCTGGAGTCCTTGGGTGAATGGTTTCACTTTGTCCTGTTTTTTTTCCCCTTGTGTTCTGTCCCTTCATTTGCTCTCCCTCCGAACATGTCAATTTTTTATTTTATTTTTCCACATTCTTCACAGGATAACGCTTGAGATTATGACCGTGATGCCCAAGTGTGAGGATGTAGAGACAGCGGAGGGTGTAGCTCTTACGGTCACTGGGGTGGCTCAGGTAAATCACCACACTTTACCAGGAATGCCAGTTCAGACTCCACTAACCCACACACCCCTCCCTCCCAGTCTCCTTTTCTCTGGCAACACCCCATAAACACAGGAGAGGTGCTATTTCATACAGAGGGCTCAAGTCAAGATACACACCTGTACTGTAGTTTTGATCAAGAAACCAAGATAGATGCACATATACGTACATTCATTCATTCATACATACATACAGATGATGATGGGTAGAATTGTTGTCTGCATGAATTCCCTTCATATCTAGTCAGAATACTACTAGTTAGACGTCTGTGGCCAAGCCTACATTCAGACTGAAAGAAGCACAGGATCAACACGCAGCTTCTTATTCATTTCAATGAGACCA
Organism: Ammodytes marinus; assembly: GCF_949987685.1. NCBI lineage: Eukaryota > Metazoa > Chordata > Actinopteri > Uranoscopiformes > Ammodytidae > Ammodytes > Ammodytes marinus. The sequence goes on along the minus strand of NC_137218.1, from coordinate 22,615,065 downwards.
CAGAATTGGCACAATTCAGTTGGCACTCTGTCTCAAAAACCTTTTAAGCTGGACTTCCTGGTTTCATATTTCATGTGCTAACTGGTAGCTCTAACAGCATGTCCACAACAATGCATTTTGTTGACTGTGTCATTTTCACTCTGAACCTGGTCTTAGTGAAAGGAGAGGCCATCTGTGTAGAGCCTGATATGCATTTCACTGTTTATACCAGTAGCTTTATTTGTTTAGTTTTTCTATTTGCTTTTTAGTTTTTGTGTGTGTGTTTGAGTGTCTCCTGTTTGGTTGGTTGATCCTGTTCTTTGCCAAAATTAACTTTTTAGGTCAAAGACACAACTCTGAAATGTCAAAGAGAAAATCCACCTTGAATTGAAATCCACTGTATATCTACTCCACAATTCAGTGTAGTAACTACACAACACAAACAATTATACCTATTAATATATAGTTTATTTATATATTTTGTATTAATATTATTATACTTTTTTTTATCTAGACATGAAAATAACTGAACTGTAGCTAAAGCAGTTGCATGAAGACGCAAAGATTTAAAAACCAGCAGTAAAATCTGCTACTCTAATTGACAGGCAGTCATTTTCGTCTTTTCGGTCAGCAGCATTCTGACAAGCTTCACTCAGGTTATATTTCTCCAGCTCAGACCAGAATAATGCACATTATAGCAATAACCCCTTTAGGAGATACAAGCATGGGGAAAAAAGGACTGAATGAAAATAAAAGGTTTGCCCTAGAAAACTGTAGCAACGCTTATAGGCTACACCATAACGTTTTGTGCACCTCCTCAAATAACTGGGCCTGCTTCAGCTGCTTGTGTTTTCTCCTTCCTGTTTCCTATACTGGTGGAGCTAGTTGATAGTCAAATCAACATTAGGCACATTAAAGAACTTGGCTCAGTTATCTGCTGCTTTGCAGTAACCCACATAAAAAAAATCTCCAGTGCAAACCTTCTGCTCTCTGCAAGTGTCTCTCTCTAATACATGGGAATAGTCTCTTAACAAAAAGTGAATTAAAGAAGCTAACATTACTGTGGGCAAGAGTAAGCCATGATGCAGCCTGATCATGTGCAATGCATCAGTCTAGTGTTGCAGTGCCAAAGTTACTGAAGAACAAATCAAAACCTGTATGTACAGCGGTGCTGTTGTTAACTCTTGGCTCAGTCCAGTTTGTGTCTTTAAGCAACAATCCTGAATCTTGACCTCTTGCTAGCAGTCCCTGACTTTGGATATTTAGTCTCACTGTTCTTGTAAATCAGTGTTAACTGAGTACTAAATGAATGTCATAAAAGGGGGCATTTATAATTGTGGATTTTCTCTTTGAGAACACAATTTACTATGATTTTTGCATATCCATTTCCTTTTATTCATTTCCCTTTTTCTAGTCTGCATGCCAGTATTCCTTTTCATGTTGGAATGAAGATTTCTCATTATCAGTTCTTTATTTTAGCCACAGTCACACCAGTGTTCTTCTCCTCTGTGTGTTTCTACATGCATGCTGACAATGAGCCCACTGTTTGGAGCTGAACAGCCCCTCACTGTCACACAGTTCACTTCATAGAGAGGCTTATCAAGCTACTCTCTCATTGGTCTAACCTAAGCCAAAGCCATTGTGGAGCATGTTTCCCATGGCGACATGAGTTGTTTGTTCCCCTAAATTAAAGAGACACCTTAGACTGAGAGAAGTTGATTGAAAGAAATTCAGAACATCATTTTGATGAAGGCTATTTTAATTTATTTCACTTCACCATGCCAGTTGGATATAAATCACACTCTTCCATTTCGACATGTATTTTTGTCATGGTCAGCCTACTGTTCAGTTGGCTGTAAACCACATCAATAGAAGAAACTGACAAATCTATCTCCTTTCTAAAAAAATGTCCTGCATTTGAGGAACAACATGAGTTATGCATAGTTGTCTGGAAAAGTTTGGATGCCATTCTTTTTCTATGACATTTCCTGTTCCTTCCTGTACCTTGAAGGAGCTGTGGGAGGAAGCGTAGTGTCATGAGGTGGGTGAGGGATCAGGTGTTAAAGGCTTAGCCATTGCCATTGCACACAAGTCTTCACTCCAGTCTCAGCCATAGCAATGCTCCCACTGCTGACAGTTTGAGCCGGCCTGATTGTGGTGGTGTGACTGGCTTTCAGCCTTTTTCTGTTTTCAGACATGTATTTCCTTGGAATGACAACCATCTTCCCTGACTTTGTTTTGCCCTCTTTCGTGGTATGAGTGCATGCTGCAAAACAAAACCAGACCACTCGCCTAAGGACCCAGCTCACTCTCTTTCTTACAGCTCCAGTGGATTACATCAACCCCCAAACGTTCTCTATTACATCTTATTTTTTAATTTTTTGCTGTAAAAATGATCTCTTATTGTTACTGTCTGACTGCCCTTGTGTTTCTCTTGTAAACCTCAGGCCATTGCCATTGCCATTGTCTTTTTTTATTTTCTAACTTTATTGTAAATGATCCCACAGTGATTTATTTTCCTGATTTAAGTTCCTTAATTTTATATAATTATAATTGTATATACATTGTTTTTGACCTTGCAATAGAAACATACTGTAATTTGCTGGGTTCTGATTAGCACTGCATTACCATGAGTCTAGCTTAGATGTTGGCATTATCTACAGTGTAATTCATTATCAATTTGAAGGCACACAAACAGTGCAACTAGTGATCATTTCAATGAGATGATGATCCTGTATTGATACTCTGTACTGCAGAGCTAGTATGGTATAATCTGCACTTGTAGTTTTTTTTTTGAGAAACGTAAACTCAGTAGAAACTTGAACATTAACTAGTAATAGATGATGAAGTATTTGGCCATTTAGATTGAACTCCTTCATCTGTTTTAATAAGTCAAGAGGACACTCTACAATATTACAGTTAGTGTGCTGCTCCATCACCCGGGCTGTAGATGTTGTCATGTGTTTTTCTTGTAAAATGAAGTATTAAAGCAATTCATCACAGTGCAAGTTTTTTTTTTTTTTTGCCAAATCAATAGCAATGATGCATGACCATAAGTTTGATGCACCTCAACATAGTTCAGCCTTCATGAAGCTGTGTCACCATTGCATTGAACACTTTTTGTTAGATATAAGTTAAATTATAGAAGTGTGTTGATGTCCCTACCACTATATCTGCCTGTATTTGTATTTGTGGATGTGTGTTCAGCTGATGATATTTGTCCATGCTGGCACCAGGTGAAGGTGATGACAGAGAGAGAGCTGCTGGGTTACGCCTGTGAACAGTTCCTGGGGAAGTCGGTGGTGGAGATCAAGAGTGTCATCCTGCAGACCCTCGAGGGTCACCTGCGTGCCATCCTGGGTGGGTAGTTTTTCGCAACAAATGTGGACAGTCCTTGTTATATTTTTCTGCTTATGTTTCTTTGTAAAGTAGAGAAAGAGAGTGTTTGAATGACACACACATTATTATTATTATTATTATTATTATTATTATTATTATTATTGCAACATCATCCACCAGTGACATGATCATAACATATTTCCCAAACAAAAGATTGAAAATTACTGTAATTACCAGAGTTATGTTTCCTAAAATAGATACATTTTGAGGATATGTTGTTATTTTTATTTATTAAAGCCGATTGTATTACATATGATCAGGTAAGAACCTCACGATGATTGGGACTGAGTGTGGAGCAGTCTTGTCAGAAAGATGGTTGTGAAGCTTATGCCAAGAGGCAGGTGTTGTTACTGAATGCTTGCTCCAGTTTCGTTTCCCTTCTGGTAAAAATGTGGTTGAAAACACATTATGTGCTCAACAGGTGTCTAATGTTGTAGAGCAGACATCAGCATGCAAACAACAACTCATTATGATTACTCGTTTCAAACAAGAACAAGGAAAGGTCAATTTGATCAAAGTGAGCACAAGAAGACAGAATGACCCTACGGACATACGTTAAATTGAACAAACAAACGGCAGGTGTTGCCAAGTGTGAAATCTGTCTGAACTGTATCTTGAATCATTACTTTGTTTCTATGGTTGATGGATAACAATAAGGACGTATGTAATTTGGCCATTCCGTTCTCTTGACATATCGACCATCTTTCTCAGGGTTTTTTCAGTTCTAGTCAGATAATGACTGTAGAAGTAACAATTTGAATGAATAGGCCCTAACCACTGTTCCCATCCTTTCAGGCACCCTAACTGTCGAGCAGATTTACCAAGACAGAGACAGATTTGCCGCTCTGGTGCGAGAGGTAGCATCACCCGATGTGGGCCGCATGGGCATCGAGATCCTCAGCTTCACCATCAAGGTGAGAGACATGGAGACTAGGGTTGCTGAAATTTCCCGAAATGGCCCCTTTTCAAATCCCGGGATTTCAGAGCTCCTCACGGGATTTCCCGGGATTTCCCGTTGAAACCATTATTGCCCTTTAATACTACTTTAATGGGACTAAATCAATGCCAATAGATAAATAAATGCAGCAGAACAACGCTATATTACATCACGTTTTATTTCTACTTAAATAACATGAAGAAAAGCCATTCAAATTAGGCAAAATATTTTCCAGAAGATGCCTATTGAAAACGGTGTTTTTATGAAGAAAATACGAAAACATTTTCACAGAGGTTCAATATCAAAACATGGCCAAAAAACGGTGTTTGGCGAACAAATGTATTTCAAACAATCTATTTTTATTTCTATGAACGAAATCAGTTTAAATTGAATATTTTCCAAAGGATAGGCAAATAACAAAAAATGCACTACCGATTGCTCTTAACGTGTGAAATAAGACATGACAGAACTAACAGCCTATTCAAACTGACACGCTAAGCAAGATTACTTTCCAGCTTTCCTTTCTTTTATTTTCATGAAGTGTGACTTCAAGAAACACTGCTCAGCCTGTTTCTGAGCTTTGTCACGAACTGACACCGAGAACGCTCTTTCTTCCACGGACGTCGGCTGTATGGTGGAAAGTGCAGAGAGCTGCTGCAGGCGTTTGGGTCGCTCTTTGGTTGCCTCGAAGAGCGCAAACTCTTTTGAAATTATTTTGTGGAGGTCATTCCCATACCTCTGGTCTGGCTCGGGACATTGCATGCAGTCATTAGCCTCGTTCGACTTGGAGCCGTCTTGCTCAGACCTGCGCAACTATGAAGCCCGTCTTGCTGAGCGCACAACAAAAATGCTGTGCGCTCAGCAAGCCGAGCGTCATAATTGCGCAGGTCTGAGCAAGACGGCGACATCTCTAACGAGGCTAATGACTGCCTGCTGCAGATGTGCAGTAAGGCTCTGGGTCATCGTCTGCTCGCTTGGCTCTGGCTGATACGCATATTCTTGGGTATCATCAGACTCTTCCTCGGACACAGCACTTTCAGTATTGTAGAGGCGCTGGTATTTCGTATGCCTGCCTGTCTAAATAATATTTAAAAATATATCCCCCCTAAAAAAAAAACTAAAAAAAAAAAAAAACGGGAGGACGGGTCCCGCGGCCAATTTCCGGTACTCCCGGACTGACTCATTTCACGGGAATCCCGAAATCCCGGGACCCGTCCAGCAACCCTAATGGAGACATCACGTTCACCTCATTCTACATTCATCTTTTCCATACCTGTTTCTTATTTGATTTAGAATAATTGAATTACTTACCACAATGTTCCTCGCATATTTAATCTTCTCCCGACAGGATGTGTATGATAAAGTAGAGTACCTGAGCTCACTGGGCAAAACCCAGACAGCTGCCGTACAGAGGGATGCAGACATCGGGGTAGCAGAGGCAGAGAGAGACGCTGGCATCAGGGTAAGAGCAGATTAAAACTACAAATGACTCATTAAATAACATCCATACTCTGATAGCTTTTAGCTATAACATAAGGAAACCAATAGACTGACCCTATGCCATCTCATTGCACTGTTCTCTTTAACAGGAAGCTGAGTGTAAAAAAGAAATGATGGACGTCAAGTTCTTGGCTGACACAAAAATGGCTGACTCCAAACGAGAACTGGAAATGCAAAAGGCGTCCTTTAATCAGGAAGTGAACACAAAGGTATGGAGTCGTGTGGCTTACATTAAATGTCCATTAAAGGATGAGAGGAAAGTATTAATGTGATGTCTTTCTGCCTCTCTAGAAAGCGGAAGCTCAGCTGGCGTACCAGTTGCAGGCGGCCAAACAGCAGCAGAACATCCGTCTGGAGGAGATAGAGATCGAGGTGGTGCAGAGGAAGAAGCAGATCACCATTGAGGAGAAGGAGATCCTTCGTATGGACAATGAGCTCATCGCCACTGTCAAGAGACCGGCCGAGGCTGAAGCTTATAGGATGCAGCAGCTGGCCGAGGGAGAGAAGTGAGTGCATCCTCATCTCTGTCCTAAATGTTCGCATATGTAATGGGAGACATGAAAAACTATTTTCATGTCTCTTCGGATGTCACTGCCTTTTTATATTTAGTCTTCAACATTTTATTTAACCCCAATTGCGGGGACCTGAGGAATTATGTAGCGACCACAAGTAATGGTTAGCCTGTTATGTCCCTCGTGCCATAAGTCAAGCTGTTTACTCAGAGATAACCTGAAAATCACTTCATCTGTAAATCGGGAAGGAAACATTACATTTTTGAAAAACATGCCTTTAAGGACACTGTGCTTTATGTAGATAAAAGGACCCCACTAAGTAAACGATTCCAACATGCACTCTCGCCTGACTTAAAAGTTTTTCTAAAACTAGAAAACTAGCACACTTTATTTATTAATGTACGTTTTTTTTTACAATAAATTAAGCAGTAAAACCGAAATGTATTTCTAATTTGGAATCAGTTGAGAAAATGCTTCGATTTTACCTGCAATTTTAACGTGTATAGTATACATATATAAGACCAGACCTGTGATTTTTTATAGTAAATTAATTGAAAGTACACTAATGACTTAATAGCAAACATTGCAGAACAGTAGGGGCTGGCATATGAAATAAAAAACTGAACGGTCCTGTTGCTGCATCTCTCCCCTAACCCCAGGACAAAGAAGGTTCTGATGGCGCAGGCTGAGGCAGAGAAGATCCGCTGCATCGGAGAGGCAGAGGCCGGCTCCATTGAAGCTGTGGGGAAGGCAGAGGCTGAGAAGATGAGGCTGAAGGCTGAAGCCTACCAACAGTACGGAGACGCTGCCAAGATCGCCCTGGTCCTGGAGGCTCTGCCTTTGGTAAACATCTATACACTCTTCATCTTTTGGTCTAATTACTGAGGGTTTTAAAGTAATCTTTAAATTTGTTTCTGTGAGGAAAACCAAATGATTGTATTGACTGTGATTTGACAGATCGCTGCTAAAGTGTCTGCCCCGCTGGGCAAGACCAGTGAGATAGTCATCCTGAGTGGAGAAGGCAACCGAGTGACTGGAGAGGTCAACCGTCTACTAGCCGAACTCCCCGTGTCCGTCAACGCCCTCACTGGGGTGGATCTGACCAAGGTGAGTCACTACTCAACAGATATTCATATGTTCTCAAATGTTATCCTATCTTTACCAGATATTGTACATGACATATTCAGTTTATTTATTGTGTAAAGCAACAGGGAGGCTATAATTGCTAGCTGTAACGTTTAAAGGCATAGGCAATTGCAACCTAATTAAGTCAACACCTATACACTGACTGAGAGTAATTCTGCAATGTTTATGACATGCTGTCATCACATGTATTCTCTTTTGCGGCAGATTTGATGACATTCAGTCAACAGTTGGTGTTACACAAACATGATATAAATGGTCAAAATGACTGGCCATCATTTTATTTACACATCCTCCCAAAACTGCCGTCAGCCTTTCATCAGTGCCTTGTTTATCCAGGATTGGCCATTAGGGGTGTTTATATGTCCATAAAAAAACACGTGTCAACTTATACGAGCTTCAATGCTCATCAGTATACATTATATTTATTTTCAACAGAAAATGGCTGTTCTTGTTTCATATGGCATTCTGAAATGAAGATTGAAAGAGAGAAAATAATGAGGACATGCTTCGTTTGCTTGTCATTTGAGTCAGTTGGTTGGTTGAGAGGTTGTCATAGTTCGACAGAGTATTAGGGCCGCGTCGAGGAATATAATAATAATAATAATACTAAAATACCTCTCTCATTTCACTTTTCTGTTTGTGAGTATGTGACAGCACTGTTAGCTAGGCCCTTTCTGTTTATTATCCCCTGTTAAAACCAGCTCATCCCCCTGTCCTCTGATCCCACAGATCCCTCTGCTCCAGAAAATGATGAACCCACAGTGCCAAGAAGCCATGTGATGAATCAGGCCACAGACTCGTTGCTCTAAACCCTTCCACATACCTCTGCCTCAAGCATGGAAAATCATTTTTCAGCCTCTAACCCCTCATGCAACTGCCTTTGACCAGGAACACCAAGAGGTTTTTCTATTTTTAAAAGGTTTTTAATTTTCTAAAGGAAAACAAGCTGGGGCTTTACTTCTAGAGGACCAGCCTGTTTGTATCATCTGTTGATTTTAGATTTTAGTTTTAGACACATTGATTCCTATCACTCTGCACTAGTTATCCACAGGATTGTATGCTGCCAGTCCAGTTCAGTCTGACAAGCGATCCAAAGCAGAGTTGGGTATGTTCGAGTTGACCCACTGTCAAACATTATATGCAGAAAGGGGAAAAACACCAAAGTCTTCAGTAGCATTCCCTTGAAAAGTCCAGGAGAAGGACCAATCTGAATGTTGTTCTCTTCTCCAGAGCTGTTTAAAGGTCTGCCTGAAGTTTGGAGGACACCACCTCCATGTCCGGTGTAAGGACAGAACCAAGGGTCCCAGCTGGTCTAATGCTCTGAGCAGAAGTAGTGTTCTATAGACTGAGCACAATGTAGAATAGGCATCTTTTATTTACTCTGCTTTGCTTTTAAACTTTGCTTTCTTTTGAAATTAATTTAGAGATTATTTAATTGTATTTCTTACTCATGATGGATTACCAGGCTTCTGTTACTTTTACCAGATATTCCCCCACTGTGACTAAAATGTAAAGTATATTACAAATCAGTGACATTTGAATCACTCGTATGATAATTTTTACCTCAAGGTATAAGGTCATGTTGCCTGTCTCCTCGATTCTGACGTGCAGTGCCTGTTCACCACTCAAGTGCCCAAACCTTAGGACAGTGGTTAGGCTTTAGTTGGATTTGTGTCCAAGTATATCACTGTGGTATTAGGTGGCTGATGTTTAGATATCGTTCCTGTTCTCGTTACATCTGCTTGTACTACCAGTAGTGTTTACTCTTCACTATTCTCACGTGTTTTGGACACATAGTCAGATAGAAAAAACGCTACGCAAACACAAAACCAAGCCATATTTAGAAGAAATTAGCCTTAAAAGACTCTCTGGACGCCTGCCAAGCTTCCTGAACATTTGTTTGTATCATCATGTAGCATATGGTAGACGTTCAGGGTCTGAGCTTTAACTCATTTTGTTACTAACTCTCTCTCTCTTTGTCTGAACTGTTAGTGGCCCTCTTCCTCAGATGTGACAATGTGTATCTTAAAGGTTGTTTGAAATGTTCACTTTTGAAGACGGTGCATATATTTTGTAACTATAAAGAGTAAACCAACACCTCCTGTGTGTTAAAAGTTGCCTCTGTGTTGCATATCTGACCACACCCATTCTGTGATGACAAAGCAGGAATTTAAAGTTATATAGAGTCGGTCCGTATGTTATTAAGTTGGAAGAAATGAACGTGATCATATTGTAAACACTTAGTGTTTGTTCTCAGGTGGTCTTCAGCCGGGTAAATGTAACGTGGACAAGTTGGACCAGTTAATTTTTCTGCTAGAGCATGTGTATGTTTTTTTAATTGCTTGGTGTGGTCAATCTAATTACTACATGTAGTCTGTTACAATCATTCAACCATTATAAACCAGATGCCACTGTCCATAGTGGTGGATCAGGGTTTTAGATCATCACGTGTGGCCTGAGGACACAGTGTGCAACAGGTTGTACATTTCAGCCTCCTAGATGGCAGGATCGTATGAGGATATGAACCCCTCTGGTAACTCGCATTATGAATGATCATTAACCACTTCTCACAGTCTGTGACCTCAAATGTTCTCTTTAAATTTTTGCTGCCTACCTTTTGATGAAGTTAGCGTCATCCCATCATTTTCTCTATCTGTGAATAAACATCAGGCGTATGACTTGTCTGGTCTCAGCAAATTTACTCTTGTTTCTCTTTTTGACATTAATGTTAAATTCTCTCTGGTTTGTAATGAGTTTCTGCGACTCTTTTACCTTCTAGGATAAAAGCTGCCTGGATTGCTCCAAAAACAACTGTTCATGTAATAATCTTTACTGTTATTTAAAGCGGCCAGTATGTTTTAACAGTGCTTAACAGCGTCTTTCGAACCTGACAAAGAACACCTGAACGTACGTACATACACTGCCCCATTTTCAGACTGTGATCATTGGCTGCAGGCCTGGCAGAGCCCTCCAACAGTTCACACTACAGTGAGGTCTGGTCAGGCCATGAATGGTAGTTTTTAAATATGCTGCACAATATATGGTTTACAGATATGGCTTCACTTGGACATCAGGTACCCTGTGTACACCTGATGGAAAGGCTGTAGCATTCCCTGGCAGTAATTAGAGTAGAAAAACTACAGACCAAGTTTAGTTTGGGAGAACATTTAAGGTGAGAAATCATACCTGACCCATTTGAATAGAAAGTATATTCTTAATATAGAATATGAGAGCTTTATAGATGTATAATGTTCAGCTGTAATTCACTATTTGTATTTTAATGTTTTATATACTTTATTCTGACATTCTTTGCTGCAATTGTACCAGGGAAATCATAAATATAATGATGAATATAGTGTTTAATAGCATTTTAAAACATTTACTATGGTTACATTTATTGTTCTGGCCATTATGTTGTGTGCCAATTTTATTTTTTAACAATTTCTTCATTTGCAACAACTAATCAGAATAGAGGCAACTTTCAGACACACCCAAGTGGCATTTTAGAGGAGAATGTGGATAAAGACCAAACATTAATAGACCTATGCCTTAACTCTTGTCTTCATCTGAAACATGTCCACCTGTTTATCATGGAAATAATCTTTATTGAAAAATTCCTTTTGTGGATTCATCTTCTCATGTAAGCATGTGTTCTTGTTATTCTGTGTTGTGTGCCACCATATAATAAATGTTATTATAAAAAATAAATGTACCACTTCCTGACCGGTTGGCCTCGCTGTCTGTCTGTCACACAATATTCAATGGAGAAGGCTTGACTCCACATCTCGCACTGAAAAGGCCCGCCACAAATAATAAACTCTTAAGTGTTCATTATCGGACTTTTTTTTTTACTAACTTTAAAGGTGCAGTGTGTAATATGACATCATCAAGAAAGTTCTACAAAGTTCTAGAATGCAACACTCCCTGGGTAACCCCACCCCTTTTGAATAATAACAGAAGCTACAGTGGCCTTCAAGGACAAGAACAATTCTAAATTTTAAACAATGCAGCTGATGACATTCCAACTATGACACTTTCAAGATGGCGGCACTAGGCCTTGGTCCAAAATATGCAGAAATATGGACATATATGAGACCCTTTCTAAGGGAAACAATAATAATTTTAAAAAAAAAATCAGCTATTATGCACTAAATTAAATGTACTTATGGATATTATAATTACTTTCTACAAAATCTGCTAAGAAATAAAACCCAAAATTCTACACACAGCAGGTTTAAGATGATTTCTATCAGGATTTGCTATTATTGCTGGGTAAGAGGTCTACTTGCTGAAAATGCTACTCTGAAAACGCTAATGTGTACAAATGTAGTTACTTACTGTAGCCTACTTGTTACTCTTAATCTGTCACTTCATTAGTTGTAGAATACCATGCCAGATAGCACAAGAACATTAGCTGGTACATTTTACAGATGTTACTGATTGATGTTACCCTGCGCTGTCCCATGAAAAGGCCTGTTTGCCAGTCTTCTGTAATGGAGGCACTTTTTAGTGTCCATGAGTGACCCAGAGACACTTTCATATTCAACCTGAAGAGGGCAGTCACAGTCATTTTACAGATGCTAACACAGGACACAGATACTGCAGCAACAACTCAAATACTGCTGTCTGTAATATAATAACAACCAAACAAAATCTACCAATATTTCTGATACTACTATTTTAGTAATGTCTGAGACGCTTTACCTTACAATACTGTTAACTGTTTTCCGATGATGGCACAATGCCATCATTTGTGCACAGAAGGAAAATCAATATTGAAGTTACTGGGAACCTGGGAATGGTAATCGAAAATGTATCCCAGTGTGTATATTAGCTGTAATGTTTTAAAACATAGTGTTGTTTTGCCACAATTATATAATGACACTTTGATTACAATAAAAGCTGTTGTGATCTTCATTGTGTCTCTAGTCTTTTTCGAGGGGATTGTCATTGTTGTAAAATTATGAATGGAAGACAATGGCTGATGGAAAAGGGTTAGGTCTGTTCAAACAGAAATTATCGAGATAATCCAAATCTGTGCTTTAATCTCAATGTATGTATAATTTCAAATACATTTTTATATTAATAATAAGCCAAGACTTTGACATGCTTTTACCTAGAACATGAACAATGACTCTTCTTCTTAAAATATGATTTTTTTGTTGTTGTTGCCCTGAGTACATTTGCTGTACTGTCAGCGGATTTCTTTGGAAAAACATAATCTTTCGTTTTTCCAAAAAATCAGATTTTACCTGGTATTCCTAGACTATTCAAATGAAAAAAAAATAACTACTGTATATATTTTATTTTGTAAATCATAAATTGATCCACATTTTGACCTGATCCCCTATACTCTTTATAGCACATGCACATTTATAGTCCCTACATAGAAGCTAAAAACCTAAATATCTTTAGCGGTGGAAAAGGTAGGCCTACTTCTTTTTAACTAGTCAAAATAGGCCTACACAAGAAGGGGGGAAAGCCCACTGTTTTATAAGTGCAATAACTGATTCAGCAACACTGTCACCTCTGACGGATAACTGATTATTAGGCAATGCCATTATTCAATTAACACTGATGCATTACAATTTAAGCAGCATTTTTTTTTATGTTTTGTGGTCACTGACCCAAAATGTTAGGACGGTTGGTTGGAATAGTTCTATAAAACGTGCTGTAAAGAAATAAAGGGAGGGGGTTTTAGAGAGCTTCCTCCCCTTCTTGCCCTAACGTGTCGAGAAGAATAAACAACTTATCTCTGAACGCAAACGCAAGAGTGTGGAGAGCATGCGGCTCCCCTGCTGCAGATAAGGAGCTGGCGTGACACCAACCCACCCAGAGAGTCCTACCTCCATCTTTATCTGTGTCCACAGGAAGGCCTCTCTCACACCCTGAAAACGGGCTCACACACCCCAACTAGGGAGTGTTACCATGGTAACCGCCATGTCCCACCTAACCCCGGACCCTCCTCGAAAAACACGTGTCGCGGTTCATATACATCATCCATAAACAAAGGCGTAGGCCTGCTTACTGAATTGAATTATTGGATCTTTGTTTAAAAATAAACTAAAAAAGAAGAATCCCACTCCCTGTGTGCGTTTACACAAACAGTGATGGATGAACCTGACCTTATATAGTGAGAACTCTGTGAATATTTGTATACTAATGATTTTGGTTTTGGAGCATGTAGCCTACATCGATCTTGAGAAGTGTACTGAAAAAGAGATTTATTGTGTATTCTTGTGTAGGGGAGACCAGGGTAAATCGATGAGCCATCCCCTATAGCTAACACGATCATGTGACCACAAACTAAGAAAATAAAAAATAAAATGAGAGACTGCATGAAACAGTTTTGTCAAAATGGAGGTTGTGGGGCCAAATGTGCCAGTGATGTTGGAGCAAGTTGAGACAATGGTTGAAAGTGGTCAGTCATAGTTCACCAAACACACACCCTTACACACACACACACACACACACACACACACACACACACACACACACACACACACACACACACACACACACACACACACACACACACACACACACACACACACACACACACACACACACACACACACACACACACCTTTTTTTGACTGATCATTGTTCTAAACCCATAATAATTATATAAGTTGTTTTAATTATGAAGAGTACACAACAATCTGAGCTATATATCAGCTATTACTTGAAACAAATACACTTTACATTTTCCATAAAATCATCAAATGTAAAAAGTGGGTCATGTTACCCTGTTCTCCACTACATCTTGCACTGTTTCCAGCAGAAGGTATAGGACGCCAAAGTCTCCCCCGACCGAGACAGATTTTTCTCTACAAAGACTATTTTTAAAGGTTGCTAGACAGACTGTCAGGGATTAAAAGACAAACCACTGCACACTATACGACCTGCTTCATCATCACAGTAGTCCAGGCAGAGATTTGATGCTGGGAAGTTTGATGTGCGGCGTCGCCATGACACATAATAATAAAAAACACTCATCTCAGCTCTCTCCGTATCCTGGAAATCTAGCTGAGCGTATGAGAAAGAGTTTAATAAGTCAGATAGCATGACACCGGGCTGACATATCGCAATATTAAACTCGCAGCCGTGAAACCATCGCACATAAATCCAAAGGCCGTGAAGAAAAACGGAGGATTAAAAGAGATGGCGGGCGTGTAACGTTAGATGTATGTCGGGCACTGTGAGATAAAGCTGAAAGATTTTCAACAGATGATGCAGAAAAATCTGTCTTGCTTACTGCTGTTTGTTTTTTTTACTTGGTCCATTCATTCACTGTAAAGACCATAAAAGGTCCACACCTACAGCCACATACTTTAAAGTGCGAGTTTCTGTAAAATCTGGTACAAAAATGACATTACAAAACTATTGGAAATGGTAGGCCTAAATGAATGAACGAAAGTTTACTCCAAAATGGCCCCCCAGTCTGCCCGCTTTTGTTCAATTTAAATAACAAGTCAAATTAAAAATGAGGATCCATGTGTAATCTCTCTGTAAAGTCCAGCCAGTCAGAATAAGGGTGTGGGGGGCAAAACATTGGACACAAGTTATCAGGTAAGCACCAGATAAGAGAAGTTTCCCCCCCCCTACACACACACATTCCCGCCCTATTCGTGCTGTCTGGTCCACACAGATGTCATCTCAGTATGCTAATGAGCCTAAGGGGGGCCTTTAAGTGTCAAACCCCAGCAAGCAGAAGAGCAGTAAGGAGCCTGTAAGAAACAGACATGGGACGCATAACAGCCATAAAATATGAGAAGCCATCAAAAAAACGCCAACTGCAGCACTGAAGAGGTGAGTATGGCCCCGCGGAGAGCATGGCCATTGACAGACAGGTTGTTGGTGTGGGGTTAAGGGTGATATTTCTTTTCTTTTATGATACACTTAAATCTTTACAACGTGACTCACATTTCCGTTGGTTGTCTGTCTCCCTTTGCCTTTTTCCAGATCACGAGCATACGGCTGGATCTCTGGCTGCCTATACAGTTCTGTCTTGTGCCCTGGACAGGATATCATCTTATACTGTAAGTTTAATAAAGAGACACTACAGTATAGATGATGTACTATCCAGGGTTTCATTCCCCCTCCGGCACTATCTGCCAACGCACGCGCCTGACAGCCTGTGATAGGCCGACTGCATCCACACACACATACAGAGGAGGGCCGTCAAACCGTTACCATTACTGAGTTTTTAGTAATGGTAAGGGTTATATGGCCCTCGCTCAATGTCATCTGGACCGGGAGGATGGAAGACAAATGGCGATTGATGTATTGATACATGTGATTCTGGGTAAAGGGATGTATGTACTTGTGAAGAAATAAAGCTTATGGTTCCCAAACATATGAGTGGCTCATTATTATTTTTGAACAAATCTAAAGCAAAGGCGTCAGCTTTTCTAAATACCATATGCTTGAAGGATTACTTTAAAGCTATAGTGCGTAACTTCTGTTGCCACAATGAGGAATTATGAGTTATTACACAACAACACTGTCGGCGCATCTACATGAGGACAGCCTTTGGTGCTCGCACATGGATTTTATTCCTTCTGCTATGTAGGTTTTTACATAGCAGTAGAATCAACAACTGTGCCAAGCTGGGCCCTTTTTGAGATTTGTCTGAGCTCCTGCGCCACTGACGGGGTTGACACCAGTTTGTAAACGCTGCCATACTTAGAAATCGTATGAAACTCGTATGAAAAAGTTACCCAATATAGCTTTAATGTGCTGGCCGATATTCATCAACCACTAATAGTTTTCAAACAGCCGTTGGCTTTGTCTAAGTGGTGATCTCTTGCCGCGCAAACCGGCTTGTCTAATCACTGGAGAGCAGACGTTGCAGCCAGGGAGAGCTGGAGGGGCTGACACAACTTCTGTGAGACATTCAAGGCCTCTCCCTCCCTCCCTCCCCCTCCCCCCATTGCCCTTGCTTCAGGCCACTAGCTGGTTATTCATCATGATGCCCTGGATAGAGTATCCGTCGAGTTCACTCAAAGGCAGCGCGAATGATTCCAATCACCATTATCTGAGCCATTTTAGCATCAGGTTAGTGCTCCATTTCGCTTGTCCATTAGGGGAGACAATTCAGCCCTTGGGGGCAGAGCTGGGCTTTATAAGAGTTAAGAAACATAGGGGAGAAGAGTGTGTGTGAGTGTGTGTGTGTGTGTGTGTGTGAGTGTGTGAGTGTGAGTGTGAGTGTGTGTGTGTGTGTGTGTGTGTGAAGGAGAGATAAAAAAGGAAAGAAAGCAATGTAAGAAAAAGCGATAGTCTCAAGGATGGACGGCCACACTTTAAATGCGTGTAAAAGGCCAAAGTGATGTGGGAGTGGAAGGGAGCATCAGGGACGTTTGAGTGAACATGACTGTGCAGGTTCCACTAGGCCCCGCCAAGTAAAAAAAAGCTCTGAGAGCCAAAGATAAACCATCGGTCCTTTTCACGGCTCGCCACACCTGCTCAGTCACGCACACGCTGTCAAACTCATGTCGAGAGGTCCGATGACAGGCTGTGTTTGCTAAAATAATGCCAATAATTCATTACAGTCTATCCTGCAGCTTGTATATGCTGCAGTGCCTTTAATAGAAATAATCATATTCTCCACTTATTTGATTTACAGTAGATACTCAAATTTCACAATAAGAGCGTCTTCTAGGTAACAGGTACCTAGGACAAGGTACAGTCTATGGTAACATCCTCACATAGGAATTAAGACTGAAGAAGAAAAAAAGTCAAAATGTATGTGCATTTTTCTTTCCTTCAAACAGGAGCTCTGGGACAGCTCCACTGGGTCCCACTCATGATGAGAATCTTCTTCTACGTTCCACTCTGCAGGTCTGTCCTTGGCAGAGAAAAAAACATGTCTCCCAAAACGTTCAGTTTCTACCTCTTCTTCTCTTTGGGAATTCCACCATTACCGTTACACATCCTCTCTTATTTCTTCAGCTTGACAGAGAGCTTGAGCTTCACCTCCCTCATGAAGATCTGGCTCAGGTCCTCTCCTGCCTCTCTGGCGATCCGTGACACCATCTGGCCCGCTGTGCCGATCACCATCCTCTGTAGGCACAAGAAATAGAGCGACGTCATGTACTGTACAACACACGTGGCCAAAGAGTTTTACTTTGCAGAGGGAAAACAGTCCCATTGGTAGTGAGGTAATGAAGGATTAAAATACTGAATAAACTTAAGAGGGAAACAGTAGCAAGATATTTGAAGGTTTAGTTGTTCAAGTTTAAGATGGTGAAATGCATCTTTAATAAAAAAAAATTATATCCTTTGGCTCCCTCTCATCCCACACTGTATAGCAAAAATTATTATATTTATATTTCCTAGTTTTATTCATACCAGCAAGTTCTAGAACAGTGTGATTACAGGCATATTAGTGCAGAAATTCTATATAAAAAAGAAAGGCCCTGAACCAAGGAAATAGCAAGGATTCAAACATTTTTGAAGAAAAGTTTGCAGTCCATTACGAATTCCTCCTAACATTAATAATTCATTTGAATACCTACAAACTCTATGATTTGATGTAAAACCCCCTCAGCTAGTTTGGTTTTTCAGCTAAAGTAATGCATCAGGCTCCTAAAACGAAAACTGGACAAAAGAGCTTTTGTACCAGGAACTATTCAGGCAAAAAAAAAAGATGAAAGATGGGTCAGTCGTCCCTGAGAGTTCTATCCGACCCATGTTTCCTTAGTCAGTCCCTTTGGTGAATGTGAAAAGCTAATGAAAGGGGCTGGTCTGGACTCACTCTCCTTGGAGGTCAGCGGCCTTGAAATGTTTCAGCGTAGCTTCAAATATTCTTTGGTATCAAATATGCATGCTTTAGAAAGGCTGCTTAAATATTTACAAGGTAAAAACACAAGGAAGAAAGGAAATCTGGAGGTGTCAGGCGGAGGGCAAACAAATATCAGAAAAAGCCATCAGAGCCGCTACAGGTGTCAGTAACTGGGGGAAAGATTTCTCTTCGTCCAGTCGTGGACCTGACAAGGGCAACCTGCATCTTGAATTAGTCAAACTGTTCTATTTGTAACAAAGTAGTGTGTTTGTGCTAAATTTACATTCTAATCACTAAGGCATCAGGTGAATGCGAAATGAACCCTATTTATATCAATCAGATAGAGTACTTTATTAATCCCACACAGTGTAACAGCAGCCATGTCACACAAAACCTACAACATATGCAAAAGGTACATTACTAAATACAATATAAAGGCCAAATCAAATAAAAAAGCAAATACGTGTATCTCCACCTACTCAGCTGGACATACAGATGGTTGCAGTCAAAGTCAAAGCTCATACTGTATAGTTCTTAGCCCTGTTAAAAACTTGTCAAGACGCATGTCTCAAAAAGTTATAAATGTGTAGAGAGCGCTTACCATGTGAGCGTCTTTCTTGGCATAAAGTTTCACAGAAATATCCAGCTCGCAATTTTCCCCATCTCGCCAGAGTTCAATGGACTAAAAACAGAGACATTCAAAGGTTAACAATCAGTGCTGACTTCTAGAAAAGTTTGTAAAAATTACAGATGTAAGCTGTTGGCTCAGTGCAGTGGCCATTACTACAGAACATGCAGGGAACAAGACATGCAGGGTTTTAAGACCTGTACGACGTGTGCGTACTAGTACTTGTGATTTATCAAATGAAAAAAGGCTGCATCCAAAATATGTACTGTAAACATTTTGGACAATAATATGTTGTAAAAATGAAATGAAGATTTTAACTATGGCTTGATCCATTTTTGGATTGATTTGGATTTTTGGTTTTTAAACAGATGCAAGTGAGTATGGAGGGCAGAAGTGAGCTACAGAACTGATGCAGTGAGATGTGATGTAGTGTAGTGACTAGTGAGTGAGTGACCTGTGTCATGGAGTAGGGCACTTCCTGAGGCAGATACTGCAGGAGCTTCTCTCTGATGATGTTGGTGCACACTTCCTCTGGACTCTGGTCAGTCAGGACTTCACTGTGGTACTGCCACGACCCGGGCTTGGCTGCAGTCATAAAGTAGGTCTACGACAACAAGAAGGTTTTTGTAAGGTAATTTCAGTAGGGTTCATTCATTTATCCGTCATTATAAAGGTTTAATGATGATGTGTTTTGACAATTCTTACCTTCAGTGTGTCCGTGTCCTCTCTGTCCTCGGAGCAGAGCATGAAGACGTCCTTGAAGTGAGGCCATCCCTGCTGGCTCCTCAGTGCCTTCAGCTGCTCTCGGCTCAGGAGAGAGTTTGGATCGTCGCTGCCCTCCATCTCTGTGTCCTCCAGTGACGACTCTGTCTCTCTCACTGGCCTCCTATCAGCCCACGGAGGCTTGATCACTGGCCTGATCCGCATCTTGCGTCCGTTCACCATGCCACATGTCAATTCTGCGGTGATATCCAGCAGCCTGTCCTTGGCGCTGACCAGGTCTACCTAAAACATAAAACAGTGAAAGTAAAAAGTGGAGTCAGCGATTGTGTGCTTGATCTTGTCGAAATCAGTGAATTGTCCTCATGCTTTGCTACCTGTATGTAGCAAATAAATCCAGTGTCAATACACAACCTAGGCGCTGTAACCAGGCATCATACTAGCTACAGTGGGCTCCTTTGTTTTACATACCAGTTTACTGAGCCTAGGCTGTGGATAACACCAGATTTATCTTTCAGTTTCATTTTAGTCAGACAAGAATTTTTCTGTGAAAATAATGTGATTACTGTAAGTGTAAGCGAATCAATACTATTTCAGTGTGGAACAAAAATGACATGTTTTCGATGGTGTGAATGATGCCTGACAATCTTGAAGCCAGTGTGCGCTGTTCTGACAAAGGAATACCTTATTGAGGACCAGGACAGCAGGGGTGTCAGGGTGCTGGGCCAGGCATTTGAGCACCTCAAAGTCCAGCCTGCTGCTCATCCATCTGTCCCCCACATCCACCATCACCACCACTGAGAAATGGACAAAGGGCCAACGATAAGGACTTGAATATCAGCTACTATACTGCACTGTTACCTGTTAAATCTGTTCCAACTAAAGCATCACAAAATAGTCAATTCATATCATACCTAGGTCGGCCTCTTTCACTGTGCTCCAGGGATCCAGGAGCAAAGACTTCTCCAGCTGGTGTCTGTGGAAACAAGACGGTCCATTCATATATCACATTGATAATAATGCTGAATGTGGACTATAAAAAATCTCAAAAGAAAAGGCACCTTTTGACTTTGGATACAGTGGTGAGACCTGGAGTGTCCAGTAAAATCTACAACAAAGACACACATATTAAAATGACTTTTAACAGTGGGTTTTGAATGATATTATTGAATTATAACAGAAGAGATGTGAAGGCGGCACTCTTACTATCTGTGTATCGCCCTCTGTTAGGACGCCCAGGGCACGTGAGCGCGTGGTGTGGACTTTCTTGGACACAGCAAACACCTTTAACAAAATAAATAATCATTGGTGTTACAAAGTGAGCCCCACCACCACCTCCTCAGTAACACAGACATGTCATAGTGTGTGTGCAGGTTTGGAAAAGACAGACCTTTCTGCCAAGGAGCTGATTGGATAGCGTGGACTTCCCGGCATTCGGGGCTCCTATTATGGCCACCTTCAAAACCTTTGCGTTGTCGGGCTGATCTGGATGTCTCAGTAACAAAGATAATTGATCACCTGTAAACACACACATACATAAAATCAATCGTCAGACAGAAGATAAAGAAACATATTATTTATTGTAACGTCAGTAAAATATATCCTATTCATCTTGAAAACCTAAGATAAGTATGAGTCAGATTTTTTTCCATTGTAACCTTTACTTGTAAAGTCAAAAGGTCGACCAAACAAGCGTTATATTGCTATGTATCAATGAGCAAGCTAACCTAGTCAACATGAAATTGACTTCTCAGCGATGCCAGGACCTGTACATAAATTGGGGTGCCAACATACCATTGTTTTTAAGAAAGGATTTTTAGTCAGCAAAAGCTACTAGCAGCTAGCTTGGTGAGAACAGCCTAATCTTGAGGGCTTCACATTGGTTTCTTTACCCTTGTCTCTCAAATACATGTATGGGTTTATGTAGGAATGAGAGCATGCACAGGCATTGATATGAGTAAAGCGTGAAGGGGGAACCATTGACTAAACCTTTTCAGGGGCCCAGCCATTTGTTTGGGAGGGCCTATGGATGTAAGTGTCTGAGGCCATGGTATGCTTACCGCTGTCCGATGGAACTGAGGCTGGAATGCGATTAAGAGCGCTGTCCGACTCAGCTGCTTTTCCTTTAACTAGTCTGCTGAGAAATGCCTCTGATGTTATAAAACAAGCGGGAGTGATGACAAATCCGTTCCTCCCTCCTCGGCCACAGGCAGGGCTTCCTGTAAGGACATGGACATCAACATCACTGCAAGAAAGGTACCTAATCCTGCTTACTTGGATGTTAATATATGACATTTTGATTTGATAATGATGCATTTGCATGGTGTTCCTTATTAACTCGTTCAGAAAATGAATCACACCATCTCTTTCCTACTAATAAGTGATTGTGCCGATTGAGTAATGTTTTAAGAACAAAATAAACTTTACTCTGCATGTTTTCACTGTTTTACACAAACAAATAAAAGGTGGAGTCAGCAATTCTTGAGCATGCTTGTTGTCAAAATCTCTTTTTGCCAAAATCAGAACAATTCCACATGGTCCTGCTACCTGCCCGTACTTTGTGTGCACTGACCAAATAAATATGTTTATGTCATGTTTATGACTTGTGTGTCTATACTGGTGGCTGGTGGGTGTGTTGCAGGCAGTTGGTACATGAGGGAAGTCATAGGTGTCCCCTATTCAAATGAGTAGGCTATATCACAGCTTTACCCCCTCTTATGTTGCCATGATGTTTCTGTCTGCCTTTCCACACATATACTGTAGTCTCTGATGACGAAGGCTTTTTTGGGGTCAATTAAAAGCAGCATAACGCCATTTTGGTTTATTTTATCTGTCATACTGGCCTACAGCCTGTGCTCTGCTTTGATTCATCGCTTCTTTCAAATGACAGTTTAACGTTATTGAGCTGAAGGACATATTTCCAATACTAAATATCAACCCCATGCTTTACCAGTAACCCCATATGTTTCCTTGCTCAAGAACAAAACCTAAATGAGCAGTTTAAAAAAGCGTGTTTTGGACTGACCCGCCGTGAGAAGCCATGACGCACTTTCCTGTCGAGCGGAGCCCACGAGCCGTGCTGAGAGGGCGGCGGAGCCTCCGACAGCGCGAGCACACGCTCTCAGAGCCATGGAGCTCAGGTAACAGCTTCTATTTCGATTTCAGCGGCTATCAAAACGTTTCTCGTCGCAGAGGTGAGCCGCTTGTTTACATTCACATTGCCCACAGGGTGACACCATGTTGCTTTGACCAAAGAGAAACGTCTTCCGATCTGAAGAGCGTCCTCAAACCTCAAACCGGGTCTGTGAAGAAGCAGCACCGCCCCCTAGCGACCAGCATGTCAACTACATACTGTATTAACTATTGGACTTGCATTCCTTGATCTATAAAGTGGTGGCAAACAAAGCTTTCCTAAGTCTTATACCAACTAGACCGTGGACGCCTCTCTAAATAGGTTTGGTCAAAGGAAGGTCTCTTCATTGATTAGACCTGACTTAGGAAATGTATAGGCCTATACACACAATGTGAATATGTTTTTACCTTCTCTCCCATTTGGAGTGACCCAACAAAGACTGCACCAGTAGCATAAGCTTCTGTTCAAATATCAAAAATGACACATCAGGGTCTGCATGACCATGAAATGATCATGTAGTCAAAATGAGAGCTAAGGAATGAGACCTGAGAGCATTCAATATAGAGTAACTCAATTGTGTAGAGAGAAGAAATCATTCAAGTTGCAACCATTTTGACATGCAATAATTAGGTTACATGGTTATTTCACATGTAGCTACTACGTGTACATTAATATTTAAAACGACTCAATCCAAAAGTCATGCCTCATTTTGCATAGCACAGCAAAGCCCCTTTAACTCCCATAGGACCCCTGGGGCCCCTAGATTGGGAACCACCTGTCCACAGAAGGTAGGATATTTAGATCCCCAAAAAATCAGCAATTTCAAATGAGCTCATGAATGCACAAACACATCTGCCTGCATGAGAGAACCTTGCCGTTTTAAAATAGATGACAGCGCTCAAAGGGACCCTTTTTTTGGCTCTGGTGTTATTCTCTAGATTACTTTGTGAGGGATGGTGTGCCTATAACCACAAATCAGATTGCAGCACTGTGCAGACTTTTTCTTTCTCTCTCTCTCTCTCGCTATTGTCCCTTGAGTGCACAAAAACAGAGCTCATCCCTAAGGGCGCATGAAGCACAGTTGTGACAATGTTGTTGAGGATGTATCCAGCATTCATTGCTTATATATGCCAACCTTAAAAGACTAAGTAGTCTTGCATATTCACACCTTTCAACTCTTAGATTCATCGTGACGTGATGACAAAATGAAACTGATTACCGGTGTGTAAGGTTAATCAGCAGATTAAAAGGACACATTTTGCATATTGATGGATTACTGTAAGGCATTGTTTTCATTCTGTATACAGCGTAGAGCTAGCCAGGCAGAGCAGATGTCTCCCCATAGTCCATCAAACACGCCTGCTGTTTGTTAAGTCCTCCAGGACTGGCTCGGGGCGGAACAAACACCTCCACTGGGGGAGGATGATGAAGGATATCAGGTAACTCACAATCTGTCATCATCTAACTCTAAGAGCTCCGCAAGCAATGGAAGGGCAACAAAAATGGAAGCTTTTAGCAGACACTTACTGCCGGATTCCAATTGAACCAGAAACCAAAAGGATATTTGAGGATCAGTAATGTTTGAACTTTCTCTCTCTCTCTCTTTCTCTACTTCCCTCCCACTCTCTCTCCCTCTCAAATTCATTCAAGGCCTTTTCTCCCTCCGGGCTTTCCTCACATGGCCATTTCACGTGGGAGTGTATCAGAGTTCTTTCTATGACTGCATTAACTTTGGCCTTCAGAAAAAAGCTCTCTCTCTCTCTCAAAAAGAAAAAAAAGACAAAAAGCTTTGCCTGCAGACCCTTTAATCATAAGCTGTATAGCCTACTTTGCCACTTGAAGTGCACTTGCCAATGAGACGCAGCATGCTGTGATGGAAAACCTCCCTCTTCTACTGCAATTCAGCGTGCTGTTGTTTCCTAATCAATCTTGTTTTGCGTCATCCTATAACGGAACGCCTTGTGTTTGATAGGAAATAGGTCAAATCTCCCTGAATATGCAGAAGTTTCTCTGCAGCCGAACCAGGGCGGTGTCAGACACACACTTTTTTTTTTTGCAATGTCAGGTTGCGCTCTGGCAACCCTTTCTTGTTGATTTACTGATAGTACTGGCTTGCCATTTAGACGTGCAGTAACTGGCAACTTCTGGATTAAAAGGGAGCTCACTGCAAAAATGTAAAATCATTTAGGTATATTGTCTCATTTCTAGTAAAGATACAAGCAACATTTCAGTGAGATATAGGGACTACTTGTAAGATCAAAATGCTTGAATTAAGAAGAGAATTACAAGGCTGGATAACTGTGACACAAAAACTCTTCCTATTGCTAGAAACTAATTTTAATGTTCCTAGCTAACCTCAGAATACATCTCATCCTAAAATGCTAAAATATAACTAAATCATTTTATTTCCATGTGTGATTGACAAGTGATTGACAGTAATGAAGTTCGGGGAAGAATACTGCTTATGAACATTACAGGCTTATTATAATACATAACACTTTTCAGAGATTAAATATTGCATCTTATTTCAAGAAAAGGACATTTCCATTGGCAGATTGTTTTACTGATTACAAGTGAAATACACCTTTAGCTTGTTTTTTAAACTTATATCGGAAGAGGCATTTTTTTCCGGTGAGATCTCGCTTGCTCATGAAGAATAACAAAGTCAGTGGAATAATAATAAGCAGGATCCATGGGGCATGTCGACAGGGAGCAGAGGTGGGGGGGGGCGAAAAAAACAATCTGTCAGTGGGTCCAAGCATCCATCACTCCATCTCAGCTGATTGCAGTGGGAGGCGAGATGCTGCACAGCTGGCTGACTGTCTATAAAACAGCCGCTCCTCAACTTTTTTTTTTCCCCCGACGAGGACTCCAAAAGCAGATAGCCTATTTGTAAAGAATCCCACAGATTAATGAACGGATGGATGACTTTGCCCATTTGACAAATGTGATAGCGGTAAGATTTACCCGTTACCGTCGTCTACATGACGCCCTGAAGGTCCTCCAAGGTCCCTGGATTCAGCAATCACTGCTCCCATAGCGTGTGTCCTCGCTCAGACTAGCTTTTTTTTTAAAGGAGGTGATTTAGCTCCCAAACTACCCAACATAGGTCACACTGATGTAACTGATTGTACAATCTCTCTCCCAGTGGGGGAGATAAAGGAGGGGGGAGAAAAAAAACTGTTATTCATTCTAGACTTGCAATCGATGTGACTTGTCTGTGAAGTGGATCAATAACGCCTCCCTTTGAAATCATCAATCACGTCAGCGGTTGAATTTAAAAAGCGTAATTAGGAACAGCGTTCTTAAACATCCCGCATTGACGTCTTCTTTGGTATGGGAAAAAGACACCATTCTGCATCATTAACTTTGTATTATTGTCTGATGCAGCCCGCCGCTGCTACTCCGCCACCTGCTGAACTCGGGAGCGCTGTGTGTGATTGGGCTTTCTTCAAGCCAAATTCTCCCCTCATGCACTTGCTGATGAGGGAAGTGAGGCTTGCAGGCCTAAATTGGCTGGACTATATTGTAATGAGTCCGGTCCACGCTGGAACCTCGGGCCTTGGAGTTATCCTTTAAATGTGTGTGGGGTTGAACAGGTGTCATTTTCTCTCTAGTCATCTGATTTGATTACCTTTGTTTTGGTTCTAACCTGACATGACTTTAAGCTGCCAGGAGCGCAGAGCACATTCTCCAGCGTTCCCATAACTTGCCACAATCTTCAGTGTTGTCCATCTGTCTCTCTCTCTCTCTCTCTTTGGTAATATAATGGCATCAATACTGGGGAGAGGGCAGCTGGGTGGCTGTAATAGAGTAATTTATTTTAGTTGTCACAGAAATATAAGTCTTTGATTATGGAGCCATACACATCGGGCTACACAGGCACACACAAACCTTTCATCAAATCACAAAGCATGTGACATTATTGACTGTGTGGAGTCTTCTCGCTGTGTTTTATCTTCCCCAAGAAGATTCATAACACGATGTGTGAATGGCACATCGATGCAAAATGCAGGGGTAATAAAGCTCAAGGCACATCTTGCACCAGTGTGTCACGTGAGTACATTTGGGACAGACAAATGCATAGACAAACTGTATCTCCAGAAGGTAGAGTGAAGATGACGATGCGGGAAAAAGTGATAGTCATCATTAAATGATAAACTGTAAAAGATTCATGACATCCTTGCCACACGTTTAGTGGCTCCTCAGAGGTTACTTTCCCCGGTTTGGGAACTTTAACACCCAAATTACAAAAAAACATATTTTCACATCCCCCTGCTGGAATCTAGTCATGCAGACAGTGTTGATTTTAATTGCTGTGGTTTAAGCAAACAACAACCCAATGATGAAAGTGAATGGATGAATGAATTGTGTTTGTTGTACTGCCATTTCACCCTGGTAAATACACTGTTTACAGGTATGACTTAGTTCTAAGCAAATATACAGTGGTCTGGTGTACAATCAGAGGAGAAACCTGAATAAATCAGTGTAAAACGAATGCAGACTTTACTTTACAGGGCACGATGGCTCACTGATTGGTTTGATGAGGATGTAAATTACATGAATCAAATGCTGTGACCTTCACAGTCACCAGATCTCCATAAACACCTGTGGGAGATTTTAGAGTGAAATGTTAGAAAACAGTCCTTAGATTATAATTTAAATAGAAACTTGAATTACGTTGATCTATGATAAGAGCATTGGATGCTCATGGTGCCCAGTATTTTACTAAGACACTTTTACTTAAACATTTTTATTTTTTTTAAATAGGTCAGTCTATTATTATTGATTACTCTGAAATCGCTATATCAAAGAGTTGTGCAGTGACTGATCAGGAATAAATTCATTTTTCTGACTCTTTTCATGAGCATTACAATTACTACTTTAAAACTTTAAAGTATAGCCTAAGTTTTTTGGGTGATATAACTTGAAATCACAGTCACATTCAGTTGGGGAATAAGTGTTTAGGTCCGGACGATATGTTCTGTAATAAAATATTCCTTTAGCCTACATGGAAAAGACATGCATTAAATTTGGCTCAATTTAAAGCATTGAAATGTATTGAAAGTGCCACAATTTTAAAGCACTCATTATAGAATGCCCTCTTTCAGAATGTTATAATATTGCATTATATTAAGTGTCAGGGCCGGCGGTAGCCAGGGGCCAGGGTGGGCCGTGCCCACCCAAATGTGGGCTGTGCCCACCCAATCCCAAAAAGAAAAAAAAAGAAAACATTTTTTTTTTTTTTTTTAGGTGGAAGTCCAGACCCACTATCGGACGGACCTGTTCATTCGCTGTCCAAGAAAATGTCAAATAAAATTCAGACAATTAATTAATACTAAAGAATATACCATTACCATGCATTGCTTCTAATTGTATTATTGGGTGGGCAGGACAGCCTGCCTCCAAGTTACCCACCCGCTTATAGTGGTCACTGGTCAGCAGTGCCGGCCCAAGGCATCAGCTAAATGAGCGGTTGCTTAAGGTCCCGACTGCCAGGGGGGCCCCCCCAATTTTTTTTTTATTTAGTTTTTTTTTTAGTTTGTGTGTTTGATATCAACATCATATTATGTAAATGTAAATTATTATACAATTAAAGGAATACAATGTTTTGGTAGATAGTTAATAGCTTAATAATTGAATCAGTTCATCTGGGAGGTAATCCGAGGTTAACTGATCACGTCACGTTCAAGTCCATGGCATGCACAGTGTGTATTGAGTTTATTTAAAAATATTTGAAAATGGGGCTGCCCTCAGTTGCCCATGCACTGTGTATACTGTAGTCTATTTCAGCCTCGTCTGTGGAAAAAAAGATAACTGGACAACAGAGTTATTCTGCTTCGTTCCTCTCACTGCATTTAAATTAATTCATTATATTACAGAAAAATATGTCCCGTAAAAGAAAAAGAGCACCAAGCCCATCCCAGAGGACCCTGCATAATATTTTATTTCAAATGTATATTTCTATGGAAAATCCATGTCTTTCTTCAATAGCTTCTAATTCATCCGACCCAGTGTCTCTAAATTATTTGTTCACACAAAATTCTTCAGATTTAGCCTCTTAATCTTCCTCTCAAAGTGCACCAGATTCATGCATTTCTCTTTAAAAAGGTAAAAAAATCTCCCGGGTGGGCATACCCCCGGACCCCCCCAGCAGGGTCGTGACCTCGGCTGGCTACTATTTTCACCCAGCTGGACATCAGAGGCAATACTGGAAAGTAGTGTGTATAGTATATAGCTCTGGACTACCACCATCCAGGTTGCCCAGTCCCAAAGCTTTCTCTGCAATCAGCTCAGACTGCTTGCAGTTAATACTGCGATTAAGAAAAATAGATACATTATGTTGTATATAATGTATATTATATGTTATTCATAAACATTTTGGAAAAAAAACATGCAAGAATCAAATCTCCCACACAGCAACACTCAAAGTTTATTTGCATATTGTGTTCTACACAATGCACAGTAAATGTGCCAAAAAGCAGACACGGAGATCTTACAAGGGCAAAAAAATTCGGCTCGCGCGCATCTTCGGCCTCCCTGAAAAGTGTGCCCACCTAAAATTTCTACAGGCCCACCCAAGCCTGACTTTCTAGAACCGGGCCTGTTAAGTGTTAACATGAAGGCTACACAACATTTCAATGTCATACGTTGTGGAGATGGAGAATGTCATCATATTTTATAAACTCATGTTGTGTTGTGTGAAATCTCACGTTTTAAAGAAACCCAATTATTTGCTTCAACTGTCAAATAAACGACGTTGAGTAGGCTAACTCACTGGTAGAATATTTCCCTCTTAAATATAGTGGTATGGAAGTAGGCCAGCATAAAATATAAATATGCTTTTAATTTAATCTATTTAAAAAAATTGTCTATAATTAAATATGTTAAGTTTCGTTCCAACACTGGTCAAATTTAGCCAAATGCAAAGATAATTTGAGGGCCCCTTAACACCCCAATTTGTATTAGCTTGTTTATAGCCTAAAATTATTCCAACAGAGCTTTTTAACCTACACTTTTAACAGACTGTGGGACAGCTAAAACAGAGTAATTTTGATAGCGTACATCTGGAAAAAATGACATGAATTCATTTCACTATTTTTACCTTCTCACATCGTCGTAAAGGTATTTAATTTGACGTTTCCGTCTCACAAATGACTGTCCCTTTAAACCTCTCGGCTGTCCTGTACAGCGCACGAGCGCCGTCTGGAACTGTCCCGCTTACTGCGCATGCGCCAGAAGTTGCTGCCGCAGACAGCAGCAGCAGCAGTGATTCGGCAGCGCAGGGCAACGGGAGGAAAATCTGTCCGCTTTAAACCATGGCGACTTACTAAACGATGCCTTTCGCAGAGGTACACGGAGAGTAAGTAGTTGTATCTTAATGACCCGCCTGCCACCTGACGCTGTGTGACATCCTCTCAAATTGTGTCATTGTTATGGGGGAAGGTTGAGAAGGCAACAATGGGACTGTGTATGTTTCAGACTGACTGGCTAGGTTAGCTAGCCAGGAGCCTCTCTGGGCAGTCAGCTGGCACACTGACTGGCAACATACAGCTTTATTGCTCCTGTACTGGTCCACTGTATGCTCTGTGTGTGCGTGTGTGTCTGTAGGCCTATATGCTACAAACCAGATGCGGCCAGAATGTCTTTTATAGGCTCAGACTACTTTATTTGCGCACTAATGGGGCGAAAAATTCATTTTGAAGAGCTGTTTTTTGAATGAAACTGGGGCTTCTGTTGTTAGCTAGTTGTTGTGATTTTGGCAAGTGGTGCTCCATTCATCCATCTTCTTCGGCTAAAACATCGTCATGATTAATATCTTTTTCGTTTATCATTGTGATTTTCACTAATAACATGGTGGTGCATATAGTTTTTGTGCCACCACTCAGGAGAAAATATAAGTTCCTGTGGATGAAGTTGGAAGTGTGCTATTCCCGGCTTTAAAAGTAGGCTATGGTAGAGCTGTGACTGAGTTGTCTCCCACTGCCCGTATCCGATTATGCACTCATTAGGACACGCATACATTTATCCAAATTTAGATTAGCGCGTCAGGCAGTCTTCGGTGGTGATACAGATGTTGCGCACGCTCCCCCTTGTTCGTTCGCCCGGCGCATCTGCTGCAAGTGGCGCCTCTCTCTCTCTTTCTCTCTCTCACGACGTAACACCATAGGAAAGTGTTCCCACCTGCAAAGGCAAAGTGTTAAAGGTGATAACAAAAGGTTGACGTCACCGGGCTCATCCTGATCCTGCCGCACAACCTCGACCACTGAGAAAGAGGAGGAGGAGTAGTTTCAGAGGAGGGAGAGGAGAGGAGAGCAGCTTTCTTCCTTTTCTTTTTATTGCCATCTTAATGGTGCGTGTCTGGAAGGGAAAAGGGGTCTATCTCTGATCAAATTTCGGGTATCCTAAGGGCACACTTAACTAATGGGATCCTATCGACGTGTCTCCCCCTCCACGGCGGAATGTTAATGTTGCCACAGCCTTGTCCGTGTTGTCTTTGGCTGCTCCGAGTCTGCCTTTACTGTTCTAGTAGTCGGTCTGTAATGTCATGGATTCTCGATGGATATGATTTAAAAAAAGAAAAACCTTCACCGCAGTAAAGCAACACTTATGGCTGACTGGACTATAATGGAAGTGATCGGGGTCCACTCTACACATGGTAAGGAGATAACAGCTGACATGTCGAGAGATTTTAAGAAGAAGCAAACTGTTTTTCCTACATTTGCTAGAATATTTTCAAGTAAAAAATATAGTGTTTGAATGTAAAAAAATATCTATTATCTTTCCTGTAGCCCGAGAGCATTTGTGATACTGTTTGGGTGCTGACAGCAAGGAGAAGGATGTGCTCAGTGATATCCTGTGCCTTACGCAAACAAGAGCCCCCCCCACCCCCCACCATTACACACTCGCCCAAAAGTGCAGTTTTGCAACGTATAGCTTTCTTACAGCCCCTACATTTTCCAAAGAGCAGATCATTAAATTTCAGTCCTTGTTGTCTGGGAAACTCAGGCCCCCAGACTCAGTGCAATTATCGTGTAGAAAGAAGGAAGCCCTCTTTGCATCGGGGTGCTATGTTTCCCAGCACAATGAAGATTAATTAGGTCTTAGAAACAAATGACTGTAAGGCCTTTC
Organism: Ammodytes marinus; assembly: GCF_949987685.1. NCBI lineage: Eukaryota > Metazoa > Chordata > Actinopteri > Uranoscopiformes > Ammodytidae > Ammodytes > Ammodytes marinus. Next base: position 22,583,193 of record NC_137218.1, on the reverse strand, counting down.
CCCATCTGTAAGAAGGCAGGTCCCCTCTAATGACGGCACGCTGACGGATACCCAGAGGACGAACCAGAGTAAAATGCTTTTTCTGAGAGTTACTGTGTGAGATTACAATCTTGGGATGCAAAGGGACATCTCTCGGTAGTTTACAGCTTAGATTTTGAGGTAAAAGTTTGGCTTTGGGGTAGTGGTTGTGTGTGTGCCTGTGTGTGTGTGTGTGTGTGTGTGTGTGTGTGTGTGTGTGTGTGTGTGTGTGTGTGTGTGTGTGTGTGTGTGCGCGCCTGTGTGTGTGTGTGTGTGTGTGTGTGTGTGTGCGCCTGTGTGTGTGTGTGTGTGTGTGTGTGTGTGTGTGCGCGTGCGCTCTTCTTGATCATGTATATTCTCTCCTGTTAAAGTCCGAAAATGGTGTGAGTGTTTTTTTTTTTACTCTTACCGGCACCAGCACCTAAGCCTGAATGACAGGAGCCCCTGATTCATTAGTTGATGTCACGCTGGTCAGCGTTGAGGGGAAATTACAGTCTTCTGCCAAATTGAAATAGCACTTGAATGCATGTGTTAATTAGATCTCTGCGTGGCTTTTTCAAAGAGCAGCTCTCCTCCTCCTCTCCTCTGCCCCTGAGTCATGTGCTGACTCTTTGACCTGTCACCGCAAAACCCACAGTGCTTTTGCTGAGGGCGCTCTGACAGGAAAGCCAGTTTGCCTTGCTTTTTTTTTTCTTCAAGCCAACCACCGACAACAATATTGGAACGTATTGATTCACACTGTGGTAAGAGGAGGAGGGTAATATTCTCTGAAATACTTGTGTGTGTGTGTTAGCATCTTGGCCGCTATAACCTGCCACCCGTGAAAGAGGTTAAACTATTGCAGAAATAACGCATATTGTGGAGAGCATAACACACCTACGTATTTAAGCTTGATTTGAGTGGAAGCTTTAAAAGTAGTGAGAAGAGTGCAGCGTGAATGTAATGTGCACTCCCACACAGCTTCTTTACTAACCTAACCTCACTGTGTCGAAAAATGTTCGTCTTGAAAAGCAAATGGCAGGGCATATATATATTGGTGAGTGAGAGCTGCCTTCCACTGAATCCAGGGTGTTTCTATGTTGCAGGAAAAGGTCTCCCACGTGACAAGCCAAACAATCTGATTCCCAACATTATAGGCTTGACTCAGACAGCAGCAGTGAGAGGATAACATCAAAGCAGGCAAGCGTTATTTCAGAGAGACTTCCCAGCAAAACTGTGAATAACAAATCACAAGGTACAGGCAAGAGAAGAGTGAACCATGATAACTTGGGCGGCTTTAATGTTTCAGCTGTTGTCGGGAGTCACGGAGACTAGAGCTCATTAAAATACATCGATTAGCAACAGTCCGGATTCTGTGGTTGTTGGCTGTGTAATGGCGCGGCTAACCAGCATATTTTTTTTTTTGATGCAGTGATTTTTACGGTTGGAACGGGTCACTTGGCTTGATGCTCGTTTTGGTTCATTCAAAAGCCGGTCATTTGATGTTGCGTTTTTAGACTCAGCACTTGATTTGGAAATGAGTAACTGGCACACTCCTCTTCCCAATGTATTCAATACATTTGCTCCTTTTTCTATATTCCACTGGGGGGGGGGGGGGGGTGGGGGGGCCTGTGTATGTGACAAATAACACTTACCCTTACCCTTGCAGGTGTTTTCTGTGAATTTTTTGCATAGCGGGTTTTTATTTTCAGCACCTCTGACGTTTTTTGGATGAGCGCCATTTGTTGAATTTCATCCATTTGCTAAATGAGGCCCTCCACCAACTCCCCCTCCCCACCACACACACACACACACACACACACACACACACACACACACACACACACACACACACACACACACACACACACACACACACACACACACACACACACACACACACACACACACACACACACTCCAGAACAGCAGGGCAGAGATTTCCCAGGTACCAATGATCTGCCAGCCTGCTCCACCTTTCAGCTGTCAGCAGCCCACACACACACACACACACCCACTCTGCCACCCACCACTCGGAGCCTTTCTGTGAGGCCACCCCATGTCTTCCTCAGTTGTGTGAGTCTGGTTTCAGACAGGCAGCAGATGTTGGGTAGGCCTTTTGTTATGACGATGGCAAGAAGAGACCCCAGTGTGTGAGGGTCAAACGCAGGTCAGGCTGGGAGTAACGAACTGCTGCCACATGATACATCCGGATCAGGTGTTAAGGACATCATGGGCAACTCTTGGACACCTCTGAAAACATGGGACTGACCTGTGGGTCAGCTGGGACGTACACGGTGTGTGGGTTGGTTAACATGATGGGTTGTTTTATGTCCCGCCAATTGACTCGAAATTAATTGGCCTGATTTAAAGATATAGTGCGTAACTTTTATACACCTGGATATACAGCAGAAGGTATAAAATCAATGTGCAATCATCGGAGGTTTACCTCATGTCGATGTGTCGACAGTATTGTTGTTATTACTCAGAATTCCTCAACAGAAGTGACGCATTTTACCTTTTTAAAGATGAACTTTGTGTATTCCTGGCTACATCTTTGTGTTCTCTGTGGATTTGCATGCTAGCCGGCAGGTCCAATTAGGGCCAAACAAAAAAAAAAGCCCTGCTGCTCTCGCTGGGTTGCTAGTTTGCGTAATCAGCAAAGCCATGCATGCACGGCCTTGAGCCAGGGAGTGCTGCTAACCTGATGTTACAAACACCCCAGACCAAAGGGCTTTTGCTGAAATTGTTGTGTCTTCGGCTTGCGGCCAATCGTGGAGAGATCTAAGCCCTGCCGGTGACATTCACGGCAAAATGGAGCAGAGTCATAGCAGCAGCAGCAGGAGGAGGAACAAAGCTTGTTTTAGCATCTGGTTTGATCAGGAGTGTTTAGAGGCACACTGGAGAGACGACAGGGCCCTGTTTATCCATACTTCCATCTCCCAGGCACAGCACAGCAGAAGAGCAGGGCAGATATACATACTGTTATCTGTTCATGGCACAAGATAAGGGCCGTCTCAATCGGATCACTGACCCTCCCCTGACGCGTTCTCCACACCACCCCTTCAATATACCAAGCCTTCTCTCTGTGGAAAGAGGCCAGGCGAGTCCCATATCACTTTGAAGTAATCCTAATAGATGCCATTAACATGTCAGTGCGTGGTTATGTCTGCAAGTTTTTCCAACGTCCAATGCCAACTGTATCAGGGCCACGGTCGTTAGCCTCGGAGTCTGACCCGGTCGCTTGGGGGTCAGGAAGAATGCCACAACAAAACAGCAGTAAAGCTGTAGGGGGGGTATCAAGTGAAGGGGAGAGGGAGGCTCAAAGTGTCATAGTTGGCACAGACATTAAATAAGGCTAAGCTTCCAAAGGATTAGGAGATGTAAAGAAACGCTGTCGGCTAATTGGGCTTTATTTTTAATATGTCGGAGGCTTCATTAGAGGCTAAATTGGTGGTGGATTTCAGCTCTGGGCCTGGCTGAGCTCGAAGCCTTTTTGGGACAAGCCTTACAACCTGAATAGAAGCCCCTTTACATAACATGTTTTCCAATTTTTTTCTCATTGAACATATAAGGTATAGTCTTTTTTTTTAGAGGAATGCTACTTTTTGTATGACAGAATTTCACTTATATTTCATTGTTGCGCTGACTTTATTAAAGACAGAGTCAGTGATTCTGGTAGCAGATCGTGAGGAGATATTCACTGTTTTTTTTTTGACAACAACAGGCATTTTTTTCCAGAATCGCCGACTCCACCTTGAAGCCTCGTTATCTAACATCTCTTGTGATATGAATACACCAACATTCATGTGTACAATCAGTGACAAAGATTTGTGTGTTCTTTGTAACCTTTGGCAAGACACAATAACTTGAATGATGGCGTTTAGGTTATCATACAGTGGCTTGTTATGGGTGTTAAGAGCTCTGTGTTTGGTTTGGAGTGAGCGGTCAGTGCACCGTACTTTGCCATGACCCTCCCTTTTAGTTTATCCATGGGTCGCACCACTTCTCCAGGCCTCCAGTACGTGGGCGTGTGTTTTCAATGGGCTGGAGGATGTAACGGCGCTTGGAATGGGGGCCCATTTCTAACCTCCCTAACCCCTCTGGTCCCTGTTTGCAGCCATTGTTGGCCACAGTGAATGGTTATCTGCGTTGCGTTGAAAAGCCACCAGATGACATTCTTCCTGTTGTTCCAAAGGGCCTAGGGGTTGTGTTGTGAAAAGCGGGGCTGAAAGGATAGGCTAAGACGGTGACCTTCAGAGGCTAATCTCTGGCATGTCATTCACTGGGACGTTTGAAGCGAATGCAGACCTTTCCACCGTCTGATAGCAATGTACCAAGTCAAACAAGGCAACATTTCCATTTTAAGATTTCAACACATACACTCCAAAAAACAGTCAAGTTAGTTTTTTTCATTGAATCTCCACTATAAAGCAACCAGACAGTGCTTTGTAGCGCCTTTAGCTGAATCTCTCTCTCTTTTTTTTTTTTTTTTTTTTTTTTTTAACCTTTATTTATACAGGTATATCCCATTGAGTCCGAAGACTCTTTTGCAAGGGAGACCTTTTCCCATTTACACGTTACCATTCACACACACATTCATACACCGATAGCAGGCTAACTATCGACATTCACACGAGGCAAGGTGGGTGAAGTGTCTTGCCCAAGGACAACAACAACTATGACACAGGTGGCAGGGCGGCGATCGAACCTCTAACCCTTTGATCATCGGCCGACCCGCTCTACCAACTGAGCCACAGTCGCCCCAGATTCAACACAGACAGTGTGTCTGACACCTACATTGTCCAAACAGTCGGTCCAGCCTGTGACTGAGCCCCTCAGTACACAGACCGGTGGCATCAGCAGCAGCCCTCATCTCTGTATAGTGCACGCTGAAATACCGCCGCTGCTGTGAAAGCATTTGGGATGAAATGCACTTAGTGAGACGGTAAACATCGGTGCGGCTCTCAAACTAGCCTCACGTTGTTTATGTGCCCTGCTCTCTCTCCGGTGTATTTGCTGTCTTCGGCTGGCCGCGTTTCCTGGAATGTGCAGAGAGATGCAGTTGTCACTCTGTGTGTGTGTGGGGTGGGGTGGGGGGGATATTGGCTGCAATCACAGTTCATAGTTCGGCTCTGTAGTTGGACTCAACTGTTCGGCAAATTTGGACAGGAGTCACATTATTGTCCTCAACAAGAGAGGAGCACTGTGTGGACATTACTGGTTATCTTCACAGCATTTTTTTCTATCGTGAAGATTACATGCTCAATGCTCACTCAATGGGATCATGTCCTTTTTTTCCATTAAGACTAAGAGGTTTAAAGTTAGCTGTTTAAACGTTGAACCTCAACTGTTACATTTCTCATACCACTTTAAGTCAGTGATTCTGGAGAAGGTTGTTGTCCAAATCACTTTTCAACTAAATGAGTGAATATCTCCTCCCCATCCGCTACCTGTCCGCTATGTGTGCGCGCTAAAAAAACTTGTGTTGATACAGCATAGACTCTGTAAACAGGCACATAGCTAGCTATGGTGGACCCCCCTTTGTTTACACACCCTGTACACATACCAGTTTACAGAACGTAGACTGAGTATTAACACCAGATTCATTTTAGCGCAGACAGAGTACTGACAGATGGCAAATCGTGAGGAGATATTCACTGATTTTGACAACAAGCGTGCTACAGAATTGTTGACTCCGCATTTAAGAGGTTTAAAGTTTGCTGTTTAAACTTTGAACCACAACTGTTAGAATTCTGACAACACTTCAAGATACCCAGCCTTCACAGCATAATACAAACAACGCTACTACCCAGTTGTAGAGTTTTGTATCTAACATTGTGCCTCTCAAACCCCCCCTTTAGCCAGATGCTTTTAGTCTACCCTAAAAAAACAAATCTTTACCATTGTACCATTGAAGTGTTTTAAGGAGACTTGCTTCCCGTCCGGCCTGTCAGAATACACTCTGCTCACATTGAACATTCTTTGTGTCGGCCTAATGATCTCTGAGAGCCAGTCTTTGGGTTCTCTCTCTGCGTCCTGTTGAATAGCACTCCTACTTCCTGTGTTAGCGCTGTGCCACCTGTATAAGGGTTAAGTTTGGGGTCAGAACTCTTGCAGGAGCCTGTTGTCTGGGGGCCCCTCTTTCAGGAGCCGGATGATGTGGACAAGAAAAAAGCTGTCAGGTTTTTAGGTGGCCTCCTTTGTCGGATATCTTTCAATGATTGTATGATTGGCATATCTCCTGTGCCATTTCCACCTTTTGTGTTGCGGCCACCGAGTTTGAGTGCAAATTCTGAAATTGACCATTATGTGTGTGACGTGTTCGCATAGCCTGAGCGCACATTAAAAATGCGAGGTTGTTTACAAAGGAAGAGGAAAATGTCAACTTTTATCATGCTACTGCACAAGCGTTTTTGCATTAGTCAGAGCAATATCCCCTGAAGTAGTGTAACATCCACAGAATGTGATTGAGATAGAGGGAGATGGGGTGGGGGCAGAGGAAGAAGGGGTGGGCTGCGTTTTGAAAGGCACACTTGAAAGTACTCGTGTGTGTGTAAAGAGTCCTGAGGCAGGTCATGTTGCTGTGTGACAGAGAGGCATTCGTCTTGCCGTATATCTGACGTCCCAGGGTCTCATTGCGAGGGGTTTGCCTGCGCTGCGTGTCAGCTTTCTGTAATTAATAGCCAGTAGCCCCCTAACCCCATCAAGGCACCAGGTGCTGCTTAGATCTGCTCTGGCATGGATGTACAGACGGCAGACATGCCTGTGGTGGCTTCCACTGTTCTCCCACTCTTCTTCTTCATCTCTCCCACTGTATACATCTCAGCCGACTGTGTACATATACACACGCAGGCCCAGACTCCAAACAAAGACATGTATAATAATCATTACTTTGAATGTTAATGGTGCACCGCTGATGGATAGCTTGTTGGTAAAAGATTTGGTTCATTTAGTCTACTTTGTGTCAAGCACCATTGTACTCAATGTCCTGTGCTGCTTAGCGGCTCTCGCAGCCCTGACAGATTGCCATCCCGATGGGGAGATTTAGCCAGCCAGCACCGCCGATGGCACTGACACACCATCATTAGGCTTTGATCAGCTGCGCTCTGCGAGTGCGAGGAGAGAGAGTAATATTCTTGATCTAATTACTAGCAGACATTTCAGGCAGAGTAATGTGTTATTTAACCTCTTGTCAGAGGCTATAAAAGGAAGCTGGGTTAATCTTCCTGGCAACCTCTTTTTCCACGCAGGGGAGAGAGTGCCTTTTTAAATTTCCTTTTTCCTACATGCCAGCGTGGCCGACTTTCTACACCAAATCTCTCAAGGCAAGAGTTCTCTGACCTTTTTGAAATGTTATCGACAGCAAGTCCGCAGCAACTCATGTGCTGCGTACGTGCATTTGGAGAGTTGCAAGTAGAACTAAAAGGCTGTCTTTTTGACTTCTGTATGCATCCTCCAAAAGGCTTGTTTTGCAGCCCTCTTTTGTCTCTCTCTCTCTTTCCCTCTCTCCTTCACCACCCACACACTGCAGTGCTCAAGATGAGTGCAGGAGACTTGATTGAACAAATAGATTTTAAGTGGAATCGAGGGGCTTGAGGGTTAATCAGTCAAACATAGTTAAACAATTCTTTGGACGTGGAGGGATTAGTCTTGCCTGCGTTGAGCTCATCAGATCCCATTCTCCCCAGTGCCGGCCGGGGCTTTTAGAGGCCAAGGGCCACGGCCTCTCTGGCTCCATGGAGAAGCACACACGCACCCCTCAGCATGCTCCAATGCCCCACCACCAATCTCCCTCCCTCCTTTGTTACCCAGTACAATTGGAATGATGGATTAGCAAATTAAATGCAGACCTTCTATTCATGGCCATTCCCTGCTCAAAAGTCTCATTCACTGGATCCATCACACAAACCTTTTTTGAAATGGTAACCACTGCTTCAATGTATGCCCTTTAACTCCTTCAGTTAGCCTTTCAAAGCATTCTTAAAAACCCTCTGGGTGACTCTGTGTCTACATAAAGGCTCTCGGTATCTTGTTTTTACAGGATGACTTCCTGTACATTTTCTTCCCCTTTTATTCAGAGTGCTGATCATACCGATAGGAAGTGGGCCTGATACGATGATGTGTTGGCAGGCTCAGTGCACACAGCTGCAGCCGGGCTGAGTCTGCTCCACATTACCTGTGTCATTGTCTCCTCACTGTGCTCCTGAGGGCAGAGCTCAGACCCTGTTGGCCCGCTAATTCAATTGACCTGGCTGACCCGAGTTCCCCCTGTAGAAACCCATGATCCACTTTGTGCCTTTCACCTTTTCAAATACCCCCATATTATTTAGCTTGTTTGAACTAATGTTATTTGGGCTGTTCTTCACTCATATCATTTGGTTATCTATGTTCTAAATGATTAATTACTTGGTGGTTTTTGCCGATATCATCTTCGATCTTAATGTCAGGGCACAGCAGCCTCACATTTATCCACAGCACCACAGCCACATACTGCTCTTTTGTTGTAACCAGAGAGCTGAATAAATCTTTGGAACAAAATAGCCGGAAATAAACTGGTTGCAGCTTCTCAGCTGGGAGGATCTGTTGCCTTTCTCTGTCTTATTTGATAGTGCTTTGGTCAGACAGAGGCAGTAATCTGATGACCTCACTTCAGGGCCTTTGGGACCTTTCCTTGTGCATTTATTCAAACGTCTGTTATGACACTAACGAACGATCAATAAATAAAGAAGCAAATCAGCTGATTAATGATCTGTCCCAGTTGTTACTGCGGTCATGCATTTCTAATACATCAATATTAAGCAATCCATCAACTTAATTGCATACTACAATGTAGACAACTTGACGTCCTATTTTTCAATACATTTAGCCAATGTTACATAATTGTTTCTTTTGACCAGCTCATACATACTGAGCACACGTGTTCCCCTTAGTTTTTTTTAGTTTGGTGCAGCCCAAGTTTCATTCTGTATTTCAAAGTTCAGTTTTTAAGCCCACTGTTTTTGCCTGGTTCCCACCAAGCAGACAACACAGGACATTGCTTAACTCTACCTCCCATTGCCCCAGTCCCTCCTCCAGTGCAGTGGGTGTGTGTGTGTGTGTGTGTGTGTGCTCTGTAGAGACCCCAATTAGCAGGACTAGCAGCAAGCCTCCTGAAGGTCACTCCCAGAGTTGTTGGTGTGGGAACAGCTCCGAGGGGCTGGGCCAGGTCAGGAGAAGCTCTGAGAAAGTGACGATGCGCTAACTCTCAGCTGGACTTTTCACACCGTCCCTCACCACACTTTGTGAACTGCTACATCAGTTTGCATATTCTCCTTCTCTCTTTTTTGCATTGCATTGCACAGTGCTGGCAAAACCGTGTCTCAGGATTTTAGCTAAAAGGTCAAGTGTTCTCGGCGGGACTGTCATCGTATACTGTGGCCATATCTCACAGATCCATTTGTCATTAGCTCCAAAGTCCGCCCCCCCCCCCCCCCCCCCCACCCTACTTCATCAGCCCCGTGTCTGGTGTCGGCTATCTGGGCCTGATTGATGGCTCTGTCCTTATTGCAGGGGAACGTGGGGTCGATGGCAAAAAATTTGCTGCTGGGTGCATTAATGCTGTGCTCAATGGCATAGACCTTTGAGCATGCCTCATCAGTCTTGAATCATTGGACGGCCGCAGGAGATCTGTATGAGCGCAGGGCCTGATGCAAGAAGGCCAGATAGAGAGAGAGAGAGGGGGGGGGGGGGGGAGCGATAGGATAAGGAGTTTTTATCATCTGGGGCCAACTCTATTACTCATATCTGACTCTATGGCTCCGGTACAAGGCTAGAAGAAGAATAGATTGAACGGTCTGTATTAGGCTTTTTGCATCCAGCACTAGCCACACATAATACTAGTTGTGTTACTATGAATAAGCAACAGAAAAACAAACCTAACCCCTAACCCCTAACCCTCCAAGTTTCCAAATGTAACACTTTGCCTAACCTTAAAGAATTGTACAAAAAACCCTTTCAGCGATAAATGATTGTATGTTCGATTTAAAGTGAGCTATAGACATTGGAACATATCAGAACGCCTGCACTAAAGATGCGAGTAACACTCCTAAATCAGTAGTTTGATTTTCATAGAAGTGCTTGTGATGTTCAAGGTTCTTTTATTTCATTATTACCATTCAATACATGTTGAACACAGGAGAGAAGTGGCTTGTTTGCTTTGGTACTGCAGCAGCGATTGTTTTTGTATATTAACCTAGTACCTGTGTAGGAGTCAAATAAAATTCTGGTGCCATGACAACAGCAGTCCAACACAGTAACAGTATTTGTAGGCCCACAGACAGGCACTCAGACAGACAGAGGGCCCTGTGAGCCTTGGAGGGCCAGATGTTCCCATGCAGACACGGAGGTGAGATGTTTGCCATGCCGGGCCTGTGTTTGCCTGGCTCTCTCCACACAGTCACCATGCTCTGCTGCCCGGCGCCTGGCCCCCTGAGCCGGCGTCTGCCTGGGGGAAAGAGCTGTGGCCAGAGAAGCTCTGACACACACACACAGGAGATGAAGGGAGACGACCACAAATGTCTCGCGTGTCGCCAGGGGCAAAAGGGAGCACATCTCACAGAGAAAGATCCCCTTTATTCCTCGGCCCGCTCTGTAGATGTGAGGTAGGGGGAAGAGGAGGGGGGGGGGGGGGGGGTCTGGTCTTTTGGTCTCGCTGGAGGCCCTGGACTGAATGTCAGAGCTGCCACGGAGGCGGCTGACCTTACCAACCTTTTCACAGACACCGGATCAGCTTTTTTATCGAACATGCACACAGCGGGGTTTAGAATCAGCAAGTAGGCATTTGTTTTAGACTTGTGCAGCCGCACTTCTCAATGCGGCAGGATATTTTTCCCCGAGCAAAAGAAAAAAATAAACACCACCAGACGCGTATCTCAGTAATCCACTCTTACTGAACCAATCTGCCTCCATATAGAATCTAAATGAGAGGCTTTTCTTCGACCTGTATTGTGAAGGTCCACACATGGCATCTGAAAATCATGCTGCAGGAGGAGTGTCATGAACTCTCATAAAAAGTGATAACTGCATTAAATAACATAGTGATAACTGCATTAAATGGCATAGTTAAAGATGAAGCTGTTTTTCACTAAAATGTTCATAAGTGATTGAATGGCCCAGAGTTTATCACAGCATCTAAATTCTATAAGTCGATAGTACTTTTATAGATGTAGTAACTCACACTTTTATTTTATCACAAGTCACAGTTAAGACTTTAAGGTGTTTAAACCAACAGTATTTGAGCATCGGTTAACAATGAAGACTAAGAGGAAGGGTAAATGATTGTGTTTTTTAATGTAGAATAGTAAAAGGTTGATTTTGTGTGTGAGTGAACCCCCCCCTGCAGAGTTGGACCAGGCATAAGTCGAATTAGTTTTTTTTCTCTCTCTCTCTCTCTCTCTCTCTCTTTGTGTGTGTGTGAATTGGTGCATATGTATAGAGCTCATATGGGAGAGAGGCCAGTTAGTATAATGGTACAGTGGATAAATCTCTAGCTGCAGCCCTGTGTAACACTGGAAGCTGTTTTTGTGCGTTAAGCCCTTTTAGGATGATTTGTGAGAGTCAGCGCTCGCGCAGTTCTGCCTAGCAGAGCCCCTCTGACCGGCCTCTTAAATCAGCCTAGCTGCGCTCGCAAACAGGCCAGGGCTGGTTAATGCTGGGTCAATAATATGGGTCTGTGTGGGACAAACGCACTGGGACTTTACTTTTTTTTTTCTTTCTGTTAAACACCGCGTACAAAGTCAATAAGAAGATACTGGAAATGGAGGTCATTATTCCCGCAGAGCGAAATCACTGGTGTATAGTGTGAAGTTTCCTATTCATGTACTGTGCGTATTTATATATACATGTTAAATGAATAATCTTAAAAATTGCCATGTGAACATTTGCAAATAACTACACATGCAGCAGGATGTCTTTAAGGGGACAGTACATGAACACACAGTGGGAAAAGCATTAACATAATTAGAAACCTAAATAGGGCCAGATTACGTTCGGTTAGAGGATCTCAATGTCGGTATAAATGAATTGCCATGCACTAGTATATGTATAGTAAAGTATATGTATATTATAAATGTTAACATATATGCGTCTGTATGTGAGGGAAAGTGAGATGGATGGTAGAACAGCTGCATTGATTTGGTTTTGTTTGCTGAGTACTCTGAGCAGAAATGTAAGCCGTGGGAACACCTGGAGAGAGGGGGACATGGGAGAGGAGGAGGAGGAGGAGGTGGTGTCAGCTCTGCTATTGGCTCTGTACCAAGCATACATGAACACACACACACACACACACACACACATCTCTGATGTGCGAGGGCAGCCTGGGATCCCAATCAGCAGCACTTAACAAAGCTTTCCTCTTTCTCCCTTTAATCGCAGGCTCAATTTGTCACTGGGGTGTCCAATTTCTGATAAGCGCTTTGACTGAGAGAGGCGAGGTGGGTGTGTGGGGGAAGAACACAAAATGGATGCACCTGCTAACAAGTGAAATCAAACCACTCCATCTTCATTTCTCCCATTTTTTGGCCCCGCCAGCTGGAACAATGCTGCGGCGCTTTAGCTCTCAGAACATTGAGTTATTTCCCCACTAACCAGGGAGAAGGCCTGGCTGACTCTACAGTCAAATACTGAGAACAGGCTCACAAGTCGGCATTTAAACCTTCGATGGACAACTGGGCCCGTTTCTGTCTCCGACCTGAAAGGAATTTAATGTAAAAGGCTAATTAAATAATGTCCTCTTAGCCACAGTGTATTTTCAGAACAATTATTTTGTACAAGCAGGGGAATTTTGTTGTCAGAAATACTCTGCCCTAGTCTTTTATGAAAACAGAGCAGGACATTTAGTTCATAAGTGTGGATACATAATATTTCCTTGTCCTTTTGAAAGGTTGATCAGATCAGCACAGACTCATCTGTTTGTTTATGTTTTCTTCATCTTGCCTGTTCCAGAAACTATGCGATCCATAACCGAACATTCACACAAGCAAGCAACTTGACAAACCAGCTGCCTGCAATCTGACGATTTCTATCGCAGCACACACACACACACGCACGCATGCACACACACACACACACACACACACACACACACACACACACACACACACACACACACACACTCGCAGCCTGGTATCTGCATATCTCTGTTGTTCTTACCATGCAGTCTTGGTCCTGTACCAAACCCTGCAGCCAGGCATCTGACATGGCAGCATGTGACTACGCACATTGTTGTCTGGTGTGATACTGGTCAGAAGATAACACAGATGTGGTGGCACCACAGAGGAGATGAAAGGAGTAGTTTTGCTCCCGTATGCATGAGTGACGTCTCTTGATTTGAGTGAAGAAAGCCTATGAAGAAGTCTCTTCTATGGGGCTCACTCGCATTCCTGTGTTTCATGTGGAATATCCAATTCACCAAGCTAGTGTGGTGTCGTGGTGGCTATGGATGGCAATGTCACTCTTTTAGTCCGGACTGAAAAAAAATCAACTACTATGACACACACAGTACAGACAGGTAGCGGATCGTGAGCAGATATTCACTGATTTTGACAAAAAAAGTGATCTTGACCACAAGCCTTCTCCAGAATGGCTGACCTTTAAAAGTCTGTAAATCAAATCAAATCTCTTCAGGAGTTTCTTCGGGACAACTTTGCTCTCCCTTTTCTTTTATTATATGACAGATCTTCCTTTTTTTCAGTGGTTTAAGACTGTCATGTCTGAGAGCAGGCTGGCATATTCCTCATTGAGGCGTGCCCGACTTCTGGCTGCACTCTGCGCATGGATTTACAGCGGATAAATAAATAACTAGGCTGGCACCCCTCACTTTGGATACCCCCACCGTTTTGGCAGGCCATCCACACTGCATTTTCTATCAGGTGTAAACATGTCTGTCAAACGGCACAGCCAGGGAGGGGCCCTCCATGGTTTTTGGCATTCATGACACCACGCATGCCACTCTGCCAGCCCTTCTCCAACTGGCCCCTCCTGACCTTGGCCGGGGCTCTATATGCCTGAGCACACTTAGCTCTCTTACCTTCCACATTTTGTAAGAGCTCTTCGGGGTAAGCCAAGTGGGCTTAAGTGGCTGTTAGAGAAACTGACCCCAAGTTGAAGAATGGGCCCTTGGCTGGCTGTCTCCCCGCGACTCTGACGTGGTTGGACGGGTAATGGCCATGACATAGCTCTGTCAGAGATAGCCGGGCCATGCCCAGACGCTCACTCACTGGCCCCGACATCCTCTCATCTCACTGTCATCTTTCTCCAATGCGAGGAACAGTGGGCATCATCCAAGAGACCGGGCTTTTGATGTGAATACGGGTGTAGGAATGAGGTCACTCCGAAAAGGGCTTTGGAAGTATATTTCCTTTTCTTTCTCCTTTTACTTTCATGGTTACGCAGCTACTCCTAAGAGCCTGTGTCCTTATTTTAAGACCAACTCTCCCGTATCTGACACACGTGTGTGAAGCTTCAGCGTGTCCAGCTGTGTGTGGACTTTGCATTATTCTATGGGCATTGCTCTCTCTCTCTCTCTCTCTCTCTCTCTCTCTCTCTCTCTCTCTCTCTCTCTCTCTCTCTCTCTCTCTCTCTCTCTCTCTCTCTCTCCGCTCCATATCCACCACGTCACCTCGGGGGAGCTGTCACTTTTTCATCAGTTAGTTACTGAGCGTTCATACAGCCTCCCAGTTGTTCCTGCCGACCCCTCCCCATGCCTCTAAGAGAAGAGTAGTTTTCAAGTAGCTGTCTTCCTCTCTCTCCCCCACACTGTACTGCAGCAGTTTCTTTTGACAGTTTTATCCCTGACACCGCCGAGTGTCTCGCAACTTGGGAAGCCACTATTTTAACAGACTCTCAATTTTGTGTGCCACTTGGGCTTGGGTCGGTTGTCTTCACTTTGTTTTCGCCATCCGCTAACTATCGTGGGCCGTCACCAACTCTGAATTTGTGTTGATGGGGGGGGGGGGGGGGGGTCTCTCTACTCGCCGACAAAGAAGCAAAACGTCCCAAAACGCCTCGGGGGTGTGCTAGAGTCTGTCACTTCTGTGTGGGACTGTGAAACCAGCCTGTCTTATTGTAGCCTAACATGCCCGTGGCACTCCTCTAGCAACAACAAAAAAATATTTTCTACCGATGTTGTTTGTAAAGCCATGATGGGCTAACGAAGGCCATACTGATCTGTCATTTCTTTCTTTACCTACTCAAGAGCCAAGGCTTCCCCTCCTCCTCCCCCCCTTTCTTTCTTTTGACAGAACGCTCCGCCTTGGCATTCAAGGGTAAAAAGCTGCTCTCCTTCTTCCTTTTTTCTCTTTCTTTACCTCCCATTCAGAGATTCGACTCGCAAAAGAAAAAGTAATTTCACTCCCTGTCCCTGAGAGAATCAACAAAGTGAAGTTGCATTGAATTTCCTAGTGCAACATTTCTTTCCCCGGCTTTATGTCAGACCCATAACCTGGGGGTAAACATGCAATTAAAATAACAGGAGCAGCCTGCTTTCCCCCCCCCCTCCTCTCCCTCTGCCGTTAGCACAAGCAATGTACAACATGGTGACTTGGTTCTCCTAATTGCTTTGTGCTTTTAATTGGTATAAGAGAAGCTGCTAATATCCAAACCAGCAACCAAACATGCTATTTTCACCTTGTTAACAAAAATAGAAAGATACTTTATTGTTTTTCTCCACTAATATTGTTGTATACGTCTCATTTTAATGAGCTTATTTTTGGTGTGCAATCCCCACACTTTTCCTCCGCCTGTGGATATTTTAATAGAGGATTTCCTACGTTATTAGCCTGATGCAAAATCCCATATTTCTAACAAATGAACTAACTACTGTAGGGTGGATATTGATAGAAAGATTAAGCTTCCTTTTTTTTAACTTTTAGATAGCTTTCTACTCCTTCTCCACAGAGAAATGAAAAGAAAATATAGGTCATCTTTTATGGGAGCAGTTTGACACATGACACAAGCCGTGTGCATCACTCGCTCAAGTCCCTCCATTGTGTGCCTCGTCTCTATTCACTTATAATGAAAGCCACAGTTATTCGTACACACTTTTATTGCAGTTCTATAAGTAGCAGATGGAGACTTGCCGAGTCACAGGGGCCCCCCTCTAATACTCTGAGAACCCCGCGGTGTCTGTCTGCATGGGGCTGATAGTGTGTGAGACGCCTGGCTAAACTCCACCAATGCCAATCCCTGCTCCACAGGCCAGCTCAGCTGGCCTCGGCTCCAATCGCCCTCTGCCTCCACTGTTTCCACTCAGGACAGGAGGGGTTGTGTGTCGCTCTATCACAAAGGCTACTAAGCCATGGGGATGGACACCTTTTTGCCTGGATGGATGGCTGGAGAGTCAAGCCCCTAGTCCAGAGCAGACTTAAGCCCCCCTGTATGGTGGTGTCAGAGGGCAATTAGGACTCTGAAGTCAGCAGCCGAGCCAGCCACGGGCAGACATTAAAGGTCGAGTCAGCGATTCTGGAGAACGCTGGTTGTCAAAATAATTTTGTCAAAATCTGTGCATATCTCTGTACTGTGTGTGTGCTGGTGTTTCTACACAGTCTAGGCTCTGTAAACTGGGTATGTCAACAAAGGGTGTGTTAACCATGGGGACCCACAGTAGCTAGCAACATACTAGTTGCACAGAGCCTAGGCTCTGTATAATCACCGCAGTTTTTTAGCGAACACAGTACGGACAAGTAGCGGATCGTAAGGACAAATTCACTGATTTTGCCAAAGTGATTTTGACAACAATCATTCTCCGAAATCGCTGACTGCACCTTTTAAGACCTGGGAGGTGTGCCACCATCCAACTTTAGAGAGCTCAGTCCCTGTATGGACTTGGACACTCTATCAGGTGGAGTCATCCTGCTCCTCTGGTACAAATAGTCCCATGTGCTTAAAAAGCCTGTGTGTGTGGGGGCAGGCGCCTTTGTAGTGAGCGCCAGCGTTTTGGCGTGTGATGTATATTTGAAGTCGCTCTGGCAGCGGTGCTGATAGGCGAGTCGGTAGACGTCAGGGCTTTCTGTCTGTTGAGTTTCATCTCCTCCTGCTCTGCGCCCGCAAAGCAGAGTGTGTCAGCTGGGGCATTACCATAGGCTGACCTTTGCCGCAGCACTCCCCACTCACTGCACCGCTTTCTGACATTCAGGGCCGCCGTGGGGGAGGCAGGAAGGGGGGGCGAGCTGATGGCCTGTTGGCTGTTTTTGTGCCTGGTGTGCGTTGATGAGTGTGGTGTTCTTATAACAAATGAACTGACAGTTTCTGCTGGTGTCTTGTTGTTTTCCCACCCCCATGCCCTGCCACGTCATTTCATTCTTTTTGCCACTGTTTCACTTTTGAAATCCCAAGAAGAACACACTCTGTTGTGTATTTGATATTCCGTTTTATTCGTCCAACCCCGTAACCTGCCTGCTGTCAAAGAGATTGCTGTTATCTTTGTTGAAAAATCTTGGCACCCTAATAAATGAGAGAGTGCCGGAAGCCTTGCCCGCTGACATCAAGGCGCTATGTACCTAAAATCCCTTCCAAAGCCGAGGGAAAAGAATAACATATCAGGCCAATTAAAGTTAATGCATGGTGACACGCTGAATCGAGGGCAGGGATTGCTGCCATATGGCGGTCCAGCCTGTAAATCAGAAAGGCAAGGGGAAAAGGGAGGAGGAAGAGATGAGTGGGAAGGCTGGGCAACAGAAAGGGTGACGCAGCATTAGCGGTACAAAACACCACCCAAAACCTCAGATCTGTCTTAAAGCTATAGTGCGTAACCTTTCCATAGATATGAATGTTGGTTACATTTGAGCCATTGCCAAATGAGTTGACGCAAACTTTATTAAGCCTATCAGCTAAACAAACCTCTTTCTGTATTTCTCAGACACCGGCGCAGGAGCTCAAGCAGTATTTTTCAGTTGTTGATTCTACTGCTAATAACAAAACCTGGACGTGCAGCATAAGTTACAAAATCCATGTGGGATCACCGAAGGCTTACCTCATGTAGGTGCGCTTACGGTGTTGTTGTAATCACTCCGAATGACTCATGGGGGCAACAGAAGTTACGCACTAATAGCTTTAAGACTGCTGCTCAGCCAACCCACCAGTCCTTCCAATCTCTCTCTAGCCTTTCTCCCCACGCTGTCGCCTTGCCCCCTGCAGCACCCCAAGGGGCAACACTCTTCAGGTATCTGTGCAGAAAGTGGCAGCTTCATTAAGGCTTGTTTTTTTTCCCTCCTCTTGCTGGGAGGATTTAAATGAGCTGTCACCCTGACCTTTTTGAGCTCACGCTTTTTTTTAAAGCAAGTTCAGCTCCCCACCACCGAACCCTGTCTTTCTCTTTTCCCACCTTTCTCTCTCGCTTTGTCACTCTTTCCTTCCACTAGTCTCTCTCTTCTCGCTGCAGGGGGTTGGAAGACACTTTTAAGCCGTCACCCTGCGGCAGACAGGCATGCCAAGGTTGTGTTGTGGGTAATTGCCTCTCTCATAGACGCTGTTTGTCTGTGCGCACACGCTCTCACCGCCCTCCTCTGATGCCACACAGCGAAAGGGGGAGGGCACGGAAGCTGTAGACTTAATTTGCTCCCTGACTGTTCTCCGGTGCTGATTAAGCAAGCATCTGTGGTGTTTCTGAATACAGAAGTAAGCCAAGTGGAGCATGGCTAACATTTTTCTCTCTCTCTCTCTTTTCTGTCGGGTTATTGCAGTTATTGGCCGTCCTTTAATGGGGCTGTAGCCCTGTTTAGCCATTTCTTCTCACCACAGCCCAAGTAGCATATGCGTAGATTTCGGGGCAATGTGTATGCAGGCGATATGTCCCCCTCAATATTTAGTAGATGTTAATTTGTTAGTCCTACAAAAAATATAAAAGACATTCAATCCCCTCCCCAGAAGAGGTTAACAAATACAAGTTCAGCTGGTCGAACACATTCACAGGGTTGCCGCGGATCTTGAAAAGCATTAAAAGTCATTAAATTTAAGTTTCAATATTCAAGGCCTTAAATGTCTTAAAAAGTCTGGAATTATTGGGTGGGCGGCATTAAATTTACTCGGGGGCAGAATTAATGAGCTTGCCTTATTGGTTTCATTCTAGTTTTCTAGTTTAATTGTTAGATTTCTATGTTTTTATTTTATCGGTGTTTATAGGCTACTTCAAAGATATCCGGCAAGTCCGACACCTACGCTAGAGGCAGTACGGCCGTGTGAGGCTGGGTACCGCATTTAAAACGTAGAAGAAGAATGTGTGTTCCCCTCTTTCGAATTTGAAGTCGGCCGCGGTAGAGCAAAAAAGGAGAGAACGACCCAGCGAAATGCATGCCCAGCTATTATAAATTCGGTGAGAGGTGGAGGGAGGACGACTGGCTGGCTTTTTTCACCACACACTGCCGCTGCTTGTAGGTGCGCAACCACCCGTCCGCTGATATAGGTAGGCTACTGTCGCAAATCACACAACACGTTGATTGTGTTTAGTAAACAATGTTTATGTATCTATATTTATAAATAGCTGCTCATCAGACGTTCATTCAGCTCATTCAGGTCGCGTTGACTTAGCGTGAGCTCATGGAGTGAGACGCGGGTCTCTTTCTGTCACTTTCTTTCTCTCCACACTGCACTCCCTTTCTGACAGCTAGATAAAAACTATTGCCGATCCTCCCATCAATCGCAGATAGTAGCCTACGTTTCCTTTGCCAATCGGTACAACTCTTAATACCCGCGGTTTATTAACCAGAACGCCTGCAACAATACTGTATGAAGAAAAAATTACTTTGCGCAAATTACCGCAGGTCTCGTGAGCATGGATGTAAATGTACAGTTGGCCAACATACGATTTTGAAATTGCAAAAACCTCCCTTGACCTGTGGAACCAATTTTTAAATAGTCTCTGCCATAAGTTCTGAAAACTAAAGTTAATGGACTAAGTTTGTTATTTATTGAATAAGGAATTAAAATATGAAGAACATTCGGATTATTCTTCCCCCAAAATATCCCATTTTTAATTTAGCCTAATTAAAATATTATATGCTGCACCTAACACATATTTTCTAAATTTATTAAACTGTTCTTGTTACTCGATCAATCAGTAAATGTAAACCAATTGATACAGTTCTGTAATTGGTTGAAAAGGTGGTAATGATTGGTTTGCAGGTTGCCTTTACAGTGATCTCTTACACTGTGTGCAAATTTTTTAGGCAAGTTGTATTTTTGAGGATTCATTTTATTATTGAACAACTACAGTGCTCTCGGTCAATCCAACATGTTAAAGAACCTAAACCTGAATGTTTACGAAAGTAAAGGTGAGATTTTGTCTTTCTTACGAGAATATATATATGTTTTGCTATTATTAGGCAACTATTAGTATGCAGAATTATTCTGCAACTAAATAAAACAACGAAAATGTTCCCATCTCACTTGTTTATTTTCATCTGTTACAGTGAAAATAATAAAACAACTCAACATTTACAAATAAAAATGTCCGACATGTAAAAAAAAAAAAATCAGTGACCAATAATAGCCACCCTTCTTTTCAATAACTGTCACAAGCCTTCCATTCATGGAGTCTGTCAGTTTCTTGATCTGTTGACGATCAACTTTTTGTGCAGCAGCAACCACAGCCTCCCAGACACTGTTCCGAGAGGTGTACTGATTTCCTTCACTGTAAATATCCCGTTTAAGCAGGGCCCACAGGTTCTCAATAGGGTTTAGGTCAGGAGAGGAAGGGGGTCATGTCATTATTTTTTCATCCTTAAGGCCTTTACTGGCTAGCCATGCAATTGAGTACTTCGATGCATGTGATGGAGCATTGTCCTGCATAAAAATCATGGTCTTCTTGAAAGATGCAGACATTTTACTGTACCACTGAAGAAAGTATCTTCTAGAAACTGGCAGTAGGTTTGGGAGTGGATTTTGAGGCCATCTTCAACCCGAAAAGGTCCAACTAGCTCATCTTTAAAGATACTAATAGTTCCCTCAAAAGATCAGCTAGTTGGACCTTTTCGTTTTTTATTTTCTGTAATTAGACAGCAGTTGTTAGCTAAAGTGCATTGAATATTTGGTAGTCAGATTTAATGTAACCCTTTACGGAGTATAGTGTAGTTTGTCGATTTCTGTTACCGCGGTATTGGTATTATTTTTTCATTTTAGAGGTCTTAAAAAGGTCTTAAATGTCTTTAAATTTGAACTTTAAAAATGTGCAGATACCATGCATTCATATATCCTCTTATCCTTACATGTTTTTATATCATTCTAAACAAGTTTCAGACATCCCTAAAGTGTACCATCTCAACCTTGCTAAACATTATCTTTGTTCTAAGTTTTGACTGAAGTTAAAGTTTAGCTAACATTATCTATAGGCCTGTGTGAAAGCAATACAGAATGCCTGACTGCATTATATTCCATTACATTTGTGTCGGCAGGTACATGAATGTTGTCATTTCCTTTACATAGAGAAAGACATTTCCTCCTTTTAATTAATGCATCAAAGGCAAAGATTGGTGCAGAAAAAATTTGACATTCCAAATGTTCTAGGGCAGGGGTGTCAAACTCTGGCCCGCGGGCCAAATCTGGCCCGTTTCAATATTTAATCTGGCCCGCGAACCAATTCGGTAATTCCATTAAATTCGGCCCGCAAAAAAAAAAAAAATGTGATTTTTTTTTTTTTTCTTTTTTTTTTTTTCTCATGCGGAGCCTGTGCCATATCCGCACGTCGCACACGCTCCCAACCGTTAGGACACTCGCACAGCTTACCACTAGGAATGTCTGCTGAAAGTTCCACAGCTCAGGATTTTAAGCCATGAATTGATGAACTTGCATTGAAGAAAAGATGTCAGTTTTCTAATGGCTGTAAATAGGCCAATCTATGTGGCTAAATAGCATGCTAATATGATGATTGATTGTGTCAACTATCTAAGGATGAATGCTAACATTATCTGGTTTTTAACTTTTGCCTCAAGTTACAATATAGCTCACTAGCTAACGTTAGATAGCCGCTGATAGCCCACCCCTTTCGTTTCCAATGGTGGCTTTGCATTTCATTACCAATGTAAAGTGTCATAAATAGTTAACACTGTGCTGGGTCATGATTCCTATAAAAAAATAAAATAAAAAAACGTGATATGTTTTGAAAGTGCAGAAAGTTTTGAAAAATCCAAGAGAAAACATATTGTGGCTCAATCCAGAATGCCTGAGAGCCTTACTGCATTATAGTCCTTTATAATTGTTTCACCAGGAACCTGAATGTTGTCTTTTCCTTTAGAAAAATAAAGACATTTCCACAATAAATTGATGCAGAAAAGGCACAGAAAACAGAAACATCTACCAGAATACAGGAAATTAAGTGTTTGACGCACAAAAATTTCTGGGGGAGCACTCCCATACCCCCCACCTATAATTTGTCCCCCAAAATATGTAAACGAAACCTAGCCTATGCCCCGTATGTACGCAGGTTATATACCTAGATATGTTGTTTGATTTTTGGAATAAAAAGAAGGCATGTCAGTAAGCGACATGTCTGGCCCTTAGTGTGATTATCATGTCGTAATTCGGCCCTTTGTGAAAATGAGTTTGACACCCCTGTTCTAGGGGAAAAACCTATGCTTGGTAGACTCCATTGTTTAATGTGCCCCAAAAATAAAGGCCTCTCGGAGGTCTAGAGCCCCGCAGTATCGATCAGAGACTCACTAACTTGTCAGCGCCTGCCCTCTCGAGTGTGTTCTTTCGGGAGTCATTAATTTCCTCTGCCATGGTCTGGTGGAGGCGGAGAGGTGCAGCGCAGGTAGCAACTAGCTGACTAACACGCAGGGCTAGGGGGGGTGGGGAGGAGGAGGGAGTGAGTGGATGTAAAGCTGCCAGCCCCTCAGGCCCAGTCTGCCCGTTTTACTTCAGCTGTTTGATGTTTAATTGAAGTTGTTATTGGCATCAAATGTCACCTTACCTGATGCTCCAGGTGTGAATCAGTTTCCTAATTGAAAGGTAACTATGTCTCCCTGAGCCCCAGCGGGCCTCCGGGGATCTGCCACAGAGTTCTATTAGTGTGTGGACCCAGCCTCTGTATCACCACGCACCATGTGCTGCCTTGCAGTTATGTCTGACTACTGCTGACCTCTCTCTCCCTCTCTCTCTCTCTCTCTCTCTCCCTCTCTCCCTCTCCCTCTCTCCCTCTCTCCCTCTCTCCCTCTCCCTCTCTCTCCCTTTCTCTCTCTCTCCCTCTCCCTCTCTGCAGTGTGAGGAGAAGTGTGTGTCCCATGTTCCATTAGTGTCTCTGTGAAATGCTGGGCCTGTCTGCCAGGGCCAGGTGACCTCCCCCTCCAGCT